>NC_133708.1:13832171-14337171 GCF_048934315.1 Petromyzon marinus | reverse complement strand
AATTCTCACGACGTTTCAACTGCAACACAAGCAATCATCATCAGGTGTGAAAACCACAAGAAAATTTGAAAAAAGTGGCGGTTATTTTTAACGTTAGCACTACGGAGAGATATTTGACAGTTTGTTCAGATCGACGAGTCCATCTATGTTCGGAAAAGAGGAGGGGGGAGACGAAAAATAATGAATGCGGTCTGAAAGCCACCTTAAGCGTGATCAATCAATTAAGGCCCGAAATGGTTTATCAAATCCTTCCAATGATTGCTAAGCCAGAATCCATCTTCTTGGTTGAAATTGTCTCTGTGTTTGTATATGTGGATAGCCTCATGAACGAATCTCTCATGGTAGCCAGATGGCTTGCAAATAACCTCTGTCTTGGAGAAGTCAATGTCATGTGAACCCACTGAATTATAACAGTGATCTGCCACGGCCGAGGTGTTGGTCCTACCGTGTTTCAGGTCAGCTTTGTGTTCACGAATGCGGTCTGAGACATGTCGTTTTGTTTCTCCAATGTAACTACTACCACAGAGGCAACTTAGTTTGTAGACGCCAGGGTACTGTATGTCCGGAATCACATCTTTTACGGACGGAACCAGATCACTGATTTTATTTAATGTGTTGAAACGGACCTGGATCTTGTTTATTCAAGATTTTGGAGATCTTTTTTGTGATCCCCGCAATGTAAGGTAAAGTAATGGTTTGGAAAGACTCCTCGAGGGTCCTTATTCATGGTTGGAGTGATAGCTTTGCGGATTGTGTAGTCGGAATAACCATTAGCCTTAAGAGCTTGGTGTACGTGCTTGAGTTCACTGGCTATATGGTCCTGGTCAGATATGCATTGGGCTCTATGGTGCAGAGTCTTGATGAGAGAATTCTTCTGGGATGGATGGTGGTGGGAATCTGGTTTCAGGTAAGCATCCGTATGGGTAGCTTTCCTGTAGACAGAGTGGCTCATTGAACCATCAGGTTTTTTTTATTAGGACATCCAAAAAAGGTAGCTTGCCATCTTTTTCGACTTCCATGGTAAATCTGATGGCTGGTTGTATGGAATTGATGTGGTCGAAGAATTGGTCTAGAGCAGGCCGGCCATGTGGCCAAATGACAAAAGTGTCATCCACGTACCTCTTCCATAAGGTTGGGCGCAGAGTGGCAGTCTGGATGGCGTCAGTCTCAAATTTATCCATGAAAATGTTGGCTACAACCGGAGATAGGGGGAGCCCATCGGGGTGCCCTCAATTTGTTTGTAGAAAGCTCCATTCCAAGTGAAGTATGTATTGGTTAAGCAGTGTCTTACCAGGGGGGGTACCTCAGTGTTTAGTCCTTGATGAACCAAGTCTTCAATGATTGCGATGGTGTTAGGTACAGGAACTTTGGTGAACAAGGAAACTACATCAAAACTAACAAGAAGGTCATCTGGGGACAGAGAAATACCCTTGAGTGTCCATACCAGGTGAGTAGAATTTTGTACCACAGAGGTGTTTTTTCCAGTGAAAGGCCGCAGGATTTCCCTTCTACGTGACTTTACCGAAAGAACCAAGAATGTGTTAAACTTATTAAAAGTGGTTTGTCGATATGTGCACGATGATATAATTGCCCTATTCAGAGAATTGCGTAATGACGTCATCGCAAACCTAGATGACATCTTCATACAATTCCCTCCCCCCCTACTCCGCGCAACGTTGTGCGCGATGACGTAACTCAGTCTGCGCGCCGTGCGCCAAGCGTAACTTGTTACGTGATGATCTCATAACTGGCCTGACGTCGTTAATTGGGCAACTCCGTACGTGATGACATCATCGGGGTACGTGATTGCGTCATCACCGCAGTGCGTCTAGTCAAAGGAGCGGCGAGCCCAACCCCCGGGGCCCTGCAGGCCCGGCCGAGCCTTGTCCCTCGCTTGCCAGTTACGCCGTGGAAGAGGCTCCAAAGTCGGCGAACGAAACCAGGCGAGGCCAGTGCGACACTGGGGCTCGGGGCACGTCCGTCTTACGGAGCGAGCGCGGTTCTTAAGTTGTTTTAATTTAACACGTGCGCATATTTACATTTCTGTGCGTGTAGGTTTAGTGCGTTCACTCATTGGTAACAATTTATGTTTACATAGGCGTACACATATAGCCTAGACCCACAGTGTAAAGTAACAAACGTGTAGGGGAGTTTTTATGAATTGCAGTTGTAAGTAATGTATACTTTAACGAACATAATTGTAATATCTAACGTTGCTGCGTCACGAATAATGCAATGAAAAAAATGCGCATCAAACTTCAGACCTTGAGCATGTTTGAGCCTGAGTAGTGCTTTTCTGGGCGACCCACATGGATAAACAGGTGTTAGAGGCTGCTGAGGGCAGTGCTGTGAAATATAGTGCTACATAGTTATACTGTACTCTAAAGTCTATGCCCTCCCCCGCCCCCAACAATCCACACCGACCAGCGTGATGAAGTATGGTCAAGATAAACCCTTACGACCCACCGAACGTTGTGGTGAGGCCCGTGACCGCAGACGCACTGTGGGCTATTCTTAAGTCTGGCGTAGGTGGCCTTAAACAGCTGGCTCAAGTAGTTGGGAGCTATAGGAACGAGGAGCTATACAAACTCGAGGTGATATGAATGTGGAGCTATACACACTTGGGGTGATATGAATGTGGAGCTATAGGAACGAGGAGCTATACACACTTGGGGTGATATGAATGTGGAGCTATAGGAACGAGGAGCTATACAAACTTGGGGTGATATGAACGAGGAGCTATACACACTTGGGGTGATATGAATGTGGAGCTATAGGAACGAGGAGCTATACAAACTTGGGGTGATAGGAATGTGGAGCTATAGGAACGAGGAGCTATACAAACTTGGGGCGATATGAATGTGGAGCTATAGGAGCTGGCGGCTATACAAACTTGGGGTGATATGAATGTGGAGCTATAGGAACGAGGAGCTATACAAACTTGGGGCGATATGAATGTGGAGCTATAGGAGCTGGCGGCTATACAAACTTGGGGCTATAGGAACTAGGAGCTTGGCAGTGGAGAGGCACCGCGATTCAGTCCGCAGTTGAGCCGAGCTGCGCAGCCGCACTGGAGGTGACCTCCCCCCTCACTATTTAGCGTCGTACGCAAGGTCACTTACATGACCTCACACGTCACAACATATCTTGGTTGACATTTGACTTGAGAGGCCGACCGAAACTGAATTTCTGGTTTCGGTTTTGGCCAGAAACCGAAAGTGAAAAATTGACTTTCAGACGAAACCGAAAGTTTAACTTCACTTTCGACGGAGACCGAAACAGAAAGGTTTATAACCGAAGTTACCGAACACAAGATTTATGAAATGTCATGATGCAATACTACTTTAATTAAAAATAAATCTCGAACTAATCATTCAGAGCCTGCAGTAAGAGTCGCTAAATATCAAATCTTTAGGTGTTACTTCGTAATTATATCCAAACAAACGAATGTTGTAGTTAAGAAATACCAGTTTTTCCGCATTCTCGCCCAGCAGGTTGCTGCGCCTTTATTCAGAATCGACTTTAGTGAAGTAATCCCACACCGCATGTTTCGATGTTCTTCTGATTAACTGCTCCGTTTATTAACTTGAATTTTCTACTTCACTCAGGTTCATAATTTCGTTATCACTAATTCGCCACGGAACTATTAACTAACTGAATATCAATATTATCAGACTTCGAATTTCGGTATCAACACGCGTGTAGACTTAAGCGAACGCAACACATAAGCCAAAGCGGGCAGGCGGCTGGGAACAGACAACAGAGGCACTTTGTTGTCGTCCCGCCAAAGAGACTCCACCCACGGATACAGATGCAGGCTGCCGTCTGTTGACATTAGCAGACCATCGTTGCGGCTGTAACTTCGCTCCCAAGCTGCCCAAGCTGCTGCTGCTGACGTGTGTGTGTGTTTGCAGCCTATCGCATAGGATTGCCTAGCGCCGACGGACGGGCCGATAGGTAGATTGATAGACGTAGCACTAGCGTTATATTCTAAAAATAGATCTTCGTCTGACGACCGAAAGTCAATATCAGTTTCGGCCAAAAGCGAAAGTTAAAAATTTACTTTCGGCCGAAACCGAAAGTCTGCCGAAAGTGGCCATTTGCCAACTTTCGGCGCCGAAATCGAAACCGAATTTCGGTCGGCCTCTATTTGACTTAATTCTAGATTTGAAGTTTTCGTGACTGCAAAGATTCATACTCTTTGTTTTTTTTTCGGTAAAGTCACATAGGTAAAAAAATGAAAAAAATTAAATCGCGACGTTTCGGGCGCAACACAAGCGTCCTTCAGGTGGGAACTTGACAAACGTCATGCACCAACAACTGAGCTGACACCTAATTCACTCATTAGCTTGGTAATCTCATTCACTCACACGGTAATTTCATCCACCCATTCACCCACGCGGTAATAATCTCTCCACTTATTCACACGGAATTCTAACTCGCGTACATATGGATGCCAACATGTACATGTACAGCCCGTTTTGTCGATAAGAACGTATTCATGAAAGCCACACTGAGTCGTAGGACTCCTTTTCAGAAGGGTCCTGCGTTGGGTTTTTATTTAAAGATTTAGAATGTACAGTGCAATGAAGGGTTTTGTTTCCTTCCCCTCTGCTACCCAAAACGTATCGCACAGCTGCTTTATGACAACCTGATTGTGTTTGTGGTTATCGCCCATTTAATCAATAGCCAGGTTCAACCATGCTTTGCTTTGGAAATCTGATAAGACCAGTTGCATTCCAGGCGATTGATCATGGGCTGACGAATGTATATGTTTGAACGTCTTTTGCACTGTACATAGAGAACCGCGTTAATCGATGTTTACACTGAACAGTGTAAATGGAACCTTAGAGGTCCAATATTGACAAATCTATTGGCAATATTTACATTCTCCTTAGAATTAACTTTCATGTCTAAAATTGTGTCCTGCAACATTCCTCAATGAGCAGTTAAACAACCACATTGTCGTGTTAGTGTGGCTTGTGCTATTCATAATGGCCTTTGTCAATCACTCAGCCAGCACTGTTGAGAACTTGGGTTCAAATCGAGGTGTCGGCCATCCACCAATGATTAAGCCGAGTATAGCAAGTTAGTGGTCTCAGCCCGGTCACCAATAACTTTTGAAGAGAACCATAGAATTATGTCGACCCATAGACTGACATGGACTGAGTTGTGATTAAATTGGGTTTTGAAGTGTAGTGAGTGGTCTCATCCCAGTTATCAATGACTACACAAATGAATCACATCCTGCCGATTGAATCATTTCCTCCCCGTGTTTCCCATGTTTTGTGGTTGACCCATGCAGCCATGGAGGAGCCGGCCGGCATGGAGGAGGAGCTACCAAGTCCCACCACTGATGACACAGCGATTGCCAATCAGGTGGAGGTCTGGTACACTGACTCGTCGCCTGACACACCAACTCCTGACACACTGACTCCTCGCCTAACACACCGACTCTTGACACACTATCACCCAACAGATGGATGCCTACACAAGGGTCCTGGGACCTACGATGGCTCACGAAGAAGATATTGAAGATTTTGACGAAGATAATGATGAACCGTCATCATCCTCAGCTGATGATGACGACGACGATGATGGTTACGACGATGGCGGCGATGGTGGCGGTGGTCTCCTTGCGTCCAGCGTGGCCGATCAGGTCACGGCACACCTCGCCGCTTCTGGTAAGGACGCTCACCCAGGCTCGCCCATGCTCACCCACACTCACAGGCTGGATGCGCGATGCCGCCACTGCTGTGAGAGCTAACGCGTCCGCGTTGTATCACCCGAGGCCCCGTGGGGTTGGCGGCCGCTGCTGCCGTGGCGACGGGGAGGAGGAGGCGGCGGCTGCATGCCTTCGAGTCGAACCCGTTCGTGCGCAAGCGGCAGCAGACGAGGCTTCTGCGGTCAGCCAAGTGGCACACACCCCGCACTCTCTTCTCACTCGCTCCTCCCTCTCGTGTTACTCGTGCCTTACCCTATGCTCCTCAATCTAGCCTACCTCTCGCCTCACACTCCTCACTCTTAACTCTCTCTGCACGCTCCCCTCACCCTTTCCTCACCCTCTTCTCACTGTCTCCCGCATTTGCCTCACTTTTCTCACTCTCATTACCCTCTCCTCACTGTCTCCTCACTGTTTTCTCACTCTCCTCACCCTGTCCTCACACTCCCCTTACTCTCTTCTCACTCATGTTGCATCCAAATTCGCTGCTTCCTCACTGGTAATGTCGTGATTCACCCCCTCTCCCCCACCCCTGCCCCCCTACCCCCCTAGGAAGCTGAGGGGCATGATAGACGAGTACACGACCCGCGTGGGGCAGCAAGCAGTGGTGCTGTTTGTGTCTCCACGTAAACCCAACCCCGTCTTCAAGGCCTTCGGCGCCGCGCCGCTCGACAACGTGGTACAGGGACGAGCAGGGAGTGAGGGCGGGCGGGCGGGCGGGCGGGCGGGCGGGCGAGCGAGCGAGCGAGTGGGCGAGCGATTGAGCAGGGATGTGAGGAAGGGTGAGCCAGAGTGAGCCGGGGAGAATTGGGTAAGTGGGGACTCGTTGGGTTGGGGTGAGCGTGCGTGAGAGCGGTGAAATGGTGAGCGAGGGAGAGCATGGGGTGAGCAAGGGAGAGCGTGGAGTGAGCTTGGACGATTTTGAACCGTGCGAAGAAGCTGTTCCCCACCACTGCGCTATGAACCGAGTGACCCAAGTTTGATCCCTGCTCATAGCGAACATCAGTGGCAGCGAATATCTGAATCAGTCCAGGGCTTCCCCTCGGTCGACCTTAAATAGTTCCTGGTTCGGTGTGTATTAAATCTAAGCATTGGGGAAACAAAGGTGTTTGGCCATTGTGCTGGCCACATCCCGCCCCCTCATAGATCCTCGCCAACAGCACTTGCCCTGACAGCTTGTGTGGGCCCAATGGGGAATCTGTGTTGTCTTAGTGCGTGAGTGTGTAGATGTCTATCCGTGCACTTGCGTGCGCGTCTGTTTATACACGTTGAACCAGTCCTGGGCCTCCCCTACGTTGACTCAGCCTAAAATTAGTACATCGTATTATGTGTAAACATCAGCACCAAGCAGACCAAGGCAGCCGGGCGTGGTGCTAGTTACCCACACCTCGTGTGCCGTGCCGGCCTTCATAGGCACTACTCGCGAACAGCACTTGCCCCAACAGTCTGTTAAGGGTTGTATGGGGGATCTTTGTCTTCATACACTCGTTGCCCCAGGTGCGCCGGTACAAGTCGTCCATCCTGGAGGATGTGGAGGAGGCACTTTCAGTGCATGCCCCCGCGGTGCACGGGGGGCAACGGCAACCGGAGCTCCCGCCACTCCTTATCGACGGCATCCCCGTATCCGTGGACAAGATGACGCAGGCACGTGTACACACACACATGCATGTGTGTGTACACGCTCGTGTGTGTATGCACATGTTTGTGTTGGGCGCGATAGTGTAGCGGTTAGCACACTGCGCTATGAACCCGGCGATCCGTGTTCAATTCCTACTCATGGCCAACACCAGTGAAAATTATTTGAACCGGTCCTAGGCCTCCCCTAGGTCGATTCAGCCTCAAATGAGTACCTGGTGTGGTGTGTAGACATTGCCACTAGGGATACAAAGGCAGCCGGGCATGGTGTTGGCCACCCACCCCCTCGTGTGCCTTGCTGGCCTTCATAGGTGCACACTAACAAGACTTGCCCCAAAAGGCTCTTGAGGCTATACGGTGGATCTTTGTCTTTTGTTTGTGACACTGTGGTGATGGAGCAGGCCCAGCTGCGGGCCTTCATCCCTGAGATGCTGAAGTTTTCAACGGGCCGCGGGAAGCCAGGTTGGGGAAAGGAGGCGTGCCGACCGCCGTGGTGGCCACCCCACGTGCCGTGGGCCAACGTGCGCTCCGACGCACGCTCCCACCAGCAGAAACAGCTGGTGGGAACCACACATCGACACAGACACATACAAAGATCCCCCATAGCACGGTTTGCTACGTACGGCATGGAAGAAGTTCAACATAGATACATATATATAGCCGAGAAGACGGTATAACAAAAATGTGGACTCATCTGTACAGGATAGTGTTTCACCCTCGCACGTTTGGGTTTTGTCCGTGTACTCTTGTTTCCTCCCATATGTATACACACATATCAATTGGCCAATAACACCTTAATATGTAGAGGACTGCAGAGCTCAGTGAATCTTTGGCATCCACTCATTTGTGGAATTACTCTTTATTAACACGCACCGCAGTATTAACCAGAGCAGCCACCAACTCATGAAGCTGTGCAACCGGGCGGCCGTGTGGCGCACGGTGGCAGGTGTCTTGGACGCATGCACTGCGCACCATCGTCAAGAACTGCTACCGGCAGCACGGGCGTGAGGACCTGCTCTACGCCTTCGACGATGGGCCCATGCCACAGGTGGCCGCGGCGGGAGGGCGGGCCGGCGACGATGTTGCCGGCGACAATGGTGCCACCATTGCGGAGCAGGAGCAGGCCACCACACTGACGAGCATGCTACTTGGCACGGACGATGACGGCGGTGGCGCCACCATGGTGCAGGCGATCAACCCTGATGGCTCCTTGTCCCTCGTACAGGTGATGGTGAGTGTGGTGATGGGGTGCATAGTGAGTGTGTGTCTGGTGAGTGCATGGGTGATAGTGAGTGCATGGGTGATGGCGAATGTGGTAAGTGTGTTGGTGCTTATATTTATCCAGTTCTATCCATGAGAGTTTGGGAGAAACCCGTAGTACACCCCCCGTCGAACCCCTTCATCCAGCGGATAGAAGATGGCTGATGACGAAGTATGACCGACCACTCACCACCTGTCTCCTCCCCTGAAAGATGGACAGGGGATGGACGGAGGTGGAAACCCTCTCCGACATGGTCTACCAGGCGGGGGTCCACGACACGGCCACCGTCACTGTGGCCATTAACAGGTGCCAGCCTGTGCCACCGAGACCCAGCACTCATACTGACAATCACACTGACAATTGCCCTAACACTTACCCTGGCACCTAACATACTACACACGTAACACACGCACCCTAACACTCATACACACAAAAGTGAACACGAGTCTGTCAGTGTGTGTCTGTGTGGGGGGTGGTAGCGCAGTGGTTAGCGCGCTGCGCTATGAATCCGGCGACACGAGTTCGATTTCCGCTCATGGCCAACACCAGTGATGATTATTTGAACCAGTCCTGGGCCTCCCCTATGTCGACTCAGCCTCAAATGTGTACCTGGTGCGGTGTGTAAACATCGCCACTAGGGAGACGAAGGCAGCCCAGCGTGGTCCTGGCCACCCACCTTTTTGTGTGCCGTCCCGGACTACACATAGGTGTTCACTAACAGTACTTGACCCAACAGTCTGTTAAGGCTACAAGGGAGATCTACTCGACATTTGTGAAAAAGAGCTTTGTAGCTCATCGGATTCTTCCAATGTAAATAAATATTCTGATTGTCTTTACAGCGAAGGCACGGTCACTGCGGTGACGACCCTGCCCGGTGGGAACCAAATCCTCTTCTCTGGCGAAGCGGCGGCCGCCGTGGGTGCCCTTGCCCAGCACGAGGGTACAGCTCTCCCTCACTACTCGCCACTCCACACTTCCCTGGCCTGAATTCACCTTGAGCCAACCTCACGTTTACCCTGACCCACGCCCTCCGTGACCTCCCGACCCCACAGGGTCTTACCACGTGAGCTTGGCGTCGGACCACCCTGCCCAGGTCTCCGTGGCAGCGACGCACGGACTGGCGTGTGCCGAAGACGTGGAGGTTGTGACCCTGGGGTGATGTCGCCGTGACCTCTTCCTTCCCGGAGGTACGCGAGGTCACGCAGCGGACTTGCAAACCCATGAACTGTGAGAAGAGGGACACCTTTCACTTGATGCATGGGAACCTAGGAGGGGCGGAGAGGACCCTTTTTGGGGATGGGGGGGATTCCTATTTCTAGGTGGACTGAACAACAACGGCAAGAAGTGAGCAACGCAAAGTGTCGCTGTACGGTCGTGTCGTGACAAAACCACCAAAACAGCAATCTGACAAAAGCAATGACAATGATAGTGGAAAGAAACAGAGGCAGAGGGAGGAAAAAGACAGGAGACTGACGGATGGAGCAGATGGAATTTGATGACGATGATAGCCCACAGTGGAGTATAGCCGCTGCCGCTATTGCTGGAAGTTCACGGACCCCAGTGTCCCTGCGGGGAGGGGCTGGACAGGAAAAGGAAAGAAGTAGAAGGCAGATTTTTTGGGGTTGGCGGTGTGGGTAGCGTCAGGAGTGAGAGGAAGGGTGGTTGCAAGTAACAATTTACCAAAAAGTTTAATAGAATCCATCCGAACGCCCGCGCCGCGGTACACGCGTCCAGTTGTGGTCGTTGTCCATGATCAATCCACTACTGGGTGAAGGCATCCCCAAGTTGCTGCCACCTCTTGTGATCCTGCGGTGCAATGATCCATTGGGCACCCGCACACGAACCAATCTGCTTGATGCATTTCCTCAGTGGGAGTCCTCTCGGATGCGCTCCATTCCTTGGCTGCCACTCCATTCCTGTTTAACACATAGTCGGCTTTCGTGCCCAATTATTCATGATGAAGTAGTTTTTTTTGGATTAGATCACATACATGTAAAAGTGTTGTACACCTGCCTCCACCCGATGCAGTTAATTAGTACGGATTGGAACGAGCAAAACATACAAATTAGTTACAACCTCAGGACCTGCCAGTAGTGTGTTGGAGAGCAAACCCACAACATTTACAATTGACCATTTTGACGTTTTGTTGGTGATTACAATCAGCATCGTCAGGTTATTGCCAGAATGCTAAATAAGTCTTCCTATTTTGGGTCTTAATTAGAGTAAAGTGATGGCATTAATTGTAAATGTTGCGGGTTTGCTCTCTAACACTGGTGTGCTGGGACGTTTTGTTCACGTGACAAACCTTACTAATTGGCTGTCATGTGGAGGTGTGTCTACGACACATTTACACGATCTTACCGAAAAAAATATTTGTCGTGACCTTTACAGTTCTTGACCGCATCAAGTTTTGTGTGCGACGATCGTTTTTTTTAGGGTCCATGAAAATTGTACGCCAGCTTTGTGCAGAGGCTTTCATTCAGCACCCGGCACACCACATGTAGTCTACTTTGCTGTAGCTATGACAATAGTCTCGTGTCTTGCTGGCACTCCATTCGTATTGCGAGAACAGGAATCTCTTGCAGCCCAGGAGTCGGCGAATGCATTGAATCCTTTGCACGTTGGAGGAGGAGAGGGGGGCGAGTTGGCAGTGGGGGCTGTATGGCTCATGGATGCTTCAACTCTTGGAATGCAGTCAAATATCTTCACGCGCTGAGGGTGCAGGGTCTCCCTTTGTGCGTGTTTTGTTTATTACTAATGATGCGCGCGCGTGTGTGTGCTGTAAAAAATGAGCGTTATTCTATACTATACATGATGTTAATTTTGCGAAATAAAGACCGTTTATATCCGTGTGTGCAGTGTGCTTTCAATGCATGGAAATGGGACGACACGGGCCAACGGAAGTGTCGTATTTGCCGATTGTTGCTGAGGTTAGCAGTTGTATGAAAAGCAAACTGAAATTATTTGTATTTTACCAAGTAAGGCCCATTGAGCTGTATGGCTCCTTTTTTCACACACTTATTGAACATGCCGCATTGTCATTATATTCTTTGGAATCTTTAATGCTTAATATCTTCAGATCTACGAAGCCTAACGAGCTGACATTACCTACGCAGCCTCGCCTCGCGTGACAATTCAAGATTTCAATTTTAAAACCGGTCCAGGCCTCGCCCATCATGGTCCTATTCGTGTTTTTAACTAAATCTTACTAAATAATGATCTTGACTTAAAGCTTTCATGACTGCAGGAATTCATATTCTTTGGGTCTTTCGGTGAAGCCACGTAGATAGAAAAATAATAAAAATATCACGTTTGGATCGCAACATGAGTAATCGTCATCAGGTAAAAAATATATATAGCGGGAGAGCTACTGAAGCAGGATGTTATATAGGTTTGAGATGGGCTTAGCCCAAGGGTAAGTGAGTGGGGCTAGAGATGGAATTTGCAGCCACGACGACGCAGCTGTGGAGGTGGCCATTGTATTGTGAGAGATTAGCATGTCAATGTAAGCGAACCACCGCAAAGATGGCTGTGCTTGTGAGACATCCAGCTCGTTAAAAAACGAGGGACACCGCCAACTCAAGGACAAGGAGCAACGGTGGCTGTGTTAATGAGGCATTTAGCGTGTATGTTTTGTGAGTTCTTTAAGACGGCATAGACGGATGATTGGAGGCAACACTTATTTATTACAAAGGACTTAACATTACACAACACAGTCCTTAGCTACACAGGGGTAACGGCCCCTGTACCTGCTGCCTGGAAGGGTATAGCCCCTCTTGTACTCGCCTTATTCCTGGCTAAGGTCTCGGGGTCCTCCGGCTACACGGCCCTAGGGGAGGCGAGCTTGACCTGGCCCAGCCAAGGCGCAGGTCTCAACCACTGGCCACTCGGACCTGGCCCTGATGAGGAGGTCGGGCTCCGAGGCTTCCAGGATTGTACCACTGGCTCACTCTGCCCGGCGCTGATAAGGACGGCGGGTCAGATGAGTCCCAGGGTCCTGGCTAGCTGGCCTGTCTTCCACTGGTTCGTCAGTCTTCGCTGGCAGCACTGCCCAGACCCTCTCGGGCTCCTGCCTTTTATGCTGCTCTGTGGCTTGCTCCGCCCTAGCCACGCCTCCCTTCCCGAACCTTCTACCAGGTTCGGGAAGAGTGACATCATTCCCCGACAGCCCCCTACCTGAGTGCTGGCCCATTTGCTCCAGGATCCGATCTGGCCTTCAACTATCAGCCTCTTGGCTATACTCCCCAGGTACTGGCTCAACCCGTTAACTGTCCCCTAGAGGTAGGTAGTGGGTACTGTCCGGAGATGGTATACGTAATTCAGAGAGTCGGAAATAACTGCATGTCAGGGATCACATCCTTCACAGATAAAATGTTTGATCATGATTTTGGAAATCTTTTTGGTAACTTTTATGTATGGCAAGGTGATGTCCATCACCTTTCCAAAATCATGAGCAGACACAAGATCCAGGTTCGATTCAACACAGTACATACAATTTGTGATCTGATCTCATCTGTGAAGGATGTGATCCCTGACATGCAGTACCCCGGTGTCTACAAACTAAGCTGTGTCTGCGGCAGTAGTTACATTGGGGAAACTAAGCGACATGTCTCGGACCGTGTTCGCGAATATAAGGCAGATCTGGAACACAGTAGGACCAATACCTCAGCCGTGGCTGATCATTGTTTTAACGCTGTGGGCACACGCTACATTTATTTTTCCAAGACGAAGGTCCTCTGCAACAAAGATTTGTTCATGAAGCCATCCAGATATATGAACACAGACAATTTCAACCGAGAAGATGGGTACAAACTGAGCAATCATTGGAAGGACGTTATTAACCAGTTTAAGTCATAACTGGCTGTGATGTTTCCATCCTACCTGCCGATGTTAGCAGTTATTTCCCACTCTCTGAGTTACATACACGCTAACTAACACAGCCACCGTTGCCCCTTGTCTTCGAGTTGGCAGTGTCCCTCGTTTTTTTAACGAGCTGGATGTCTCAAGCACAGCCACCGTTGCGGTGGTTCGCTTAAATTGACCTGCTAATCTCTCCCAAAACAATGGCCACCTCCACAGCTGCGTCGTCGTGGAGGGGTGTCAACTCTCGGATCTCTAGCCCCACCCCGTTACCCTTGGGCTAAACCCATCTCAAACCTAGAAACATCCCGCTTCAGCAGCTCTTCCGCTATATTTTTATTTTTTTTCACCTGATGATGATTGCTTGTGGTGCGATCGAAACGTGATATTTTTTATAATTTTTCTATCTACGTGGCTTCATCGAAAGACCCAAAGAATATACATAATGATCTTACACTTTATCCACCCCCCCCTCCCAATTTTTTAAAATCAAGAATGGTCGCGCCCCCCTACGTGGGCAAACGTCTGGTCCAATGACAGCGGCTGTTGCTGCCCAGCCTATAAGCAATGAAAGGAGCGCTTCTATCGCCGCTCGTCATGGCGCCTGAGCGGCCGCTGTGCTACCCTCTTCTTCCTCGGTGAAAGAGTAACAATTGCACTACAAACTATTATGAAATCTTGACTTAAGCTTTCTTGATTGTTGGAATTCATATTCTTTGGGTCTTTCGGTGAAGTCACGTAGATAGGTTACCGAAAGACCCAAAGAATATAAACTATTATGAGGTAAATCTTTACTTAAAGCTTTCGTGACTGCAGGAATTAATGCTCTTTGGGTCTTTCGGTAAAGTCACGTAGATATAATTTTATTTTTCTATCTACATGACTATACCGAAAGACCCAAAGAGTATTGTGAGGTAATAAAAACCGAGGTTTTTCAATGCACACACTTTTATTTGCACTCAAAAGTATAAAATAAATTACAATGACTCCCGGAATTAATCAAATTTGATGTGGTCAATAAAAGTGTAAGCTTGCATCAAAGAAAATTAAACATCGAAAGCTGCCCACTTTTATTGAGCACATCAAATTCGATTAATTCCGGGGTCAAACAAATGTGTTGTCTACTTTTTAATGCAAAGAAAAGTGTGCGTTGAAAAGCCTGGTTTTTATTACCGATTTTTTAAGTAGTTAAGGTAAGAGCAGGGATTGCAGTGGGGACGAGGGGCGGGGCTTTGCAGTGGCGGGCGGGGGCTTGTAGTGAAGGGCGGTGCTTGTAGTGATGGGCGGGGTTTGTAACGAGGGGCGGGGCTCGTGGTAAACGGGGCGGGGCTTGAGAGCCCGGGCGACAATGGCGGGCCAGTTCGATCCCGTGCAGCGCGAGATCCACCAGGACTGGGCGAATCGCGAGTACATCGAAGTGATCTCCAGCAGCATCAAAAAGATCGCCGACTTCCTCAACTCGTTCGGTGCGAGAAAGCGGGAAGCCCCCGACGTGCCAACCCCCCCCCCACCTCGCCCCCCTCTTTCCCTCACCCTCCGCCGTTTACATTCCCCAGCGCGCTCAGGCACGCGCTCCGTTACGAAGGTCGCAGTTGGTCTTGCGAGAGCACGTGATGCTGCTTTTGGCCAATGGGAATCGCCAACACGGCCGGCGATATTTATCCGGCGTAGGATATCGACTTCCCTCTGTGTTTATAGTAGTGGTAGATTTACCCCTTTGGTGATGGCGCTGTGATGTTACTCTAATGTGATCTGTTATGGTGTTGTGATGCTACTCTAATGTGATCTTTGATGGTGTTGTGATGTTACTCTAATGTGATCTGTTATGGTGTTGTGATGTTACCCTAATGTGATCTGTTATGGTGTTGTGATGTTACCCTAATGTGATCTGTTATGATGCTGTGATGTTACTCTAATGTGATCTTTGATGGTGCTGTGATGTTACCCTAATGTGATCTGTTATGGTGTTGTGATGTTACCCTAATGTGATCTGTTATGGTGTTGTGATGTTACCCTAATGTGATCTGTTATGGTGCTGTGATGTTACCCTAATGTGATCTGTTATGGTGTTGTGATGCTACTCTAATGTGATCTTTGATGGTGTTGTGATGTTACCCTAATGTGATCTGTTATGGTGTTGTGATGTTACCCTAATGTGATCTGTTATGGTGTTGTGATGTTACCCTAATGTGATCTGTTATGGTGCTGTGATGTTACTCTAATGTGATCTGTTATGGTGTTGTGATGTTACTCTAATGTGATCTGTTATGGTGTTGTGATGTTACTCTAATGTGATCTTTTATGGTGCTGTGATGTTACCCTAATGTGATCTTTGATGGTGTTGTGATGTTACTATAATGTGATCTGTTATGGTGTTGTGATGTTACTCTAATGTGATCTTTGATGGTGTTGTGATGTTACCCTAATGTGATCTGTTATGGTGCTGTGATGTTACTCTAATGTGATCTTTGATGGTGCTGTGATGTTACTCTAATGTGATCTGTTATGGTGTTGTGATGTTACTCTAATGTGATCTTTGATGGTGTTGTGATGTTACCCTAATGTGATCTGTTATGGTGTTGTGATGTTACCCTAATGTGATGTTTGATGGTGTTGTGATGTTCCTCTAATGTGATCTTTGATGGTGCTGTGATGTTACCCTAATGTGATCTTTGATGGTGCTGTGATGTTACTCTAATGTGATATTTGATGGTGCTGTAATGGTTATGTTATGGTGTTGTGATGTTACTCTGATGGTGCCGTGATATGTTTGATGCAGCTGCGATGGTTCTGTGGCGTGCTGTGATCGATGTTGTGTGATGGAGCTGTGAATAGATGATGTAGCGTTTTCTGTCAATTATAATGTATCTGTGATAATATTCTTTGTTTCTATGATTATGATGGCATTGTGATGTTTCTATGACTGTGATGGCACTGTGATATTTCTGTGATGGTCCTATGGTGGTACTGTGATGTTTCTGTGATGGTGCTGTGGCTGAGATGTTTCTGTGATGGTACTGTGATGTGTGATGGTGATATGATGGTTCTGTGATATTTCCGTGATGGCGCTATGATGTTACTGTGTTTCTGTGATGGTGCTATGGAGGGATGGAGCACGTCCGAGAGGATCGGCCACCGATCGAGATGGAGCGATGAGATCCACACGTGGCCAACAAGTGATGGGTAGATTGTTGCATCGCAGGATCGTAAGAGTTGGTGGCAACTTGGGGAAGCCTTCATCCAGCAGTGGATCGATCATGGCTGATGATGGTGTTGCTGTGGTGTCTTGAAAATACCTAATCCTAACCCACTTTGCCTTTGATATTGTCTCTACTGCTGCTGGCATCATCTCTGCTGCTGCCACCACTGCTACCGTCATTCCCACCGGCTGCTTGTGCGCGGCGCAGACATGTCGTGCCGTGCCCGTCTCGCCGTGCTGAACGAGAAGTTGACGTCACTCGAGCGGCGTGTGGAGTACATCGAGGCTCGGGTAAGAGGAGGGGGAGTGGTGGGGGGGTGACCAGAGCGGTGGGGGGAGGCAGGGCGGTGAGACACACACACACACACGGGCCCCTCCCCAGCATCTTAAAGCATAGCATCCCCCCACGGTTCCACACATCGCGATAATTCAGAGTAACAACTCAAGTCATGGGTTGAGTGTTTTTTTTGTGTCATTTGTAGACTCGATTTTGTTGTTTTGTTAATGGTCTATCTCATATTACACTGTCCTATTTGGGTTGTCTTATTATATTTTAATAATTTTCTGTAAGGAGGGGAGACTGAGTGAGTGGAGATGGAGAAAGTGGAGACACATAAGGGAGACACATGGGTGAGACAGAGGATATGCAAAATATGAGACAGAAAGACACGCGAGAGAGACACTGTGAGGAGAGATACAAAGAGGGGAGATGCCATGCCTCCGTTCCCCACCCACATGGAAGATCACAGGAAAATACCTTTGCCAAATATAACCACGCTGATGTGTCTTCGTCTCGCCGCAGGTGACCAAGGGGGAGACGTTGACTTAGCAGACCTTCCCCACGTGTCACCGTCACCACACGGATCCTCATCGTCCCATCTGCCCTCTGCGCGGAGCCCCTCCTTCTTCCTCCGCGTCCGTTTCCTCCCCCACCGCGCGCCGATAACACTACTACTCACCACTACTCACCACTACCCACCACTAACCACCACTGCTCACCGCTCGCTGCCCTTCACCATTGCCTTAAACACGAAGCCTTGCCTGCGAGCTGGGAGCATGTCCATGTCCGCCATGGCACGCACCGCGGGTCTCTTTGGGCGCCAGTCATCAATTTTGATGTCGCTCCTTAAAGCTCGCTGTGCGCGCCTCGACTCGCGGTTTTAAAGAATCGCACGTTTGACATGCGTGTATGTTGCACGTAATGGGTTTGTGTGACCCCTGCAGCCACAAGAGGCCAGTACATTCACTATAGTGTAAACAAACTAATTATGGTTGATTCAGATGTATTATCTGAATCCTGAGGACTTGTCGGATTGCAGGGCGGTGAACTGTTACACCCCTAGCATGTCTAGGTGTTGGGGTCCATTGCTCCTGCTGGTGTGTCCCTGGGGGCCTCTCATGACACACAGAGGCCACCTGTTGTTGAGTTTGCCTGCGTCCCATGCCCGATGTGGCAATTTTTGTACATTGAGCGTTTGTTATTTTTATTCCACTGCCTTCCCATGTTGGGTTACAACGGCGCTGCTGCATCACCATGAGACGGACAAATCTTCGTTTCAAAATCTTCAGCGAGCAGCGCACCACCTCGTGTCACAACAACCCTGGAAGTTGATGTCACAGATTACTTATTAATACAAACTTCAGATGAACTTTTTTCAATACGCCGTGCAATGAGTGTTCCGTCAAACCTGTCAGAGCCTGGATTTTGCCAAATTTAGTTGAAAACTCCCAAATTGTATTTGATGGTTTCTTGTGAAGTCATTGGTGACCAGGCCCGAGACAAGTCACTGCTCACTACTGTGTGCAAGTTCCCCTTCCAAATACTTGTACCCCCTTGTGTTTTTTTGTAACATTGTAAACTTTCTTTGCGTGGGAGTCTATATCTGTCCTTTTTTTTACCAAGACTGAACCACTAACCCCTACCCCGAGGGTACAACCGCCCTCCGATCCACCCGGCCACGTTAATTGCCCATGCCGCACGTGAGTCCGTGTCAGGTTTTCTTTGCACGCGTGTGGTGGAGCTGTATGGGGATGATTGGAGGGCTTTGCCGAGGGTAGCATTTAAATGTTAACTTTGCGTTCGAAATTATTGACAAATAGTCGCCCGTCTATGATAGGATCCGCGATATCGGTTCCTCCGTACCACAGTGGAAAAGAGGAGTTGTGTAAAACACGCTGACTCGATTGGCGCCAGCCGGGAGCAACGCCACCTACTCCCCCTCCGCCCCCTTTGCCCCACGCTCATCACCGCGGGTTCTCAAGGTGTCCCCCCCCCCCGTGTCACGAATAAACGTCGCATCCTTGGCCCTGTGTTCGTGCCCCTCTTTGTCCTCGTGATTATGGCTGTGTGCAGGCTGGTGAGCTGCCTGTTATTGTATAGAATATAAGAAACATTCATAAACAGACAATTAGCCTCCTTCACATACTCTTTCGTTCTTTTGGTAAAGTCACGTAGGTATAAAATTAAAATAGATCACGACGTTTCGGGCGCAACACAAGCATCCGTCATCAGGTGGGAAAGCATAGTCTGCTGCTGAGGCAAACTTTTAAAAGGTTTGAAATGGGTGTAGCCCAAGGGTCAAAGAAGTGGCCGGGGCTAGTGATGTTAATGTTAGAAATTGGCATGTAACTGTAAGATAGGAAAGCGGCCTCCTAGACGAGGACACGGAAGTGGCTATGTTAATGTGAGAGATTAGCATGTACCTGTAGAAAAGGAGGGTGAGCATGAGAGATCTAAGAGGGAGGCATAGAGAGTCGGAAATAACAGCTGACATAGGCAGGTAGGATGGAAACATCACAGTTAAGACAGTACCTGGTTAATAACGTCCTTCCAATGATTGCTCAGTTTGTACCCTTCTCCGTTGAAGTTGTGTCTGTGTTGATATATCTGGATGGCTTCATGAACAAATCTCTGAAGGTAGCCGGTAGATTTGCAGAGTACCTCCGTCTTGGAAAAATAATTTCGTGTGAGCCCATAGCATTAAAACAATGATCGACAACGGCAGAGGTATTGGTCCTACCGTGTTTCAGATCCGCCATGTGTTCACGGACGCGGTCCGACACGTTTCATTTCCCCAATGTAACTGCTGCCGCAACCACAACTCAGTTTGTAGACACCAGGGTATTGCATGTCAGGAATCACATCCTTTACAGATGGGATTACATCACGGATTTTGTGTACTGTGTTAAAACGAACCTGGATCTTGTGTTTGTTTAAGATTTTGGAAATAATTTTGGTAACCCCTATGTACGGTAAAGTGATGGTTTTGGTTGGATCCTCAGAAGGTTGTCTCCGCATGACTGGGGAGACAGCTTTGCGGATTGTACGGTCCGAGTATTTGTTCATCCTGAGGGCTTGGTGTACGTGCTCCAACTCACTGGCTAGGTGGTGCTGGTCGGAGATGCAACGGGCCCTATGGTGTAGTGTTTTGATATGGGAATCTTCTGGGCTGGATGGTGGTAGGAGTCAGGCTTTAGATAGGCATCCGTGTGGGTAGCTTTCCTGTAGACCAAATGTCCCAATGAGCCATCGGGTCTCTTCTCGATCAAAACATTCAGGAATGGTATCCTTTTCCACTTCCATAGTGAATTTGATAGACGGGTGTATGGAATTGATGTGGTTGAGAATTTAGTTCAGTGCTGGCAAGCCATGTGGCCAGATGACGAACGTGTCATCTACGTATCTCTTCCACAAGGAAGGACGTAGGGTGGATGTCTGGATCGCATCTGTCTCAAATTTCTCCATGAAAACATTCGCTACCACTGGCAAAAAGGGAGAACCCGTTGGGGGTACCCTCATTTTGTTTTTAGAATGTACTATTCCAGGTGAAGTATGTGTTGGAAAGACAGTGCCTTACCAAAGTTGGTACATCTGGATTCAGTCCTTGGACCAAGTCTTCAATGATTGCAATGGTGTCAAGTACAGGTACATTGGTGAACAGAGAGACTACATCGAAACTGACAAGCAAATTATCTGGAGACAGATGTCTTTGATTAGAGAAACCAAGTGAGGTGATTTCAGTACAGCTGAGGTGGACTTGCCCGTGAAAGGAAGCAGGATCTCAGACAGAAATCGGGCCATGTTTGTCACGCCATATAAAACAAAGTGTTTACACATCCAATCAGCCCTCACGGATTTCTGGGAGTGCATACATTCAGCAGCATTGGTTCACCACAAGCAAACCACTATTGGTTTTGACTCGGAGAGGGTCTTTGCCTATACACATCTGGCAGCTAAGCATTATTTCAAGCGAGCTCGTGCTGATAAGACTGTCAAAACTACACCTTGCGAATAGAAATCTGGCCGTTCACCACCATTGGTTCAAGCGATCCTGACTGCTGCTGCTGATAAGACGCTGAATGTCAGGTTCGCTCAGCTGTGACCTTCTTGACGTCATGTGGCAGCGTCCAGGAATTTCTCGGGGGAAGGGGTTGGAGGGGGGAACGTCGCCGGGGGCTTGCCCCATTCGTAGTGGGTGTGTCGTGAAGTCATGCAGCTGCACTGCTATCGTAGAAAGTGGGGGGCGGTGGCGCAGCAGTTAGCGCGCTCCGCTACAAACCCCGGCCCGCCCAAGTTCGATTCCCCCTCACGGCCAATAACGGCGAATATTTGAACCGGTTCTGGGCCTCCCCTAGGTCAACTTGGCCTCAAATGCATACCTGGTACAATGTGTGAACATCGCCACTTGGGAGACAAAGACGATCGGGCGTGGTGCTGGCCACCCACCACCCTCGTGTACCGTTCCAGTCATCATAGTTGCTCGCTAACGTAACTTGCCCCAACAGTCTGTGAAGGCTATAATGAGGATCTTGTCTTCGTAACACTATAGGCCCTATAGGGACAACCCCAACACGTTCGTCGATAACACTGTGTGGAGTGTGGACTTCATAGAATAATCAAAAATGGGTGTCGCAAGGCAATGGTTCTTATTCAGGGCACATGATGCACACAATACGGTGCTTACTCTTTGGTTCTATTCGGTAAAGTCACGTAGGCAAAAAATAAAACAACAATAAATCACGACGTTTCGGCCACAACACAAGTGGCCTTCATCAGGTGAAGGGACCAAACTGTCCAGAGGACAGCGTTGGAGTGAAGAAAGCCAACCCCAGGTCGCCTCCTTTAAGCTGTGAGGGGGTAAATAGAAAAACGCTTTGACAAAGGAATTAGCATAGAATGTACTATGTGAAAGCTTGGAATTAGCATAAAATGCTGTACTACCATGAAAGTTTGGGATGCCACTACTTGAATAAATATACTGTACCATTGAAAATTAGTTTAATGTTTGGTTCGATTTAGAACATCTTTCCAATGATTGCTTAATTTGAAACCATCCTCTCGGTTGAAATTGTGTCTGTGTTTGTAAATCTGAATTGCCTCGTGTACAAATCTCTGATAAAAAAAACCCGTGGGTTTGCAGAGAACCTTGGTATCGGAGAAAACTATATCGTGATCACCCACAGCGTTGTAACAGTGATCAGCTACGGCAGAATAATTCGTTCTGCCGTGTTTCAAATCTGATTTGTGCTCGCGAATTCGGACAGAGACATGTCGTTTCGTCTCCCCGATATAGCAGTCACCACAGGTGCAGATCAATTTGTAAACCCCGGGGTACTGTGGTCTCTCTGTTCACCAAGGTCCCAGTACCTGATACCATTGAAATAATTGAAAATTTGGTCCAACATGGACTAGACCCCGATACACCTGCGCTGGTTAGGCACTGCCTCACCAATACCTACTTTACTTGGAATGGCTCCTTCTACAAACAAAATGAGGGTACCTCCATGGGTTCCCCCTTGTTACCAGTGATAGCCAATGTTTTCATGGAGAAATTTGAATCAGACGCCACCCAGACTTCCACCCTCAGACATTCCCTGTGGAAGAGATATGTAGATGACACTTTCGTCATTTGGCCACATGGCCTCCCAGCTTTGAACCTTTTCCTAGACCACATCAATTCCAGACACCCCGCTATCAAATTCACCATGGAAGTGGAGAAAGATGGCAAGCTGCCATTCTTGGATGTTCTGTTTGAATGGAGACCTGATGGCTCATTGGGACATTCTGTCTACAGGAAACCCACCCACACAGATTCCTACTTGAAACCTGATTCCCACCACCACCCGACGCAAAATAATTCTCTCATCAAAACGTTATACCACAGGGCTCATTGCATTTCGGACCAACACCACCTGACCAGTGAATTAAAACATGTACATCTGGCCCTAAAGAGGAACGGATACTCTGACCGTACCATCCGCCAAGCTGTTTCTCCCTCCATACAGAAACAGCCACTTGATACTTCGATCAAAACCATCACACTACCATATATAGCAGGCGTTACTAAAAAGATTTCCAAAATTCTAAACAAACACAAGATCCAGGTCCGGTTCAATACAGTACACAAAATCCGTGACCTGATCCCTTCCGTGAAGGACGTCATTCCTGACTTACAGTACCCCGGGGTTTACAAATTGATCTGCACCTGTGGTAACGGCTATATCAGGGAGACGAAACGACATGTCTCTGACCGAATTCTCGAGCACAAATCAGATTTGAAACATGGCAGAATGAATTCTTCTGCCGTAGATGATCACTGTTACAACGCTGTGGGTGATCACGATATAGTTTTCTCCGATACCAAGGTTCTCTGCAAACCCACGGGTTTTTATCAGAGATTTGTCCACGAGGCAATTCAGATTTACAAACACAGACACAATTTCAACCGAGAGGATGGTTTCAAATTGATCAATCATTGGAAAGATGTTCTAAATCGAACCAAACATTAAACTAATTTTCAATGGTACAGTATATTTATTCAAGTAGCGGCATCCCAAACTCTCACGGTAGTACAGCATTTTATGCTAATTCCAAGCTTTCACAGTAGTACATTCTATGCTAATTCCTTTGTCAAGGCGTTTTTCTGTTTACTCCCTCAGCTTAAAGGAGGCGACCTGGGCTTGGCTTTCTTCACTCCAACGCTGTCCTCTGGACAGTTTGGTCCCTTCACCTGATGAAGGCCACTTGTGTTGTGGCCGAAACGTCGTGATTTTTTGTTGTTTTATTTTTTACCTACGTGACTTTACCGAATAGAACCAAAGAGTATGGATCCTTGCAGTCACGAAAGCTTCAAATCTAGAATACGGTGCTTGTGCTACGAATGGCCACTGTGAAACGTCTTCGATATACATTTTTTAGGCCACACTTATTGATGAATGTGTCGAGTTTCTTGTTTTATTAATTGCACAATCGCACATTGTAAATTAAGTTTTACAGTTATAAAAGAATAATTATTTGTAAATAGTATATATGCTGTTTGTCTAGTAATTGTGATTTTTAAACATTGCATTGCTCGTTTAAATGTTAATAACAATTAGCCTGTGCTATCCAGCCTGAGTGAAAAGTGGGCTAAGTTTTGTCCAATCCTGTCCAGCTGGATCAAGAAAAACGTTAATAAGTTAATTAAATGAACAATTACAACTTTCCCACCTGATGACGGACGCTTGTGTAGCGCCCGAAACGTCATGATTTATTTTATTTTATACCTATGTAAATTTACCGAAAGAACCAAAGAGTATGGATTCCTGCAGTCACGAAAGCTTCAAATCAAGATTGAAATTACAGTACCGTCCATAAGAGGCTGTCGGGTTAGATCGCCTAAATATAAATGTCGTTAAACCCGCCACCACCGGACAGCCAATTCGCAAGGTTTGTCACGTAACACAACGTGCAATTCGTTACTAGCACAGCACACTGGTGTGTTGGAGAGTAAAATCCACAAAATGTACAAACCTTAATAATTGGCTGTGCCGGGTGGGTGGCGGGTTTCACAACACATTTATATTTACGCGATCTCACCCAAACCCCCCCCCCCCTCCATTATGGATATTGGTCGCGAAAACACAACAACGACTAACCACTACAACGTGTTACATTACCGTGAACAAGTTTAGTGGGCACAACAGGAGCGTGTCCCCCCCCCCACGCTAGAGGGCGTGGCTGCTGTGTGACGTCATCAGGGGCGTGGTCTCGGCACGCTGTGGGCGGGGTTCGCTCCCCCTCGATTCGCTTCCTTTCCGGGGTGCCCCCCTCGTTGAGAGGCTGCAGCGACAGCGGTGGTCCCTGTAGGACCCCCGAGACCCCTGTTACCCCCCGCCCACCTCTCGCCTCCTCTCATCGCCTCCTGCGGGCCCCCTTCATTCCTCCACTCGGTCCCCCTCTCGCGCACGCCCCGTCATTCATTTCGCCGACCATAGCCGCTAACCAACGATCCCCGCTCACCCACCCCCGCTGCGACTTCGTCTCCTGGGCCGGCCGGAAGTGAGCTGGTGGCGGGCAGCGGCGGCTATCCGAGTGCCGGGGCGAGGCGGCCATGGAGTGAGAGGGGTCAGGGGTGGGGGGGGAGATCTGGGTGAGCCATGGGGGAGCAAGCGAGAGGCGGCCGCTACGAGGAAGTGCGAGACCTCATCGACTACTTCTCCAAGAACACGTACCGCGCGCGCGAGGGCGTGTGCAAGGCGAGTTGCGTGACCCGCTCCCCGGCAGTCTTTGTCTCTCTCTCTCTTCACCCTCTCTCGCGACAGCCGAGTCCGCCGTTTAATCTGTCTCGGCACGCCAGAACCTCGTTTGTCGTCCCCCCCCCCTCCTCCCAACCAATCTCTCTCCCATCTCTCGGAGGCCGTGGTCCTGGGTTGAACGCTGGACTTTGTCCCTCGCGGGTCGTGTGACTGCGCCTCTGTGCCGTGCCGCGCGCGTGTTGTTGTTAACTCAAGCTCAGGCGCCATCCACGCGCCCTGCCAGTCTCAGTCCACTGCTGGATCGAACGCCTCTGGCCCCCCCAACTCTGTCGTTGTGTCACGACGGGGTTTGGCGTCTGGTTCGTCTAACTTCGGTTGCTGTCCATTAAACGGAGCCCTCACTTCAGCGGCTAGGAGGGAGGAGTCGATGAGTGTAGCTCACGGGAACCGTTACTACTTTTTGACCATACTTCACCACGCGGGTGTCTGTACCGTACATTAACCAATATTTATCATCCACGTGTCCATTATTCGACCCCGCGTCACGTGTCATGTGTTTTGGTTATTTAACACGCGTCGGCGACTTGATTTACGATGAAATCGTTACGAAATCTCTCGTGAAACGCAACACATACCCATGGATTAGAAACGTGGTTATTAGCAAAAGAAAATGGAACGAAGCTAAGAAGTGCGCCAAAAAAAGGGCACGGTGGAAAGTTTGGACGCTTGGATCGAACCCCGAGATATAGAAAGATGAACACCGATTGGAGACGCTACGCCACTCGACGAACCATGCAAGTTGTGGGCCTTGGGGCAGCGCTCGTCAAGGCTGGACGGGGCGACGGGTGGTGGTCGAGACTCACGACGGATGGCAGTCAAAGGAGAGAAAAACTTCCAACGCAGGCGCCAGTTTGCATTGCTGCATCGCACGACCGTGAGAGATGGTGACAACTTGGAGAGAGGCCTTCATCCAGCAGTGGATAGATCGTGGCTGCTGTTTGGTTACGGTTATGCAGGATTTTAACATTTAACAAGGAGGGCAGTATGACAGGTAGTGGTGTTACTGGGAGAAGTGAAAAACAATAAAAAAAATGTATTTTGCCAGGTAGGGCCCACTGGCCTAAAAAGCTCTTTTTTAAAAAAGAGACCTGGCCACAAATGATAGCTCAACGCAGTGGCTGATCAGCCAAAGACTAAACGCGTGATCTTCTTTGGTTCTTTCGGTAAAGTCATGTAGAATGATAATAAAATAATAAATTGATAAAATAAAATAACCAATAATATTCTCACGACGTTTCCGCCACAACACAATCGGCCTTCATCAGGTGAAGGCCTTCATGAGGTGAAGGCTGCTTGTGTTGTGGCCGAAACGTCGTGAGAATATTGTGTTATTTTATTTTATAAATTTATTATTTTATTCTCATTCTACGTGACTTTACCGAAAGAACCAAAGAAGATTAATCCTTGCAGTCACGAAAGCTTTAAATCGAAATTTAAACGCGTGATGTTTCTAAATGTGGAGGAAAAAACCGGAGGGCCCGGAGAAATATTCACCCGACCACGGAGAGAGAGACATGCAAATTCCAAATATACAGGTATCGTCACGGTCGGGATCTAACCTACGACCTCCTGTATACCAGGCCAGGGAGTAAACATCTTACCACCGTGGCTGGCCCTAATCCATAGATGAGCAAACTGGTGTCAGTTACCAAGATCTGAGGTTAACACCACAGTTAACAGCACAGTAGAGATAACGAGACCAGCAGTCATCGGCATCAGCCATGATCAATCCGCTGGTCGATGCGATGCAACAGTCCCCCCTAGCACCTGCATACGAACTGATCCCATCGCGGAGTCTCCTCGGTGGACGTCCTATCGGACGCGTTTTCTCCTTTATCTGCCTCCCTCTGCGTTGGCCTTAGCCACCAGGTATCATCCCCTCTGGCCATGACGTGTCAGGCCCAAGCCCACTTCACTTTTATTCATAGTCAAAATGTGATGTCTCTGATTTGCATTATGTTCTCAAATTCTTGTGTTCCTCTTTCTGTCACTCTGTGTCATTCAAAGAATAGTAAATTCACACGAAATGATACATTCCTTGGATGAGCAAGGCATTCCACGAATCACCCTGGTCTGTGCTAGTCTATGGGTCTCTCTCCGAGTCTGAGAGTCTGTGGAGCTCAATTGGTGACCGGGCTGGGACAATGAAATCACTTCACTTGAGCTCAGTTTTGTCAAAACCTCCGATTAGCACGGTTGGCTACGTATTGTGCGATAGAAGTTCAGGACACATACATACATACAACTCAGTCTAGCTATGTATCATGGTAATTGGCCACTATCCACTGCTCAATGAAGGCATACTGGATATCTGTGAAAAAATAACTTTATAGCTCATCGGATTTCAACAGTATAAATAAATATGATTCTGAAGTTGTCACCATCTCTCACGACCCTATAATTCAACTATACAAATTGGCGCCTGCACGCGAGTAGATTTCAACGCAAATTACTCAATTGGTATTTCACGTGGCAAGCATCGCCCCCCTTCTGCTTAAATTTGGCAGGACACTTTGGAAAAAATACAGTCATCAGACTTAGTGAGGCTTTTCTGGAGTATGCAAGAATAATAATCATAAATGTACGTCTATAGGTCTCTACGGGAGTCTTTGGATCTCTGTGTAAGTCTCTGGGCTTCTCTTACCGGAGGGTGATGGCACGCGCATGCCTGTAATCCAGCTGTACGGAGTCTAGGGTCTGTGGATCACACACATGGTGTGAAGTTCTCCTTCCCGTGGACATCGAAGCAGCATAACCCTGGCTTTGCAAGAGAAGGCAGCACAGAAAATGTGGACTCTACCTGTGTCCAGTTGCATAGGATAGAGCAATTTCCCCCCTGGAATGTGTGGGTTTTCTCCAGGTACTCCGGTTCCCCCCCCCTTCCCCACAGGACAGCACAAGATAATTTGGCACAGGCCCATTGCATGGCTGCCTCTGCACTTGTGTGTGGTTCCCCCCGCACCTCCTGGTGGTTCTCTCTGTTGGGGAGAGCGAGCGAATACTGCGGTGACCCGTTAGGAGTTGGAACTGTGATTGTTGCTGTTGACGCGAATTTTAGTTTCTACGCGAGTCCATGGTCTCTACTACGCAGTCAACGGTGGGGGGGGGGCTCTTATGTCTTTGTTGACCAGCCTGAGATCTTCAACTCCACTCACTGGGGAACCAATTTTTAATCAAAGGGTTGGGCAGTTGAAATGTGACACCCCTCCCCCCCCCCACTTTGGACCCTGGATCTTATCAGCCCTGGCTCAGCATCTCTGAGCACCAGAGCTCCCCTTCGAGTTTAACACGTGACCTCACCGTTTGGAAATGTTTGAGGGGGGTGTGGTGGGTGGGGGGGAGACCCGGAGAAACAACAAACCCTCCACCCCCCACTCTAGCAAATCGAGTCGCCGTATTTTATTTTAGCCGGAGGCTCGTTCTGGTCAAGGGAAAGCTGTGGAGGTCCAGTCGAGTCTTGGTCTGTGTATTTCATATGATCAGCTGAGCCAATCAGTGAACTTATATTGTGCAGCCAATTACCATAGCCGGTCTTCCTAAATGCACCGCAGTTTCATCCAAACACGTGTTGAATGACCACATTGCAGGTCACGCACAACTCGCCTACGCACTCACACACTCACCCACTCAACCACCACACTGCAGGTCAAAACAACTCGCCCACACACTCACCCACTCAACTACCACACTGCAGATCACAACAACACTCTCACTCATCCACTCACTCGCTCGCCACCATGCAGGTGAGTGCACGTCTCTTTCTGTTTATTACACTCGCACCGTTCTGCTTTGAATTCCCTCTCCCATCGTCTCTCTTCCCAAATTCTTACATCCTCGTTCAGTTTAAAAAATGCGAGTTTAAAGCCAATCATCCCTCCCACTGGGTTTGATAAAACGAGTACCACTTTGTGGGTAAGTCAACAGCGGTTGCCCTTTGGATATACGCATCTCCACCATAGGAATGTGGAATTTCCATCACCGACTCTGAGCTGTAAACGGTAGACGAGCACCATAACTCAATTTGACTTTGGGGCAAAATTTACACTGGGAGGGCGGGGGGGGAATATAGACAGTGCAGTCAGCATGAGTTGGGCGGCCGTGGCGGTGTGCAGGTCGACGAGATCCAGGTGCGCTGCCTGGAGTTGTTCTCGCGCGACTACGTCTGCGCCTGGCTGGAGAATGCAGGCGGCGAGCTGTGCGGCCACTACCCGCTGCACGTTGCGCTGCTCGAGTACGAGACGCACGCCGGGCGCCACAACGAGCGGTGAGCGCCTGGGCGAGGTCGTGTGGAGGTCTTGGTCAGGTCACGGGGTCGCGTTAATCCCCACCCCCCTTGCCGGGGTCCGATTCCCCTAATTCCTGGGACCCTATTCTCGGCGTCCCCGTCCGCTGGCTGGGTTCCTGAGAGCCGCGTTCCTCCCCATGGCTCGGCTCCAGCTCTGCCTCTTAACACGAGGCCCAGCTTTGGCTCGAGCCGCTCGGTTACTTCCAAAGACGGGCCATTGAGCAGCTCGGCTGTGGCCTGCCCGTGGCTCAGCTCATGCTCGGCCCGCGTAAATCCTGAGTGCACGGCTAGGCGCCACGCTCGGAGCCAGCTTAAGGTAACCGCGTGGCCTTGAGCCGGGTTTCCAGAGCCCAGCCTGAGGTGAGCCGTGACCCAGCACGGGGCGATCATCTCTTCAAGTCAAAATCTCATCAACATATAGGAATAGGTTTTACCCTTTTAACTGGCACAAAAACTGACACCTTTATTCAAGGCAGCATTTTTGTGCCAGTTAAAAGGGTAAAACCTATTCCTATATCTTGTTACTGGCAAAAGAGGTCTCATAATCTCATCAACACTTGGCTCGTAAACCACATGTGCTGCGACTACCTTTGTGCCTGGGTCTCTGTTGCCTACATCGCCTAAACCCTGTGTCTTCAGCGCGGTGATGTGTGGTGTTGTGCGGTTGTGTGGTTGTGGTGTGGTGCAGCAGTGTGGTTGTGTGGTTGTGGTGTAGTGTGGTTCTGTGGTTGTAGTGTAGTGTGGTGCTACAGTGTAGTTGTGGTGTAGTGTGGTTCTACAGTGTGGTTGTGGTGTAGTGTGGTGTGGTTGTGTAGTGTGGTGCTGCAGTGTGGTTGTGATGTAGTGTGGTGCTGCAGTGTGTTTGTGGTATAGTGTGGTGCTACAGTGTGGTTGTGGTGTAGTGTGGTTGTGGTGTGGTTGTGTAGTGTGGTGCTACAGTGTGGTTGTGATGTAGTGTGGTGCTGCAGTGTGGTTGTGATGTAGTGTGGTTGTGGTATAGTGTGGTTTGGTTGGGTCGTTTGGTGCTACAGCGTGGTTGTGATGTAGTGTGGTGCTGCAGTGTGGTTGTGGTGTAGTGTGGTGCTACAGTGTGGTTGTGGTGTAGTGTGGTGCTGCAGTGTGGTTGTGATGTAGTGTGGTTGTGGTGTAGTGTGGTGTGGTTGGGTCGTGTGGTGCTACAGCGTGGTTGTGGTTGAGTGTGGTGCTGCAGTGTGGTTGTGGTGTAGTGTGGTGCTGCAGTGAGGTTGTGGTGGAGTCTGGTGTGGTTGTGTAATGTGGTGCTACAGTGTGGTTGTGATGTAGTGTGGTGCTGCAGTGTGGTTGTGGTGTAGTGTGGTGCTGCAGTGTGGTTGTGGTGTAGTGTGGTGCTGCAGTGTGGTTGTGTGGTTGCGCAGCTTTGAGAGCGTGCTGGAGGTGCAGCGCCTGCGGGAGCTCGTGACGAAGAGCAAGATGGCGCGGTGCCGCGGCCGCTTCGTGTGCCCTGTCATCCTCTACGGCGGCAAGGTGAGGCTTGGGCGGTGAGGGTGAGGCTTTGGTGTTGAGGCATCGGTGGTGAGGGTGAGGTCACCATGGTGAGGGTGAGACTGGGGCGGTGAGATCGCCGTGGTGAGGGTGGAGCGGTGAAGCCGAAACAGTAAGGTCGCGGCAGTGAGGCGAGGGCGGTGATCAACACGCTGAGGCTTGTGAGATGAACACAGTGAGGTTGATGCCGGAAGATAGGATAGATGAAGTTGGAAAAAAAACGTGTGTCTCTATCTTTGTACCCTTGCGTCAGGGTACCCCTGTGTCCGTGTTCCCCTGTGTCCGTGTTCCCATGTGTCCGTGTACCCATGTGTCCGTGTACCCATGTGTCCGTGTACCCATGTGTCCGTGTACCCATGTGTCCGTGTACCCATGTGTCCGTGTACCCCTGTGTCCGTGTACCCCTGTGTCCGTGTACCCATGTGTCCGTGTACCCCATGTGTCCGTGTACCCCATGTGTCCGTGTACCCCATGTGTCCGTGTTCCCATGTGTCCGTGTACCCATGTGTCCGTGTACCCATGTGTCCGTGTACCCATGTGTCCGTGTACCCATGTGTCCACAGCACATTTGCCGATCCTCTACACTTGCCGGGTGGGGCGAGATCTACGGACGCAGCAGCTACAACTACCTCTTCTCTACGGGGGGCATCGACGACGGCGGTGGCGGCGGCGGCGGCGGCGGAGGGGGAGGGGTGGACGGAGATGGGGGAGGGGGCGGCGTAGGGAGCAACGACGAAGCCTGGCTCAGGTGCTGGCCACCCACCACCCCCTCGTGCGCCGTGCCGACCTTCGTTGGTGCTGCCCGCTCGCAGCCCTTGCCAACCGAAAGTCTGTTAAGGACTTCACGGGGGACCTTTGTCTTTGTAGGAATGGCCGGGAGTCCCAGCTGTTTAACCGCATCCGGGGAAATGACATCAATTTGCTCAAGCACCTGGGAGTGCGCTTCATCTGCGACCTCATGGTGGAGAACAAGAAGGTGAAGTTCGGCATGAAGTGAGTCGCCCCTCGCTCGCCCTCGCGCACTCACTCTCGCCATCGCACACTCACCCTCGCCAACGCACACTCACCCTCGCGAATGTACACTCACCCATAGCAACCACGTGTGACTAGGTGTGACGATGGTTACAGTGTGTGATGTCGATGAGGTGTGACGATGGTGACGGTGTGTGGTGTTCCGCAGCGTCACATCGTCGGAGAAGGTGGACAAGGCTCAGCGTTACGCCGACTTCACCCTTCTATCCCTGCCCTACCCCGGTACGGCCTCAGTAGTAAAGTCATGGGTCACCGTGGCAGTTCAAGGGTCACAGGGTTGGGTCACTGCCAAATCGAGGGTCAGGTCCAGGGTCACATGACCAGGTCAAGGGCCACAGTATTCGGTGAAGGTGATGGCCAGGTCAAGGATTACCAGGTTAGGTCAAGAGTTGCAGGGCCATGTCAAGGCCACACAGAAGTCACACGACGTATGGGAGGCTTGAGCTGATTTATTTAGATTTACGTGCGTGTGGAACAAAAGCTGAAAAATGCGCAAAGAAGCAACGGAAAAGCGCACGCTCAGAATCGCAGCAAGAGGCAGAGAGAGGAACACGCAGCTGAGAGAACACACACGAAGCAGAGGCCTCGCTTAGGCCATATAGGCATTGGGCAGGATGCGTCACAGCCAGAAGGGACCGCGGCCGGTGGTCGAGACTTAAGGACGAAATGGCAGCCGAAGGAGAAAGCGCGCTGGATGGTGCATCCGCAGTGGAGACGGAACGACGAGGCGGTGGCCTCTTCGTGATGCAGCAGCCGTGCGGATTGTCGCGTCGCGGGATCGTGAGAGGTGGCGGCGGGTTGGGGGGAGGGGGGGGCCTCCTTACGGCAGTGGGCTGACTGTGGCCTGGTGTTTGCGTCTTGTAGGCTGCGAGTTCTTCAAGGCCTACCGAGAGCGGGATTACTCGGGCGAGGGACTCGTGTTCGACTGGAGTCAGGTATGGACTGCGGGTGCCGTCCCGCACTGCGGTTCGCTCGGCCTAAACTGCGGGGGTAGTGATTGGGACGAGACGGGGTCACGAGTGTCTATTTTTTATTAACGCTTTCAGTCTGTGCGTGCGCGTGTTTGCGTGCGTGGGGGTGCGGGTGTGCATGTGCACGGGTATGTGTGTGCGTGCATGTGCGCATTTGTGTCTTTGTGTGTGCGTACGTCCGTTTGTGTGTGTGTGCGCGTGCGTGGTTCTTGAGGCAGGACTATGTGGACGCTCCGCTCAGCGTCCCCGAGGAGCTCAGGGAGGGGCTGCCCATCAACTGGGGTGGATACAGGGCAAGTACGCACACACACAAACAAAGATCCCCCATATAGCCTTAACAGACTGTTGGGGTAAGTGCTTTTAGCGAGCACCTATGAACGGCACACGAGGGAGTGGGTTGCCAGCAGCACGCCCGGCCGCCTTTGTCTCCCTCGTGGCAATGTTTACTTATTTGAGGCTGAGTCGACCTAGGGGAGACCCAGGACTGGTTCAGATAATTGTCACTGATGTTGGCCGTGAGCGGAAATCGAACTCGGGTCGCCAGGTTCGTAGTGCTGCGAGCTAACCGCTACACTACCGCTCTCCCCCTCACACGCAAAAACACGTGCAATCACACATGCACACACACGCACACACAAATTCACACAAACTCGCACACACACGTGTGCACACAAATGCACACACACACACACATGCACACAAACTCTCACGTGTGTAATCTCACACGCGCTTTGGAGTAGGGTTTCATAACCAGTAACCGATTTTCCACACGGCATTGTCCAGAGCAGTAAACACGACGTGCTATGATTTTTAACTGAGACGCGATGGGGGAGGTGGTACCACAGTGGCCACCACCCTCGGACTCGCCATCCAGAGGTCGCCGATTTCGCTTCATCTCCTGGTGCGGCAGTTCAAACCATGGTGCAAGTTTCTCACATCTCGCCTCCCCCTCCCCTGTCCGCCCAGCCCCAGTGTAAATGGGTGCCAGTCCATCAACGGGTCGCGTTTGGTGGGGTAAAGTGTGGTTACGCCCCGCCTCTTCCTAAACCTCTGGCCCAGCGTGAAAGAGTAGGCCATTTACCCTCTCTAGAGCCCCCCTCTAGCGAAGGCCCCTTCCGCCAGCAGTGACATTGGCGAGCAATTGCAGAGTCTGCGCCTGTACCTCTCAACTGAGAAATGTGGGGGCATTGTACTACGCTGCGACTGAGACCGCCGTGCGGTTTGCACGTTTACGCGTGGCCAGTCGGTGAGTGCCGCACGCACGGATGAAAACAACAACGATCCCCCATGTAGCCTACACAGGCTAATGGGACCAGTGCTGTTCGCGAGCACCTATAGAGGCCAGCGGCACCGTATGAGTGGGTGGCGTGGCCGCCTTTGTCTCCCTGCTCCTAGCACACACATACATCAACAGCCGCCACTCGCCACCAAATGGCAGAGAGATCACCACCGTTTTTCCACCAGGCTAGATGCACTCTGAGACCCCAGTACACACACACGTGCATGTACGTGCACCTCCCGGTAATTTGTAGGTAACGTTCCGCCCTCCTCGTTGTACCCACAGTCATGGGACCTGATGGAGCAGACTCAAAACTACCTGCGCCTCCTGCTGCACATCATCAACCTGGACGGTGAGCGACAGGCCAGCACAGGGCAGGGCAGTACAGGGACAGGAGTTGGGCAAGGAAGTACAGGGCAGTACGATGTACTGGAAGGACCAGGCAGGGCGGTGTGGGTTGGGCGGTTCGGTACGTGCCAGGGATGGTACCGAGTGGCAGGCCCATGGGTTTCAGGTGCATTGCGTGTGAAGCAGGAAAGACTGAAGCGACGGGAGACTCCGAGAGACGCGTTGGAGAAGAATGAGATGGGAGAGATGATCGAGGGACAGGAAGACACGGGGAGACACACAGGGAGGTGCCGGGAGACGTGTGGACAGGAGACTGGTGCGTGTGTCCTTGTGCAGACGAGAGTGGACTCCTGGTTCACTGCATCTCGGGCTGGGACCGCACACCGCTCTTCATCTCCCTCCTGAGACTCTCCCTGTGGGCCGTGAGTACCTGTGTCTCCGCACTTCTCCGCATGTTTCCGTGTGTCTCCTTATGTCTCTGCATGTCTCCGCATATCCCCATGCAATGGTTGAGACCTGCGTGGGTCTGAGGATGGAAGTTCTCGGGTTCGCTTCTCCACGGTTTCATTCTGAGCTCTCGCCCAGTTCCTGTATCACCACACAACACGTGAGCGAGTGTGTGCATCTGTGTGTGCGTGCGTGCACACGCACGTGTGACAGTGTGCGTGTCTGTGGGGAGTGGTAGGGTAGCGGTTAGCGTGCTGCGCTACGAACCCGGCGACCCGAGTTCCTGCTCACGGCCACCAACACCAGTGATGATTACCTGAACCGGTCCTGGGCCTCCCCAAAGTCTACTCGGCCACAAATATGTAACTGGTGTGGTATGTAAACATCGCCACCAGGGAGACAAAGGTGGCTGGGCGTGGTTCTGGTCGCCCACCTCGTTTCTTGCCAGCCTTAATAGGTGCTTGCTAACAGCGCTTGCCGCAACAGTCTGTTAAAGTTTTTTTTTTTTATATATATAGTCTGTTAAGACTATAAGGGATATCTTTGTCTTTGTACGTGTAGGACGGACTGGTCCACGCATCCCTGGGGCCCGAGGAAATCCTCTACCTCACCATCGCCTACGACTGGTTCCTCTTCGGGTGCAGTGACCTTTAACCTCCCGCCCGTAACCTTTTACCCCCCTGCCCCCCTCCCCTTGCCCCTGAGAACAATAAAACCGCACACACGTAGAGAACGAACAAACTCCACTTGGACAGGGGCTCGGGTCGGGAATCAAACCCAGGAACTTCTCGCTGCGAGGCACCAGTGCCACCACTGCACAGTGCGTACTGAGTGTGTAGTGAGCCTGTGGTGTACATGCAGTGGACGTTTGGTGAAGGCGTGGTGCGGTTGTGGCATGGTGGAATCGCGAGGCCGTGTGTTCATGTCTCCGTGTGGTGTTCCCACAGGCACATGCTCGAGGACCGGCTCCTTAAGGGTGAGGAGGTGAGGGCAAGGCCAGAGAGGAACATGACACACGACCTCTCAGTCCTGTAACACTTTGACCCTGTGACTCCGTGACCCCGTGATCCTGTGACCCTACTCACAGCAATGTTGAGCTGGTCCCATTCCTGCACAATTGTCTTTGGCTCTATGCCACATGGTCCCCATGTCTCCATGTTTCTTTGTTTTATTGTTTCCGTGTCTCTGTATCTCATTGTGTCTTCGACTCGATCCTCTGTCTCCGTGACCATCTCCTCCTTCTCTCTCAGATTTTCTTCTTCTGCTTCAACTTCTTGAAGCACATCTCCGGCGACGAGTTCTCAGCTCTGCGGAGAAAGCGGTAGGTGCCCCCAAACCCCACTTCCCCCCCCAACTCCTTCCTCCACACCCCACCCCTCCTCCCTTCGCCCCCCCAACCCTGTTCCATAGCAGCAGGAATGTTATCATTCAATCAATTCATCATTGGCCCAGATACATTTGGATTCAATTTAAATGTTATTTGTAATGGTTAATATTAAGTTCAAATTAGATTTTATGTTCGTGTTCATCCCATGACACCTGATTACAAAGTCAGGTCAGGTTTCACAGTTATCCTGACTTGTCTGCTGTGTGTTCGTCTTCCTGTATGGTCCAGTCGTGAGGATTCCTGGTTTTCACCCAGTTGCACCCGGGTCCAATTCCCGTTATGGGAAATTATATTTTGTGGAGAACGCTAATGGCACAATATCAGTGACTATTATTTTAACCGATCCTGGGCCTCTCCCTAGGTCGACTCGGCCTCAAATGAGTACCTCATGTGGTGTGTAAACATCACCACTGGGGGGACGGCCGGGCATGGTGCTGGCCACCTACCCCCTTGTGTGCCATGCCGGCCTTCATAGGTGCTCGCTAACAGCACTTGCCCCAACAGTCTGTTAAGGCTACACGGAGGATTTTTGTCTTGTTAGAACACGCGTGCTGTCTGTGTGTGCATAGGAGAAAGCGGGAGTCCTCACGGGAAACGGAGGGACGCAGTGACGACGGTGGAGCCCTTGGTATAAGCCCGTGTCCCCACCGTGTCCCCACCGTGTCCCCCCCGTGTCCCACCGTGTCCCCACCGTGTCCCCACCGTGTCCCACCGTGTCCCCACCGTGTCCCCACCGTGTCCCCACCATGTCCCACCGTGTCCCCACCGTGTCCCACCGTGTCCCCACCGTGTCCCCACCGTGTCCCCCCCGTGTCCCACCGTGTCCCCACCGTGTCCCCACCGTGTCCCCACCGTGTCCCCACCGTGTCCCACCGTGTCCCCACCGTGTCCCACCGTGTCCCCACCGTGTCCCCACCGTGTCCCCCCCGTGTCCCACCGTGTCCCCACCGTGTCCCCACCGTGTCCCACCGTGTCCCCACTGTGTCCCCACCGTGTCCCACCGTGTCCCCACCGTGTCCCACCGTGTCCCCACCGTGTCCCCACCGTGTCCCCACCGTGTCCCCCCCGTGTCCCCACCGTGTCCCACCGTGTCCCCACCGTGTCCCCACCGTGTCCGCCTGTTTTGTCCACCTGTTCCATCCACCTGCGTGTGCCATGTCCACCTATCAAGTCTCGGCGTTCTTTCTGTGGGTTGCATCTTGCTGTCTGTGAGGGCCGCTGCTGCTGTTGTTTGTAGCTGTTTGTGAATGTGGCTGTGTGTGGTTGCATGTGTGTAGCTGTGTGTGCTTGCATGTGAATGTGGCTGTGTTGTTGTGCGTGTGTAGCTGTGTGAGCCTGTGCTCTGCGTGTGGGACGTGTAACACGGCTGCTGTTGTTTGTGTGTGTGTGTTGCCGTGAGTGGCTTGGTGTGTGTAGCTGTGTGAGTCTGTGCGCTGCGTGTGTGAGGTGTGACGCGGCTGCTGTCGCTTGTCCTCCGCGTGGTGCAGATGGGCGTCTGGCAGGGAGCAGCAGCAGCCTGAACAGCGTGGGCAGCTTGTCCACCCTGCTGGACGATTCTCCGTCCGTCCTCACAGAATCCGGCGACCCGCACGCTCATCCGCTCGCCCGTTCACACCACTGGTATACCCCCCCGCTCACTCACCCACCCACTCGCTCTCCCATTTGCCTACTCATGGTGATGGTGACGATAGCGGTGATGGTGGTGATGGTAACGGTAGTATTGGTGATGATGGTGATGATGGTGACGGTTGCGGTGGTGATAGTGTTGACAGTTGTGGTGGTGATGGTTGTAACAGTACTGGTAATGATGGTGATGGTAACGGGGGTAGTGGTGATTGTTGTGGTGGTGATGGTGGTGACGGTTGTGGTGGTGATGGTGACGGTAGCGGTGATGGTAGCGGGTGACGGTAGCGGTGACGGTAGCGATGACGGTAGCGACGATGGTAGCGGTGATGGTGGTAGTGATGTTACAAGCGACAACCTCTAACCCCCTGCCTCCTCAGTGCAGAGACGCGGTCCCATCTCCTCCACCAATCAGAAGACAGGATGGCCGCTCATCCCAACCAATCAGAGCACGGCTTACTGCAGCAGAGAGGAAGCAGCCCATTGGCCGTGCCGACGAGAGAGAGGTGGGGGCAGGTGGCGGGGTAGGTGTGCAGTGCAGAGTGAGTGTGTGATGGTATGGTATTGTGTGATGTGATGCAGTGTTGGTTGTGATGTGGTGTGACATGCAGTGTAGGTGTGATGTCGTGTGATGGTATGGTATTGTGTGATGTGATGCAGTGTTGGTTGTGATGTGGTATGACGTGCAGTGTTGGTGTGATGTCGGCGCAATGTTGGTGTGACGCGGTGTGGTGTTGGTGTGACGTGTCGTGTTGGTGATGATGTTGGCGTGACATGCGACCTGGCACAGTGTTGGTGTGACGTGGTGCGGTGTTGGCGTGACCTAGTGCGGTGTTGGTGGTTGTAACGGTAACGTTAACGTGGCGGGGTCTTGGTGATGTTGGCATGACCTGACACGGTGTTGGTGTTGGTGGTGATGTTGGTGTGACGTAGTGCAGTATTGGTGTGACATGTCGTGTTGGTGGTGACGTTGGCGTGACGTGGTGCGGTTTCAGGACGGGCTCTGTGGCATCCTCGTGTGAGAGCGAGAGCTGGCAACTCGTGTCAGACTCCGGCAGCCTGAGGGGTCCGGCGCGGGGGATGGGCAGAGACTCCCCTTTCCCTCACCAGTGAGCAACTCACAATCAGTCGCTTGCGTTCACACTCACCCACTCGCTCGCGTTCACACTCCCTTGCGTTCACATTCGCTCGCGTTCACACTCGCTCGCGTTCACACTCGCTCGCGTTCACACTCGCTCACGTTCACACTCGCTCGTGTTCACACTCCCTCGCGTTCACACTCGCTCACGTTCACACTCGCATTCACACTGGCTCGCATTCACACTTACTCGCATTGACACTCCTATTCACACTCGCTCACGTTCACACTCACTCGCATTCACACTGGCTCGCATTCACACTCACTTGCTCACATTCACATTCTCTCGCGTTACTACTCACTTGCTCGTTTTCACACTCACTTGCTCGTATTTACACTCACTTGCATTTACACTCGCTCGCATTCACATCCACTCGCATTCACACTCACTCACGTTCACACTCACGCGCGTCCACACTCACGCGCATCCACACTCACTCGCATTCACACTCACTCACCAGCCGGGGATGCCCAGCCATAGAGCGGGATGGCTCGCAATCGGGAAGTCGTGAGTTCACATCCTGGTTGGGGGTCAGCTTGGCCCATGAGCCCTCCCTCCGAGCTCGATAAAGACAAGCACTACCTTGCGTGGGAAATCAACAGAGGATGTCCTACTCACGCACAGACTCGCCCCCACCATATGAATGTGGAATTTCCTCCACTGACTGCTGTAGAGAAGACATGAGTAACAATGCCTCAATGCGCATTTGAGCAGGAGATCACTTTGAGTGAGTGTTACTCACTGACGTACACTCATTCACACACTCGCGCTCACTCACTGTCTCCCCGTGTCTCCCCGTGATTGCCGTTCCAAATTTGGCAAATTTGCACATTGACGCCGGCACACCACGGCCTGCTCTTGCGAATGGCACCATGGGGCTCTTTACCGCCCGCCACGAGCGAGCGAGGCGGACAACGCTCGATAGCGCTTGGCATTTAATACGACGGCGGCGTCCGCCGGGGCGGTCCGCCGATTGTCAAACCGTGAAGACACACGGCATCACCGCCCAGCGTCTCACCACGAGTAACACCCCCCCCCCCCCTTCCGTATCGATGTGGAGGCTACCGGGCCCGTCACCGCGCCAGGTGCGGCTGGAGGAGGTGCGCTCGGTGTTCCTGGCGGCGTACAGCCTCACCGTGGGGCTGCGCTCACCGCCAGGGCCCCCCACGCCCTCCCTCACCGGCCTCCTGGAGCACCTCGTCCGCGGCCTGCGCACCTGAGACTCGCTCACCTCACCCACCAGGCACTCGCTCGCTCACCTGACTCAACTGGGACTCGCTAACTCACCTGACTCACCAGGAACTCGATCACTCACCTGACTCACCAGGGACTCACACTTGCTCACTTGACTCGTCAGAAACTCACTCATTCACCTGACTCACCAGGGACTCGCTCGCTCACTCACCTGACTCGACCAGAGACACGCCTACTCAACCTGACTCACCAGAGGCTGGCTCACTCACCTGACTCACCAGGAACTCGCTCACCTGACTCACCAGGGACTCACTCGCTCACCTGACTCACCAGGGAGTCACTCACCCGACTCATCAGGGACTCAGACCCACTCAGACTCACCTGGAACTGGCACACCTACACTTAGTAACAAACATAAGAACACACTTTCCAGGGACTCGCTCACATGTGAATAACGCATCTTATAACTCACTCACACACTCAACTGGGACCCGCACACGTACACACAGTAACACACATCACAATACACTCGCACCTGAGAACACACGCACTTTAGAACACACACGCACACAGTGATTCACACTCACACAGTGATTCACACCCCTAGGCGGGCACGCACGCCATCTGGGAACACAACAACAACCACCGCCATTCGCCACTAAGTGGCGGTGACGTCACCACGGCGCTTGTTCCAGGCTACGTGCACGTTGAGGCCACGTGAAGTGTCGAACGCATGCTGGCAGGTCACAGGACAGACCGAGGTGCCATGGTTTGACTGACTTGAGACGACTGGCTGCTGTACCACCTGTGCCCCCTACTGTGCCAACTTGCTGTACTTTAGCCACCCGGCGCTCCGCTCGTTGTTGTGAGCGTCGCTCCTCCGCCCTCCGTTGTTGGAGGGCGACTGCCTCCAACTGCCCAGTAGCGTCCTTCACGAGCCTCCTCCACAGAGGCCGATCTTGACACCGCTGGTACCAGTCATCGGCAAGTCCACTCAGCTCCAAATCCTCCTGTACCACATCACTCCATCTCTTCTCTAGCCCGTGCGACGCCCTTTTAGCCCTCTATCCGCCCGAATAAAAGCTGTTTAGGCCATGCGGTGGCTGGGCATGCGGGCTACATGATCCAGCCAACGCAGCCTTGCCTGGCCGGAGGAGCTCACCGTTGAGACTTTGTCCAGGTCTTTCAAGGATTTGTGAGCTCCGCACACAATCCAGCCTGGTTAAACCCAGGATGGATTGTAGGCAGGCCAGCCTAAATGTTTCTTACTGACGAAGATGTTCCATTAGGGGGGTCCACTTTTCGCAAGCGTAGAGAAGGGAGGGCATAACTGGCCGAGAAGACCTGAAGCTTCAAGTGCAGCGAGAGACCAGGTAGCTTCCACACAGCATTACGCAACCGATTAAAAGATAATGCCGCTCGACTGATTCGGTGTGAGACATCTGCTGTCAAACCGGAGCCGGTCATGAGCACACTGCCCAGGTATGGAAACTCTCCACACTATCCACAACTGCCCCATCACGCACACACTCGCACACACACACACATCTGAGAGCACTCTCTGGCACATACCCGGCCATGGCAGGAACGCACCTGGACGTTCATAGGAACAAACTTGTTCCCACACCCGTATTCACACTTGTACACACACCTTTACATGCTGGCACACGTGCTCGTCCTGTAAATATATAAATAAATGCATCGCAGGTGCGTGCGCTCAAAGCTGAAGTCTCTGCGTGAGTGGCCACTGTGCAGGAGTGACCGGCCCAAGAGACCGAGAGAGAAACGGAGTGTTGATCAAGCTAAGAGACAGAATGCTGGTTAAACCGAGAGAGAGACCGAGAGTCCTGGGTTCATCTGTGCCTGGCTGCCTGCCGAGTCATCGAGGTTGCTGTTGGACTCGAGAGTGGGGGCCCGGGTATTGGGGGAGGCCCGGGTTCCTGGTGGTGGTGGGGGGGGGGTCCCGGGTTTTGGTGGTGGTGGAGGGGGAGGCCCGGTTCCTGGTGGTGGGGGAGGAGGCAAGGCGGTGGGGGGATGGTGACGCCACTTTTACAGAGGTTCACGTTTCGAATCCCAGCGGCCACCCTGGCTAATGCTGCGGTGTGGTCGTCACCATTCGCACAAAATGGCCCCAGACGAGGAGGGTCTTCTGGTGTAGAGGCGGCGGTGGGCAGACCGTCCTGACCCTTGCCAGCTCAGCTGACAAGTGAACACGTTCCACACGCCCCGTTAAGACAGCACGGCCTTCGGGGGGGGGGGGGGGGATTGCTCCATTTCAGTGGCGTTGATTCAACGCAAGCGACACTCCGGACCGGTTTCGACATTTCAGCGTCTCATCAGCAGGAGTCTGGCTCGCTTGACCCGATGATGCTGTCGAGCTTGCCCCACGGGCTCCTGGTTGGGACCCAACGCCGCACAATCCACGACCAACAGAATCTCGCTCGCATCACCACCCCGCGTCTCCGCGTTCACCACGGTCCATGGCTCAGATTTCATGATATATACAAAAAAAATCCTGGGTAGTAAGTGTTAGTTTCTAATTGCTTATGCCTCAAAAGTACAGAAAATGGCTATTATTCCCCACAAACTTTTCTTTTGTGAGCTGGACAGAGATATTTGAAATTTACCTATTTTCAATGAGAAAACGTGTGCATTTGTGTCATTCCTTCACAAAGTCCTGGTAACAAAAGCCAAGTTTATGGGGAATAATAGCCATTTTTTTGTACTTTAACACTTACTACCCTGGAACAAAAATCATGTTACATGGTGAATTTTCAACGAACTCCATCGATTCCTCAGTCTCCCACCGGCCAGCCCCGCCCCTCGCGCCCCCTCCCCCGGGGGACCCCGCCTTGCCCCCCGTGTGCTGGGTTGCCATTCCACATTCCTGCTCCGCACCCTCAAACCGCCACAGTGGGACTCCTTCCACGTGCCGCTTCCCCCTCCGCTGCCCTCCGCTGCCCTTCGCCCCTCGTGGTCCTCAGCCGCACTGCCTCCTCCCCAGCTGCTGCCCTCAGCTGCCCGCTCCTGCTGCTGCCCCTCTTGACCCCCCCTCCCTTCCGGCATGGGCTGCGACCCGGGTGTGGACGTGAGATGCTGCGTGAAATGGACTCTCTTCTTCTTCAACCTCGTCTTCTGGGTGAGGACGGGTTGCCTGGGTACACAAACACTGACAAAGATTCCCCCCCTCTGTATAGCCTCACGAGACTTTTGGGGCAAGTGCTGTCAGCGAGCATCTATAAAGGCCGGTCACGGCACACGAGGGGGTGGGTGGACAACACCACCTTTGTCTCCCCAGTGGCGATGTTTACACACTCCACCAGGTACTCATTTGAGGCTGAGTCGACCTAGGAGAGGCCCACGACTGGTTCAAATAATCGTCACTGGTGTTGGCCGTGAGCGGGAACGAACTCTGCTCGCCAGGTTTGTAGCGCAGCGTAGCGCTAACCGCTACACCACCTCTCCCCGTACCCTGTACACCCACACCTGTACACTCACCTGTACATATGCCCACTCACCTGTGCACACGCTTGTACACATGCATACCTAAATACACTCATCTGAGTAGACACACTTGAGCACACACCTGTGCACATGTGTGTGAGTACCTGTGTGTACCTGAGTTGTGGTGGGCGGTAGTGTAGCGGTCAGCACGCTGCGCTACGAACCCGGCGACCCGGGTTGGATTCCCGTTCACGGCCAACGCCAGTGATGGTTATCTGAACCTGTACTGGGCCTCCCCTATGTCGACTCAGCCTCAAACAAGTAACTGGCCTGGTATGTAAAAACATCGCCACCGGGGAGACAAAGGCGGTCGAGCGTGGTGTGCTGGCCACCCACCCCCTCGTGTGCCGTGTCGGCCTTCGTAAGTGCTCGCTAAGGCCACTTGCCCCAACAGCCTGTTAAGGCTACACGGGGGATCATTGGTGTGTCCATGAGTCCACGCGTGAGTAAGCGGCAGCTCGCATTCTCTCCTTGTCTCGTCTCGCCCCAACCCTGAGGGTGAATTCCTCATCTTGCTCAAAGCTCCTCCCCCCATCACCAGCAAACATCAACAGCAATATCACTAACACCATCAACAACAACATCAACACGAACGTCAGCATCACCGCCGCCGCCAACAATATCAACACTGGGTGTGAGTGTCGGTGAGTGGGTCGCTCACCAGGTGAATCTGGGTGAGTCCAGGTTGTCGGGGCGTCGCTGGTTGCAGTCGGAGTGTATGCGCGTACGGAGAAACGAGCCGGTGAGTGTGGGGGGTTCCATCACCATCAGCAGCAGCATCATCAGCAGCAGCAGCAGCAACATCACCATCAGCAACATCGTTATCATTATCACCATCAGCAACATCACCATCAGCAACATCATTATCAGCAACATCACCTTCAGCAACATCATCAGCAGCAGCGGCATCATCATTACAACAGCACCAACAACAGCATTCGTATCAGCGTCATCTCGGTACACGAGTGAGTGGGGGGGGGGGGGTCTGTGTGGGTGAGTGGGGGGGTCTGTGTGAGTGAGTGGGGGTCTGTGTGGGTGAGTGAGTGGGAGTCTATGTGGGTGAGTGAAAGGGGTCTGTGTGGGTGAGTGAGTGGGAGTCTGTGTGGGTGAGTGAATGGGGGTCTGTGTGGGTGAGTCAATGGGGCTCTGTGTGGTGAGTGAGTGGGGCTCTGTGTGGGTGAGTGAGTGGGGTTCTGTGTGGGTGAGTGAGTGGGAGTCTGTGTGGGTGAGTGAATGGGGGTCTGTGTGGGTGAGTGAGTGGGAGTCTGTGTGGGTGAGTGAATGGGGGTCTGTGTGGTGAGTGAGTGGGGGTCTGTGTGGGTGAGTGAATGGGGCTTTGTGTGGTGAGTGAGTGGGGCTCTGTGTGGGTGAGTGAGTGGGGGGTCTGTGTGGGTGAGTGGGGGTCTGTGTGGGTGAGTGAGTGGGAGTCTGTGTGGGTGAGTGAATGGGGGTCTGTGTGGTGAGTGAGTGGGGGTCTGTGTGGGTGAGTGAGTGAGAGTCTGTGTGGGTGAGTGAATGGGGGTCTGTGTGGGTGAGTCAATGGGGGTCTGTGTGGTGAGTGAGTGGGGCTCTGTGTGGTGAGTGAGTGGGGCTCTGTGTGGGTGAGTGGGTGGGGGTCTGTGTGGGTGATTGAGTGGGAGTCTGTGTGGGTGAGTGAATGGGGGTCTGTGTGGGTGAGTGGGAGTCGGTTGAGGTGAGTGAATGGGAGTCTGTGAGGGTGAGTGAATGGGGATCTGTGTGGGTGAGTGGGGGTCTGTATGGGTGAGTGAATGGGGGTCTGTGTGGTGAGTGAGTGAGTGGGGTTCTGTGTGGGTGAGTGAGTGGGGGTCTGTGTGGGTGAGTGAATGGGGGTCTGTGTGGGTGAGTGAGTGGGGGTGTGTGGGTGAGTGAATGGGGGTCTGTGTGGGTGAGTGGGGGTCTGTGTGGGTGAGTCAATGGGGGTTTGTGTGGTGAGTGAGTGGGGCTCTGTGTGGTGAGTGAGTGGGGATCTGTGTGGGTGAGTGAGTGGGGGTCTGTGTGGGTGAGTGGGAGTCTGTATAGGTGAGTGAATGGGGGTCTGTGAGGGTGAGTGAATGGGGGTCTGTGTAGGTGAGTGGGGGTCTGTATGGGTGAGTGAATGGGGGTCTGTGTGGGTGAGTGAATGGGGGTCTGTGTGGTGAGTGAGTGGGGGTCTGTGTGGGTGAGTGAATGGGGGTCTGTGTGGGTGAGTGAGTGGGGGTGTGTGTGGGTGAGTGAATGGGGGTCTGTGTGGGTGAGTGGGGGTCTGTGTGGGTAAGTGAATGGGGGTCTGTGTGGGTGAGTGAGTGGGGGTCTGTGTGGATGAGTGAATGGGGGTCTGTGTGGTGAGTGAGTGGGGGTCAGTGTGGGTGAGTGAGTGGGAGTCTGTGTGGGTGAGTGAGTGGGGTCTGTGTGGGTGAGTGGGAGTCTGTGTGGGTGAGTGAATGGGGGTCTGTGTGGGTGAGTAGGGGTCTGTGTGGGTGAGTGAATGGGGGTCTCTGTGGGCGAGTAGGGATCTGTGTGGGTGAGTGAGTGGAAGTCTGTGTGGGTGAGTGATTGGGGGTCTGTGTGGTGAGTGGGGGTCTGTGTGGGTGAGTGGGGGTCTGTGTGGTGAGTGAGTGGGGGTCTGTGTGGGTGAGTGAGTGGGGGTCTGTGTGGTGAGTGAGTGGGGTCTATGTGGGTGAGTGAGTGGGGGTCTGTGTGGTGAGTGAGTGGGGGTCTGTGTGGGTGAGTGAGTGGGGGTCTGTGTGGATGAGTGAGTGGGAGTCTGTGTGGGTGAGTGAGTGGGGGTCTGTGTGGTGAGTGAATGGGGGTCTGTGTGGGTGAGTGAGTGGGGGTCTGTGTGGGTGAGTGAGTGGGAGTCTGTGTGGGTGAGTGAGTGGGGTCTGTGTGGGTGAGTCAATGGGGGTCTGTGTGGTGAGTGAGTGGGAGTCTGTCTAGGTGAGTGAATGGGGGTCTGTGTGGGTGAGTGAATGGGGGTCTGTGTGGGTGAGTAGGGGTCTGTATGGGTGAGTGAGTGGGAGTCTGTGTAGGTGAGTGAGTGGGGGTCTGTGTGGGTGAGTGAGTGGGGGTCTGTGTGGGTGAGTGAGTGGGAGTCTGTGTGGGTGAGTGAGTGGGGTTTGTGTGGGTGAGTCAATGGGGGTCTGTGTGGTGAGTGAGTGGGGCTCTGTGTGGTGAGTGAGTGGGGCTCTGTGTGGGTGAGTGAGTGGGGGTCTGTGTGGGTGAGTGAGTGGGAGTCTGTGTGGGTGAGTGAATGGGGGGTCTGTGTGGGTGAGTGGGAGTCTGTATAGGTGAGTGAATGGGGGTCTGTCAGGGTGAGTGAATGGGGGTCTGTGTAGGTGACTGGGGGTCTGTATGGGTGAGTGAATGGGGGTCTGTGTGGGTGAGTGAATGGGGGTCTGTGTGGTGAGTGAGTGGGGGTCTGTGTGGGTGAGTGAGTGGGGGTCTGTGTGGGTGAGTGAATGGGGGTCTGTGTGGGTGAGTGAGTGGGGGTGTGTGTGGGTGAGTGAATGGGGGACTGTGTGGGTGAGTGGAGGTCTGTGTGGGTAAGTGAATGGGGGTCTGTGTGGGTGAGTGAGTGGGGGTCTCTGTGGGTGAGTGAATGGGGGTCTGTGTGGTGAGTGAGTGGGGGTCAGTGTGGGTGAGTGAGTGGGAGTCTGTGTGGGTGAGTGAGTGGGGTCTGTGTGGGTGAGTGGGAGTCTGTGTGGGCGAGTGAATGGGGGTCTGTGTGGGTGAGTAGGGGTCTGTGTGGGTGAGTGAATGGGGGTCTCTGTGGGTGAGTAGGGATCTGTGTGGGTGAGTGAGTGGAAGTCTGTGTGGGTGAGTGATTGGGGGTCTGTGTGGTGAGTGGGGGTCTGTGTGGGTGAGTGAGTGGGGGTCTGTGTGGTGAGTGAGTGGGGGTCTGTGTGGATGAGTGAGTGGGGGTCTGTGTGGTGAGTGAGTGGGGTCTATGTTGGTGAGTGAGTGGGGGTCTGTATGGGTGAGTGAGTGGGGGTCTGTGTGGTGAGTGGGAGTCTGTGTGGGTGAGTGAGTGGGGGTCTGTGTGGATGAGTGAGTGGGAGTCTGTGTGGGTGAGTGAGTGGGGGTCTGTGTGGTGAGTGAATGGGGGTCTGTGTGAGTGAGTGGGGGTCTGTGTGGGTGAGTGAGTGGAAGTCTGTGTGGGTGAGTGAGTGGGGGTCTGTGTGGTGAGTGGGGGTCTGTGTGGGTGAGTGAGTGGGAGTCTGTGTGGGTGAGTGAATGGAGATCTGTGTGGGTGAGTGAATGGGGTCTGTGTGGGTGAGTGAGTGGGGGTCTGTGTGGTGAGTGAGTGGGAGTCTGTGTGGGTGAGTGAGTGGGGTCTGTGTGGGTGAGTGAATGGAGGTCTGTGTGGTGAGTGAGTGGGGGTCTGTGTGGGTGAGTGAGTGGGAGTCTGTGTGGGTGAGTGAGTGGGAGTCTGTGTGGGTGAGTGAGTGGGGGTCTGTGTGGTGAGTGAATGGGGGTCTGTGTGAGTGAGTGGGGGTCTGTGTGGGTGAGTGAGTGGGAGTCTGTGTGGGTGAGTGAGTGGGGGTCTTTGTGGTGAGTGAGTGGGGGTCTGTGTGGGTGAGTGAGTGGGAGTCTGTGTGGGTGAGTGAATGGGGATCTGTGTGGGTGAGTGAATGGGGTCTGTGTGGGTGAGTGAGTGGGGGGTCTGTGTGGTGAGTGAGTGGGAGTCTGTGTGGGTGAGTGAGTGGGGTCTGTGTGGGTGAGTGAATGGGGGTCTGTGTGGTGAGTGAGTGGGAGTCTGTGTGGGTGAGTGGGAGTCTGTGTGGGTGAGTGGGAGTCTGTGTGGGCGAGTGAATGGGGGTCTGTGTGGGTGAGTAGGGGTCTGTGTGGGTGAGTGAATGGGGGTCTCTGTGAGTGAGTAGGGATCTGTGTGGGTGAGTGAGTGGAAGTCTGTGAGGGTGAGTGATTGGGGGTCTGTGTGGTGAGTGGGGGTCTGTGTGGGTGAGTGAGTGGGGGTCTGTGTGGTGAGTGAGTGGGGGTCTGTGTGGGTGAGTGAGTGGGGGTCTGTGTGGTGAGTGAGTGGGGTCTATGTGGGTGAGTGAGTGGGGGTCTGTGTGGTGAGTGAGTGGGGGTCTGTATGGGTGAGTGAGTGGGGGTCTGTGTGGTGAGTGGGGGTCTGTGTGGGTGAGTGAGTGGGAGTCTGTGTGGGTGAGTGAATGGGGATCTGTGTGGGTGAGTGAATGGGGTCTGTGTGGGTGAGTGAGTGGGGGTCTGTGTGGGTCAGTGAGTGGGGGTCTGTGTGGTGAGTGAGTGGGGTCTATGTGGGTGAGTGAGTGGGGGTCTGTGTGGGTGAGTGAGTGGGGGTCTGTGTGGTGAGTGAGTGGGGGTCTGTGTGGGTGAGTGATTGGGGGTCTGTGTGGTGAGTGAGTGGGGTCTATGTGGGTGAGTGAGTGGGGGTCTGTGTGGTGAGTGAGTGGGGGTCTGTATGGGTGAGTGAGTGGGGGTCTGTGTGGTGAGTGGGAGTCTGTGTGGGTGAGTGAGTGGGGGTCTGTGTGGATGAGTGAGTGGGAGTCTGTGTGGGTGAGTGAGTGGGGGTCTGTGTGGTGAGTGAATGGGGGTCTGTGTGAGTGAGTGGGGGTCTGTGTGGGTGAGTGAGTGGAAGTCTGTGTGGGTGAGTGAGTGGGGGTCTGTGTGGTGAGTGGGGGTCTGTGTGGGTGAGTGAGTGGGAGTCAGTGTGGGTGAGTGAATGGGGATCTGTGTGGGTGAGTGAATGGGGTCTGTGTGGCTGAGTGAGTGGGGGTCTGTGTGGTGAGTGAGTGGGAGTCTGTGTGGGTGAGTGAGTGGGGTCTGTGTGGGTGAGTGAATGGAGGTCTGTGTGGTGAGTGAGTGGGGGTTTGTGTGGGTGAGTGAGTGGGAGTCTGTGTGGGTGGGTGAGTGGGAGTCTGTGTGGGTGAGTGAGTGGGGGTCTGTGTGGATGAGTGAGTGGGAGTCTGTGTGGGTGAGTGAGTGGGGGTCTGTGTGGTGAGTGAATGGGGGTCTGTGTGAGTGAGTGGGGGTCTGTGTGGGTGAGTGAGTGGGAGTCTGTGTGGGTGAGTGAGTGGGGGTCTGTGTGGTGAGTGAGTGGGGGTCTGTGTGGGTGAGTGAGGGGGAGTCTGTGTGGGTGAGTGAATGGGGATCTGTGTGGGTGAGTGAATGGGGTCTGTGTGGGTGAGTGAGTGGGGGTCTGTGTGGTGAGTGAGTGGGAGTCTGTGTGGGTGAGTGAGTGGGGTCTGTGTGGGTGAGTGAATGGGGGTCTGTGTGGTGAGTGAGTGGGGGTCTGTGTGGGTGAGTGAGTGGGAGTCTGTGTGGGTGAGTGGGAGTCTGTGTGGGCGAGTGAATGGGGGTCTGTGTGGGTGAGTAGGGGTCTGTGTGGGTGAGTGAATGGGGGTCTCTGTGAGTGAGTAGGGATCTGTGTGGGTGAGTGAGTGGAAGTCTGTGTGGGTGAGTGATTGGGGGTCTGTGTGGTGAGTGGGGGTCTGTGTGGGTGAGTGAGTGGGGGTCTGTGTGGTGAGTGAGTGGGGGTCTGTGTGGGTGAGTGAGTGGGGGTCTGTGTGGTGAGTGAGTGGGGTCTATGTGGGTGAGTGAGTGGGGGTCTGTGTGGTGAGTGAGTGGGGGTCTGTATGGGTGAGTGAGTGGGGTCTGTGTGGTGAGTGGGAGTCTGTGTGGGTGAGTGAGTGGGGGTCTGTGTGGATGAGTGAGTGGGAGTCTGTGTGGGTGAGTGAGTGGGGGTCTGTGTGGTCAGTGAATGGGGGTCTGTGTGAGTGAGTGGGGGTCTGTGTGGGTGAGTGAGTGGAAGTCTGTGTGGGTGAGTGAGTGGGGGTCTGTGTGGTGAGTGGGGGTCTGTGTGGGTGAGTGAGTGGGAGTCTGTGTGGGTGAGTGAATGGGGATCTGTGTGGGTGAGTGAATGGGGTCTGTGTGGGTGAGTGAGTGGGGGTCTGTGTGGTGAGTGAGTGGGAGTCTGTGTGGGTGAGTAAGTGGGGTCTGTGTGGGTGAGTGAATGGAGGTCTGTGTGGTGAGTGAGTGGGGGTCTGTGTGGGTGAGTGAGTGGGAGTCTGTGTGGATGAGTGAGTGGGGGTCTGTGTGGATGAGTGAGTGGGAGTCTGTGTGGGTGAGTGAGTGGGGGTCTGTGTGGTGAGTGAATGGGGGTCTGTGTGAGTGAGTGGGGGTCTGTGTGGGTGAGTGAGTGGGAGTCTGTGTGGGTGAGTGAGTGGGGGTCTGTGTGGTGAGTGAGTGGGGGTCTGTGTGGGTGAGTGAGTGAGTGGGAGTCTGTGTGGGTGAGTGAATGGGGATCTGTGTGGGTGAGTGAATGGGTTCTGTGTGGGTGAGTGAGTGGGGGTCTGTGTGGTGAGTGAGTGGGAGTCTGTGTGGGTGAGTGAGTGGGGTCTGTGTGGGTGAGTGAATGGGGGTCTGTGTGGGTGAGTGGGGGTCTGTGTGGGTAAGTGAATGGGGGTCTGTCTGGGTGAGTGAATGGGGGTCTGTGTGGGTGAGTGGAGGTTTGTGTGGGTGAGTGAATGGGGGTCTGTGTGGGTGAGTGGGGGTCTGTGTGGGTAAGTGAATGGGGGTCTGTGTGGGTGAGTGGGGGTCTGTGTTGGTGAGTGAATGGGAGTCTGTGTGGGTGAGTGGGGATCTGTGTGGGTGAGTGAATGGGGGTCTGTGTGGTGAGTGAGTGGGCGTGTGAGTGAGTGGGAGTCTGTGTAGGTGAGTGAATGGGGGTCTGTGTGGGTGAGTGAATGGGGGTCTGTGTGGGTGAGTAGGGGTCTGTGTGGATGAGTGAGTGGGAGTATGTGTAGGTGAGTGAGTGGGGGTCTGTGTGGGTGAGTGAGTGGGGGTCTGTGTGGGTGAGTGAGTGGGGTCTGTGTGGGTGAGTGAATGGGGGTCTGTGTGGTGAGTGAGTGCGGGTCTGTGTGGTGAGTGAGTGGGGGTCTGTGTGGGTGAGTGAGTGGGGGTCTGTGTGGTGAGTGAGTGGGGGTCTGTGTGGGTGAGTGAGTGGGAGTCTGCGTGGGTGAGTGAATGGGTGTCTGGGTGGGTGAGTCAATGGGGGTCTGTGTGGTGAGTGAGTGGGGCTCTGTGTGGTGAGTGAGTGGGGCTCTGTGTGGGTGAGTGAATGGGGGTCTGTGTGGGTGAGTGAGTGGGAGTCTGTGTGGTGAGTGAGTGGGGGTCTGTGTGAGTGAGTGAGTGGGGGTCTGTGTGGTGAGTGGGAGTCTGTGTGGGTGAGTGAGTGGGGGTCTGTGTGGATGAGTGAGTGGGAGTTTGTGTGGGTGAGTGAGTGGGGGTCTGTGTGGTGAGTGAATGGGGGTCTGTGTGAGTGAGTGGGGGTCTGTGTGGGTGAGTGAGTGGGAGTCTGTGTGGGTGAGTGAGTGGGGGTCTGTGTGGTGAGTGAGTGGGGGTCTGTGTGGGTGAGTGAGTGGGAGTCTGTGTGGGTGAGTGAATGGGGATCTGTGTGGGTGAGTGAATGGGGTCTGTGTGGGTGAGTGAGTGGGGGTCTGTGTGGTGAGTGAGTGGGAGTCTGTGTGTGTGAGTGAGTGGGGTCTGTGTGGGTGAGTGAATGGGAGTCTGTGTGGTGAGTGAGTGGGGGTCTGTGTGGGTGAGTGAGTGGGAGTCTGTGTGGGTGAGTGAGTGGGGGTCTGTGTGGTGAGTGAGTGGGGGTCTGTGTGGGTGAGTGAGTGGGAGTCTGTGTGGGTGAGTGAATGGGGATCTGTGTGGGTGAGTGAATGGGGTCTGTGTGGGTGAGTGAGTGGGGGTCTGTGTGGTGAGTGAGTGGGAGTCTGTGTGGGTGAGTGAGTGGGGTCTGTGTGGGTGAGTGAATGGGGGTCTGTGTGGTGAGTGAGTGGGGGTCTGTGTGGGTGAGTGAGTGGGAGTCTGTGTGGGTGAGTGAGTCGGGGTCTGTGTGGGTGAGTGAGTGGGAGTCTGTGTGGGTGAGTGAGTGGGGGTCTGTGTGGGTGAGTGAATGGGGGTCTGTGAGGGTGAGTGGGGGTCTGTGTGGGTAAGTGAATGGGGGTCTGTCTGGGTGAGTGAATGGGGGTCTGTGTGGGTGAGTGAGTGGGGGTGTGTGTGGGTGAGTGAATGGGGGTCTGTGTGGTGAGTGAGTGGGGGTGTGAGTGAGTGGGAGTCTGTGTGGGTGAGTGAGTCGGGGTTTGTGTGGGTGAGTGAATGGGGGTCTGTGTGGGTGAGTGGGGGTCTGTGTGGGTAAGTGAATGGGGGTCTGTGTGGGTGAGTGGGGGTCTGTGTTGGTAAGTGAATGGGAGTCTGTGTGGGTGAGTGGGGATCTGTGTGGGTGAGTGAATGGGGGTCTGTGTGGTGAGTGAGTGGGCGTGTGAGTGAGTGGGAGTCTGTGTAGGTGAGTGAATGGGGGTCTGTGTGGGTGAGTGAATGGGGGTCTGTGTGGGTGAGTAGGGGTCTGTGTGGATGAGTGAGTGGGAGTATGTGTAGGTGAGTGAGTGGGGGTCTGTGTGGGTGAGTGAGTGGGGGTCTGTGTGGGTTAGTGAGTGGGGTCTGTGTGGGTGAGTGAATGGGGGTCTGTGTGGTGAGTGAGTGCGGGTCTGTGTGGTGAGTGAGTGGGGGTCTGTGTGGGTGAGTGAGTGGGGGTCTGTGTGGTGAGTGAGTGGGGGTCTGTGTGGGTGAGTGAGTGGGAGTCTGCGTGGGTGAGTGAATGGGTGTCTGGGTGGGTGAGTCTATGGGGGTCTGTGTGGTGAGTGAGTGGGGCTCTGTGTGGTGAGTGAGTGGGGCTCTGTGTGGGTGAGTGAGTGGGAGTCTGTGTGGGTGAGTGAATGAGGGTCTGTGTGGGTGAGTGAGTGGGAGTCTGTGTGGTGAGTGAGTGGGGGTCTGTGTGAGTGAGTGAGTGGGGGTCTGTGTGGTGAGTGGGAGTCTGTGTGGGTGAGTGATTGGGGGTCTGTGTGGATGAGTGAGTGGGAGTTTGTGTGGGTGAGTGAGTGGGGGTCTGTGTGGTGAGTGAATGGGGGTCTGTGTGAGTGAGTGGGCGTCTGTGTGGGTGAGTGAGTGGGAGTCTGTGTGGGTGAGTGAGTGGGGGTCTGTGTGGTGAGTGAGTGGGGGACTGTGTGGGTGAGTGAGTGGGAGTCTGTGTGGGTGAGTGAATGGGGATCTGTGTGGGTGAGTGAATGGGGTCTGTGTGGGTGATTGAGTGGGGGCCTGTGTGGTGAGTGAGTGGGAGTCTGTGTGTGTGAGTGAGTGGGGTCTGTGTGGGTGAGTAAATGGGGGTCTGTGTGGTGAGTGAGTGGGGGTCTGTGTGGGTGAGTGAGTGGGAGTCTGTATGGGTGAGTGAGTCGGGGTCTGTGTGGGTGAGTGAGTGAGTGGGAGTCTGTGTGGGTGAGTGAGTGGGGGTCTGTGTGGGTGAGTGAATGGGGGTCTGTGTGGGTGAGTGAATGGGGGTCTGTGTGGGTGAGTGGGGGTCTGTGTGGGTAAGTGAATGGGGGTCTGTCTGCGTGAGTGAATCGGGGGCTGTGTGGGTGAGTGGAGGTTTGTGTGGGTGAGTGAATGGGGGTCTGTGTGGTGAGTGAGTTGGGGTGTGAGTGAGTGGGAGTCTTTGTGGGTGAGTGAGTCGGGGTCTGTGTGGGTGAGTGAATCGGGGTCTGTGTGGGTGAGTGGGGGTCTGTGTGGGTAAGTGAATGGGGGTCTGTGTGGGTGAGTGGGGGTCTGTGTTGGTAAGTCAATGGGGGTCTGTGTGGGTGAGTGGGGATCTGTGTGGGTGAGTGAATGGGGGTCTGTGTGGTGAGTGAGTGGGCGTGTGAGTGAGTGGGAGTCTGTGTAGGTGAGTGAATGGGGGTCTGTGTGGGTGAGTGAATGGGGTCTGTGTGGGTGAGTGAGTGGGGGTCTGTGTGGTGAGTGAGTGGGAGTCTGTGTGTGTGAGTGAGTGGGGTCTGTGTGGGTGAGTGAATGGGGGTCTGTGTGGTGAGTGAGTGGGGGTCTGTGTGGGTGAGTGAGTGGGAGTCTGTGTGGGTGAGTGAGTCGGGGTCTGTGTGGGTGAGTGAGTGAGTGGGAGTCTGTGTGGGTGAGTGAGTGGGGGTCTGTGTGGGTGAGTGAATGGGGGTCTGTGTGGGTGAGTGAATGGGGGTCTGTGTGGGTGAGTGGGGGTCTGTGTGGGTAAGTGAATGGGGGTCTGTCTGGGTGAGTGAATGGGGGTCTGTGTGGGTGAGTGGACGTTTGTGTGGGTGAGTGAATGGGGGTCTGTGTGGTGAGTGAGTGGGGGTGTGAGTGAGTGGGAGTCTGTGTGGGTGAGTGAGTCGGGGTCTGTGTGGGTGAGTGAATGGGGGTCTGTGTGGGTGAGTGGGGGTCTGTGTGGGTAAGTGAATGGGGGTCTGTGTGGGTGAGTGGGGGTCTGTGTGGGTGAGTGAATGGGGGTCTGTGTGGTGAGTGAGTGGGCGTGTGAGTGAGTGGGAGTCTGTGTAGGTGAGTGAATGGGCGTCTGTGTGGGTGAGTGAATGGGGGTCTGTGTGGGTGAGTAGGGGTCTGTGTGGATGAGTGAGTGGGAGTCTGTGTAGGTGAGTGAGTGGGGGTCTGTGTGGGTGAGTGAGTGGGGGTCTGTGTGGTGAGTGAGTGGGGTCTGTGTGGGGGAGTGAATGGGGGTCTGTGTGGTGAGTGAGTGCGGGTCTGTGTGGTGAGTGAGTGGGGGTCTGTGTGGGTGAGTGAGTGGGGGTCTGTGTGGTGAGTGAGTGGGGGTCTGTGTGGGTGAGTGAGTGGGAGTCTGCGTGGGTGAGTGAATGGGGGTCTGTGTGGGTGAGTCAATGGGGGTCTGTGTGGTGAGTGAGTGGGGCTCTGTGTGGTGAGTGAGTGGGGCTCTGTGTGGGTGAGTGAGTGGGGGTCTGTGTGGGTGAGTGAGTGGGAGTCTGTGTGGGTGAGTGAATGGGGGTCTGTGTGAGTGAGTGGGAGTCGGTTGAGGTGAGTGAATGGGGGTCTGTGAGGGTGAGTGAATGGGGGTCTGTGTGGATGAGTGGGGGTCTGTATGGGTGAGTGAATGGGGGTCTGTGTGGGTGAGTGAATGGGGGTCTGTATGGTGAGTGAGTAGGGGTCTGTGTGGGTGAGTGAGTGGGGGTCTGTTTGGGTGAGTGAATGGGGGTCTGTGTGGGTGAGTGAGTGGGGGTGTGTGTGGGTGAGTGAATGGGGGTCTGTGTGGGTGAGTGGGGGTCTGTGTGGGTGAGTCAATGGGGGTCTGTGTGGTGAGTGAGTGGGGCTCTGTGTGGTGAGTGAGTGGGGCACTGTGTGTGTGAGTGAGTGGGGGTCTGTGTGGGTGAGTGAGTGGGAGTCTGTGTGGGTGAGTGAATGGAGGTCTGTGTGGGTGAGTGGGAGTCTGTATAGGTGAGTGAATGGGGGTCTGTGAGGGTGAGTGAATGGGGGTCTGTGTAGGTGAGTGGGGGTCTGTATGGGTGAGTGAATGGGGGTCTGTGTGGGTGAGTGAATGGGGGTCTGTGTGGTGATTGAGTGGGGGTCTGTGTGGGTGAGTGAGTGGGGGTCTGTGTGGGTGAGTGAATGGGGGTCTGTGTGGGTGAGTGAGTGGGGGTGTGTGTGGGTGAGTGAATGGGGGTTTGTGTGGGTGAGTGGGGGTCTGTGTGGGTAAGTGAATGGGGGTCTGTGTGGGTGATTGAGTGGGGGTCTGTGTGGGTGAGTGGGAGTCTGTGTGGGTGAGTGAATGGGGGTCTGTGTGGGTGAGTAGGGGTCTGTGTGGGTGAGTGAATGGGGGTCTCTGTGGGTGAGTAGGGATCTGTGTGGGTGAGTGAGTGGGGGTCTGTGTGGGTGAGTGAGTGGGAGTCTGTGTGGGTGAGTGAGTGGAAGTCTGTGTGGGTGAGTGACTGGGGGTCTGTGTGGTGAGTGAGTCGGGGTCTGTGTGGGTGAGTGAGTGGGAGTCTGTGTGGGTGAGTGAGTGGGGTCTGTGTGGGTGAGTGAATGGGGGTCTGTGTGGTGAGTGAGTGGGGGTCTGTGTGGGTGAGTGAGTGAGTGGGAGTCTGTGTGGGTGAGTGAATGGGGGTCTGTGTGGGTGAGTGAATAGGGGTCTGTGTGGTGAGTGAATCGGGGTCTGTGTGGGTGAGTGAATGGGGGTCTGTGTGGTGAGTGAGTGGGGGTCTGTGTGGGTGAGTGAATGGGGGTCTGTGTGGGTGAGTGGGGGTCTGTGTGGGTAAGTGAATGGGGTTCTGTGTGGGTGAGTGAATGGGGGTCTGTGTGGGTGAGTGGGGGTCTGTGTGGGTGAGTGAATGGGGGACTGTGTGGTGAGTGAGTGGGGGTGTGAGAGAGTGGGAGTCTGTGTGGGTGAGTGAGTGGGAGTCTGTGTAGGTGAGTGAATGGGGGTCTGTGTGGGTGAGTGAATGGGGGTCTGTGTGGGTGAGTAGGGGTCTGTGTGGGTGAGTGAGTGGGAGTCTGTGTAGGTGAGTGAGTGGGGGTCTGTGTGGGTGAGTGAGTGGGGGTCTGTGTGGGTGAGTGAGTGGGAGTCTGTGTGGGTGAGTGAGTGGGGTCTGTGTGGGTGAGTGAATGGGGGTCTGTGTGGTGAGTGAGTGCGGGTCTGTGTGGTGAGTGAGTGGGGGTCTGTGTGGGTGAGTGAGTGGGGGTCTGTGTGGTGAGTGAGTGGGGGTCTGTGTGGGTGAGTGAGTGGGAGTCTGTGTGGGTGAGTGAATGTGTGTCTGTGTGGGTGAGTGAGTGGGAGTCTGTGTGGGTGAGTGAATGGGGATCTGTGTGGGTGAGTGAATGGGAGTCTGTGTGGGTGAGTGAATGGGGGTCAGTGTGGTGAGTGGGAGTCTGTATGGGTGAGTGAGTGGGGTCTGTGTGGGTGAATGAATGGGGGTCTGTGTGGTGAGTGAGTGGGGATCTGTGTGGGTGAGTGAGTGAGTGGGAGTCTGTGTGGGTGAGTGAATGGGGGTCTGTGTGGGTGAGTGAGTAGGGGTCTGTGTGGTGAGTGAATCGGGGTCTGTGTGGGTGAGTGAATGGGGGTCTGTGTGGTGAGTGAGTGGGGGTCTGTGTGGGTGAGTGAGTGGGGGTCTGTGTGGCTGAGTGAGTGGGGGTCTGTGTGGGTGAGTGAATGGGGGTCTGTGTGGGTGAGTGGGGGTCTGTGTGGGTAAGCGAATGGGGTTCTGTGTGGGTGAGTGAATGGGGGTCTGTGTGGGTGAGTGTGGGTCTGTGTGGGTGAGTGAATGGGGGTCTGTGTGTTGAGTGAGTGGGGGTGTGAGTGAGTGGGAGTCTGTGTGGGTGAGTGAGTGAGTGAGTGGGAGCCTGTGTGGGTGAGTGAATGGGGGTCTGTGTGGGTGAGTGAATGGGGGTCTGTGTGGGTGAGTGGGGATCTGTGTGGGTGAGTGAGTGGGGGTCTGTGTGGTGAGTGAGTGGGGGTCTGTGTGGGTGAGTGAGTGGGAGTCTGTGTGGGTGAGTGGGGGTCTGTGTGGTGAGTGAGTGGGGGTCTGTGTGGTTGAGTGAGTGGAAGTCTGTGTGGTGAGTGGGAGTCTGTGTGGTGAGTGAGTGGGGGTCTGTGTGGGTGAGTGAGTGGGAGTCTGTGTGGGTGAGTGAGTGGGGGTCTGTGTGGGTGAGTGAATGGGGGTCTGTGTGGGTGAGTGAGTAGGGGTCTGTGTGGTGAGTGAATCGGGGTCTGTGTGGGTGAGTGAATGGGCGTCTGTGTGGTGAGTGAGTGGGGGTCTGTGTGGGTGAGTGAGTGGGGGTCTGTGTGGGTGAGTGAGTGAGTGGGAGTCTGTGTGGGTGAGTGAGTGGGGGTCTGTGTGGGTGAGTGAATGGGGGTCTGTGTGGGTGAGTGAATGGGGGTCTGTGTGGGTGAGTGGGGGTCTGTGTGGGTAAGTGAATGGGGGTCTGTCTGGGTGAGTGAATGGGGGTCTGTGTGGGTGAGTGGACGTTTGTGTGGGTGAGTGAATGGGGGTCTGTGTGGTGAGTGAGTGGGGGTGTGAGTGAGTGGGAGTCTGTGTGGGTGAGTGAGTCGGGGTCTGTGTGGGTGAGTGAATGGGGGTCTGTGTGGGTGAGTGGGGGTCTGTGTGGGTAAGTGAATGGGGGTCTGTGTGGGTGAGTGGGGGTCTGTGTGGGTGAGTGAATGGGGGTCTGTGTGGTGAGTGAGTGGGCGTGTGAGTGAGTGGGAGTCTGTGTAGGTGAGTGAATGGGCGTCTGTGTGGGTGAGTGAATGGGGGTCTGTGTGGGTGAGTAGGGGTCTGTGTGGATGAGTGAGTGGGAGTCTGTGTAGGTGAGTGAGTGGGGGTCTGTGTGGGTGAGTGAGTGGGGGTCTGTGTGGTGAGTGAGTGGGGTCTGTGTGGGGGAGTGAATGGGGGTCTGTGTGGTGAGTGAGTGCGGGTCTGTGTGGTGAGTGAGTGGGGGTCTGTGTGGGTGAGTGAGTGGGGGTCTGTGTGGTGAGTGAGTGGGGGTCTGTGTGGGTGAGTGAGTGGGAGTCTGCGTGGGTGAGTGAATGGGGGTCTGTGTGGGTGAGTCAATGGGGGTCTGTGTGGTGAGTGAGTGGGGCTCTGTGTGGTGAGTGAGTGGGGCTCTGTGTGGGTGAGTGAGTGGGGGTCTGTGTGGGTGAGTGAGTGGGAGTCTGTGTGGGTGAGTGAATGGGGGTCTGTGTGAGTGAGTGGGAGTCGGTTGAGGTGAGTGAATGGGGGTCTGTGAGGGTGAGTGAATGGGGGTCTGTGTGGATGAGTGGGGGTCTGTATGGGTGAGTGAATGGGGGTCTGTGTGGGTGAGTGAATGGGGGTCTGTATGGTGAGTGAGTAGGGGTCTGTGTGGGTGAGTGAGTGGGGGTCTGTTTGGGTGAGTGAATGGGGGTCTGTGTGGGTGAGTGAGTGGGGGTGTGTGTGGGTGAGTGAATGGGGGTCTGTGTGGGTGAGTGGGGGTCTGTGTGGGTGAGTCAATGGGGGTCTGTGTGGTGAGTGAGTGGGGCTCTGTGTGGTGAGTGAGTGGGGCACTGTGTGTGTGAGTGAGTGGGGGTCTGTGTGGGTGAGTGAGTGGGAGTCTGTGTGGGTGAGTGAATGGAGGTCTGTGTGGGTGAGTGGGAGTCTGTATAGGTGAGTGAATGGGGGTCTGTGAGGGTGAGTGAATGGGGGTCTGTGTAGGTGAGTGGGGGTCTGTATGGGTGAGTGAATGGGGGTCTGTGTGGGTGAGTGAATGGGGGTCTGTGTGGTGATTGAGTGGGGGTCTGTGTGGGTGAGTGAGTGGGGGTCTGTGTGGGTGAGTGAATGGGGGTCTGTGTGGGTGAGTGAGTGGGGGTGTGTGTGGGTGAGTGAATGGGGGTTTGTGTGGGTGAGTGGGGGTCTGTGTGGGTAAGTGAATGGGGGTCTGTGTGGGTGATTGAGTGGGGGTCTGTGTGGGTGAGTGGGAGTCTGTGTGGGTGAGTGAATGGGGGTCTGTGTGGGTGAGTAGGGGTCTGTGTGGGTGAGTGAATGGGGGTCTCTGTGGGTGAGTAGGGATCTGTGTGGGTGAGTGAGTGGGGGTCTGTGTGGGTGAGTGAGTGGGAGTCTGTGTGGGTGAGTGAGTGGAAGTCTGTGTGGGTGAGTGACTGGGGGTCTGTGTGGTGAGTGAGTCGGGGTCTGTGTGGGTGAGTGAGTGGGAGTCTGTGTGGGTGAGTGAGTGGGGTCTGTGTGGGTGAGTGAATGGGGGTCTGTGTGGTGAGTGAGTGGGGGTCTGTGTGGGTGAGTGAGTGAGTGGGAGTCTGTGTGGGTGAGTGAATGGGGGTCTGTGTGGGTGAGTGAATAGGGGTCTGTGTGGTGAGTGAATCGGGGTCTGTGTGGGTGAGTGAATGGGGGTCTGTGTGGTGAGTGAGTGGGGGTCTGTGTGGGTGAGTGAATGGGGGTCTGTGTGGGTGAGTGGGGGTCTGTGTGGGTAAGTGAATGGGGTTCTGTGTGGGTGAGTGAATGGGGGTCTGTGTGGGTGAGTGGGGGTCTGTGTGGGTGAGTGAATGGGGGACTGTGTGGTGAGTGAGTGGGGGTGTGAGAGAGTGGGAGTCTGTGTGGGTGAGTGAGTGGGAGTCTGTGTAGGTGAGTGAATGGGGGTCTGTGTGGGTGAGTGAATGGGGGTCTGTGTGGGTGAGTAGGGGTCTGTGTGGGTGAGTGAGTGGGAGTCTGTGTAGGTGAGTGAGTGGGGGTCTGTGTGGGTGAGTGAGTGGGGGTCTGTGTGGGTGAGTGAGTGGGAGTCTGTGTGGGTGAGTGAGTGGGGTCTGTGTGGGTGAGTGAATGGGGGTCTGTGTGGTGAGTGAGTGCGGGTCTGTGTGGTGAGTGAGTGGGGGTCTGTGTGGGTGAGTGAGTGGGGGTCTGTGTGGTGAGTGAGTGGGGGTCTGTGTGGGTGAGTGAGTGGGAGTCTGTGTGGGTGAGTGAATGTGTGTCTGTGTGGGTGAGTGAGTGGGAGTCTGTGTGGGTGAGTGAATGGGGATCTGTGTGGGTGAGTGAATGGGAGTCTGTGTGGGTGAGTGAATGGGGGTCAGTGTGGTGAGTGGGAGTCTGTATGGGTGAGTGAGTGGGGTCTGTGTGGGTGAATGAATGGGGGTCTGTGTGGTGAGTGAGTGGGGATCTGTGTGGGTGAGTGAGTGAGTGGGAGTCTGTGTGGGTGAGTGAATGGGGGTCTGTGTGGGTGAGTGAGTAGGGGTCTGTGTGGTGAGTGAATCGGGGTCTGTGTGGGTGAGTGAATGGGGGTCTGTGTGGTGAGTGAGTGGGGGTCTGTGTGGGTGAGTGAGTGGGGGTCTGTGTGGCTGAGTGAGTGGGGGTCTGTGTGGGTGAGTGAATGGGGGTCTGTGTGGGTGAGTGGGGGTCTGTGTGGGTAAGCGAATGGGGTTCTGTGTGGGTGAGTGAATGGGGGTCTGTGTGGGTGAGTGTGGGTCTGTGTGGGTGAGTGAATGGGGGTCTGTGTGTTGAGTGAGTGGGGGTGTGAGTGAGTGGGAGTCTGTGTGGGTGAGTGAGTGAGTGAGTGGGAGCCTGTGTGGGTGAGTGAATGGGGGTCTGTGTGGGTGAGTGAATGGGGGTCTGTGTGGGTGAGTGGGGATCTGTGTGGGTGAGTGAGTGGGGGTCTGTGTGGTGAGTGAGTGGGGGTCTGTGTGGGTGAGTGAGTGGGAGTCTGTGTGGGTGAGTGGGGGTCTGTGTGGTGAGTGAGTGGGGGTCTGTGTGGTTGAGTGAGTGGAAGTCTGTGTGGTGAGTGGGAGTCTGTGTGGTGAGTGAGTGGGGGTCTGTGTGGGTGAGTGAGTGGGAGTCTGTGTGGGTGAGTGAGTGGGGGTCTGTGTGGGTGAGTGAATGGGGGTCTGTGTGGGTGAGTGAGTAGGGGTCTGTGTGGTGAGTGAATCGGGGTCTGTGTGGGTGAGTGAATGGGCGTCTGTGTGGTGAGTGAGTGGGGGTCTGTGTGGGTGAGTGAGTGGGGGTCTGTGTGGGTGAGTGAGTGGGGGTCTATGTGGGTGAGTGAATGGGGGTCTGTGTGGGTGAGAGGGGGTCTGTGTGGGTAAGTGAATGGGGTTCTGTTTGGGTGAGTGAATGGGGGTCTGTGTGGGTGAGTGGGGGTCTGTGTGGGTGAGTGAATGGGGGTCTGTGTGGTGAGTGAGTGGGGGTGTGAGTGAGTGGGAGTCTGTGTGGGTGAGTGAGTGAGTAGGAGCCTGTGTGGGTGAGTGAATGGGGGTCTGTGTGGGTGAGTGAATGTGGTTCTGTGTGGGTGAGTGGGGGTTTGTGTGGTGAGTGAATGGGGGTCTGTGTGGTGAGAGGGAGTCTGTGTGGGTGAGTGAGTGAGTGGGAGCCTGTGTGGGTGAGTGAATGGGCGTCTGTGTGGGTGAGTGAATGGGGTTCTGTGTGGGTGAGTGAGTGGGGTCTGTGTGGGTGAGTGAATGGGGGTCTGTGTGGTGAGTGAGTGGGGGTCTGTGTGGGTGAGTGAGTGAGTGGGAGTCTGTGTGGGTGAGTGAATGGGGGTCTGTGTGGGTGAGTCAGTAGGGGTCTGTGTGGTGAGTGAATCGGGGTCTGTGTGGGTGAGTGAATGGGGGTCTGTGTGGTGAGTGAGTGGGGGTCTGTGTGGGTGAGTGAGTGGGGGTCTGTGTGGGTGAGTGAGTGGGGGTCTGTGTGGGTTTGTGAATGGGGGTCTGTGTGGGTGAGTGGGGGTCTGTGTGGGTAAGTGAATGGGGTTCTGTGTGGGTGAGTGAATGGGGGTCTGTGTGGGTGAGTGGGGGTCTGTGTGGGTGAGTGAATGGGGGTCTGTGTGGTGAGTGAGTGGGGGTGTGAGTGAGTGGGAGTCTGTGTGGGTGAGTGAGTGAGTGAGTGGGAGCCTGTGTGGGTGAGTGAATGGGGGTCTGTGTGGGTGAGTGAATGGGGGTCTGTGTGGGTGAGTGGGGATCTGTGTGGGTGAGTGAGTGGGGGTCTGTGTGGTGAGTGAGTGGGGGTCTGTGTGGGTGAGTGAGTGGGAGTCTGTGTGGGTGAGTGAGTGGGGTCTGTGTGGGTGAGTGAATGGGGGTCTGTGTGGTGAGTGAGTGGGGGTCTGTGTGGGTGAATGAGTGAGTGGGAGTCTGTGTGGGTGAGTGAATGGGGGTCTGTGTGGGTGAGTGTGTAGGGGTCTGTGTGGTGAGTGAATCGGGGTCTGTGTGGGTGAGTGAATGGGGGTCTGTGTGGTGAGTGAGTGGGGGTCTGTGTGGGTGAGTGAGTGGGGGTCTGTGTGGGTGAGTGAGTGGGGGTCTGTGTGGGTGAGTGAATGGGGGTCTGTGTGGGTGAGTGGGGGTCTGTGTGAGTAAGTGAATGGGGTTCTGTTTGGGTGAGTGAATGGGGGTCTGTGTGGGTGAGTGGGGGTCTGTGTGCGTGAGTGAATGGGGGTCTGTGTGGTGAGTGAGTGGGGGTTTGAGTGAGTGGGAGTCTGTGTGGGTGAGTGAGTGAGTGAGTGGGATCCTGTGTGGGTGAGTGAATGGGGGTCTGTGTGGGTGAGTGAATGGGGTTCTGTGTGGGTGAGTGAGTGGGGGTTTGTGTGGTGAGTGAATGGGGGTCTGTGTGGGTGAGTGAATCGGGGTCTGTGTGGTGAGTGAGTGGGGGTCTGTGTGGGTGAGTGAGTGGGGGACTGTGTGGGTGAGTAAGTGAGGGTCTGTGTGGGTGAGTGAATGGGGGTCTGTGTGGGTGAGTGGGAGTCTGTATGGGTAAGTGAATGGGGGTCTGTGTGGGTGAGGGAATGGGGGTCTGTGTGGTGAGTGAGTGGGGGTGTGAGTGAGTGGGAGTCTGTGTGGGTGAGTGAGTGGGAGTCTGTGTGGGTGAGTGAATGGGGGTCTGTGTGGGTGAGTGAATGGGGGTCTGTGTGGGTGAGTAGGGGTCTGTGTGGGTGAGTGAGTGGGGGTCTGTGTGGGTGAGTGAGTGGGGGTCTGTGTGGGTGAGTGAATGGGGGTCTGTGTGGGTGAGTGGGGGTCTCTGTGGGTAAGTGAATGGGGTTCTGTTTGGGTGAGTGAATGGGGGTCTGTGTGGGTGAGTGGGGGTCTGTGTGGGTGAGTGAATGGGGGTCTGTGTGGTGAGTGAGTGGGGGTGTGAGTGAGTGGGAGTCTGTGTGGGTGAGTGAGTGAGTGGGAGCCTGTGTGGGTGAGTGAATGGGGGTCTGTGTGGGTGAGTGAATGGGGTTCTGTGTGGGTGAGTGAGTGGGGGTTTGTGTGGTGAGTGAATGGGGGTCTGTGTGGGTGAGTGAATCGGGGTCTGTGTGGTGAGTGAGTGGGGGTCTGTGTGGGTGAGTGAGTGGGGGACTGTGTGGGTGAGTAAGTGAGGGTCTGTGTGGGTGAGTGAGTGGGGGTCTGTGTGGGTGAGTGAATGGGGGTCTGTGTTGATGAGTGGGATTCTGTATGGGTAAGTGAATGGGGGTCTGTGTGGGTGAGAAATGGGGGTCTGTGTGGTGAGTGAGTGGGGGTGTGAGTGAGTGGGAGTCTGTGTGAGTGAGTGAGTGGGAGTCTGTGTGGGTGAGTGAATGGGGGTCTGTGTGGGTGAGTGAATGGGGGTCTGTGTGGGTGAGTAGGGGTCTGTGTGGGTGAGTGAGTGGGAGTCTGTGTAGGTGAGTGAGTGGGGGTCTGTGTGGTGAGTGAGTGGGGGCCTGTTTGGTGAGTGAGTCTGGGTCTGTGTGGGTGAGTGAGTGAGTGAGTGGGAGTCTGTGTGGGTGAGTGAATGGGGGTCTGTGTGGGTGAGTGAGTGGGGATCTGTGTGGGTGAGTGAGTGAGTGGGAGTCTGTGTGGGTGAGTGAATGGGGGTCTGTGTGGGTGAGTGAATGGGGGTCTGTGTGAGTGAGTGAATGGGGGTCTGTGTGGGTGAGTGAGTGGGGGTCTGTGTGGTGAGTGAATGGGGGTTTGTGTGGGTGAGTGAATGGGGGTCTGTGTGGGTGAGTGGGGGTCTGTATGGGTGAGTGAGTGGGGGACTGTGTGGGTGAATGAGTGGGGGTCTGTGTGAGTGAGTGGGGGTCTGTGTGGGTGAGTGAATGGGGGTCTGTGTGGGTGAGTGAGTGGGGTCTGTGTGGGTGAGTGAGTGGGGTTCTGTGTGGTGAGTGAGTGGGGGTCTGTGTGGGTGAGTGAGTAGAGGTCTGTGTGGGTGAGTGAGTGGGGATCTGTGTGGTGAGTGAGTGGGGGTCTGTGTGGGTGAATGAGTGGGGGTCTGTGTGTGTGAGTGAGTGGTGGTCTGTGTGGGTGAGTGTGGGTCTGTGTGGGTGAGTGGGAGTCTGTGTGGGTGAGTGAATGGGGGTCTGTGGGTGAGTGAATGGGGGTCTGTGTGGGTGAGTGAGTGGGGTTCTGTGTGGTGATTGAATGGGGGTCTGTGTGGGTGAGTGAATGGGGGTCTGTGTGGTGAGTGAGTGGGGGTCTGTGTGGGTGAGTGAGTGAGTGAGTGGGAGTCTGTGTGGGTGAGTGAATGGGGGTCTGTGTGGGTGAGTGAGTGGGGATCTGTGTGGGTGAGTGAGTGAGTGGGAGCCTGTGTGGGTGAGTGAATGGGGGTCTGTGTGGGTGAGTGAATGGGGGTCTGTGTGGGTGAGTGGGGATCTGTGTGGGTGAGTGAGTGGGGGTCTGTGTGGTGAGTGAGTGGGGGTCTGTGTGGGTGAGTGAGTGGGAGTCTGTGTGGGTGAGTGAGTGGAAGTCTGTGTGGGTGAGTGGGGGTCTGTGTGGTGAGTGAGTGGGGGTCTGTGTGGGTGAGTGAGTGGGAGTCTGTGTGGGTGAGTGAGTGGGGTCTGTGTGGGTGAGTGAATGGGGGTCTGTGTGGTGAGTGAGTGGGGGTCTGTGTGGGTGAGTGAGTGAGTGAGTGGGAGTCTGTGTGGGTGAGTGAATGGGGGTCTGTGTGGGTGAGTGAGTAGGGGTCTGTGTGGTGAGTGAATCGGGGTCTGTGTGGGTGAGTGAATGGGGGTCTGTGTGGTGAGTGAGTGGGGTTCTGTGTGGGTGAGTGAGTGGGGGTCTGTGTGGGTGAGTGAGTGGGGGTCTGTGTGGGTGAGTGAATGGGGGTCTGTGTGGGTGAGTGGGGGTCTGTGTGGGTAAGTGAATGGGGTTCTGTTTGGGTGAGTGAATGGGGGTCTGTGTGCGTGAGTGGGGGTCTGTGTGGGTGAGTGAATGGGGGTCTGTGTGGTGAGTGAGTGGGGGTGTGAGTGAGTGGGAGTCTGTGTGGGTGAGTGAGTGAGTGAGTGGGAGCCTGTGTGGGTGAGTGAATGGGGGTCTGTGTGGGTGAGTGAATGGGGTTCTGTGTGGGTGAGTGAGTGGGGGTTTGTGTGGTGAGTGAATGGGGGTCTGTGTGGGTGAGTGAATGGGGGTCTGTGTTGATGAGTGGGATTCTGTATGGGTAAGTGAATGGGGGTCTGTGTGGGTGAGGGAATGGGGGTCTGTGTGGTGAGTGAGTGGGGGTGTGAGTGAGTGGGAGTCTGTGTGGGTGAGTGAGTGGGAGTCTGTGTGGGTGAGTGAATGGGGGTCTGTGTGGGTGAGTGAATGGGGGTCTGTGTGGGTGAGTAGGGGTCTGTGTGGGTGAGTGAGTGGGAGTCTGTGTAGGTGAGTGAGTGGGGGTCTGTGTGGTGAGTGAGTGGGGGCCTGTTTGGTGAGTGAGTCGGGGTCTGTGTGGGTGAGTGAGTGAGTGGGAGTCTATGTGGGTGAGTGAATGGGGGTCTGTGTGGGTGAGTGAGTGGGGATCTGTGTGGGTGAGTGAGTGAGTGGGAGTCTGTGTGGGTGAGTGAATGGGGGTCTGTGTGGGTGAGTGAATGGGGGTCTGTGTGGGTGAATGAATGGGGGTCTGTGTGGGTGAGTGAGTGGGGGTCTGTGTGGTGAGTGAATGGGGGTTTGTGTGGGTGAGTGAATGGGGGTCTGTGTGGGTGAGTGGGGGTCTGTGTGGGTGAGTGAGTGGGGGACTGTGTGGGTGAATGAGTGGGGGTCTGTGTGAGTGAGTGGGGGTCTGTGTGGGTGAGTGAATGGGGTCTGTGTGGGTGAGTGAGTGGGGTCTGTGTGGGGGAGTGAGTGGGGGTCTGTGTGGTGAGTGAGTGGGGGTCTGTGTGGGTGAGTGAGTAGAGGTCTGTGTGGGTGAGTGAGTGGGGATCTGTGTGGTGAGTGAGTGGGGGTCTGTGTGGGTGAATGAGTGGGGGTCTGTGTGTGTGAGTGAGTGGTGGTCTGTGTGGGTGAGTGTGGGTCTGTGTGGGTGAGTGGGAGTCTGTGTGGGTGAGTGAATGGGGGTCTGTGTGGGTGAGTGAATGGGGGTCTGTGTGGGTGAGTGAGTGGGGTTCTGTGTGGTGATTGAATGGGGGTCTGTGTGGGTGAGTGAATGGGGGTCTGTGTGGTGAGTGAGTGGGGGTCTGTGTGGGTGAGTGAGTGAGTGAGTGGGAGTCTGTGTGGGTGAGTGAATGGGGGTCTGTGTGGGTGAGTGAGTGGGGATCTGTGTGGGTGAGTGAGTGAGTGGGAGCCTGTGTGGGTGAGTGAATGGGGGTCTGTGTGGGTGAGTGAATGGGGGTCTGTGTGGGTGAGTGGGGATCTGTGTGGGTGAGTGAGTGGGGGTCTGTGTGGTGAGTGAGTGGGGGTCTGTGTGGGTGAGTGAGTGGGAGTCTGTGTGGGTGAGTGAGTGGAAGTCTGTGTGGGTGAGTGGGGGTCTGTGTGGTGAGTGAGTGGGGGTCTGTGTGGGTGAGTGAGTGGGAGTCTGTGTGGGTGAGTGAGTGGGGTCTGTGTGGGTGAGTGAATGGGGGTCTGTGTGGTGAGTGAGTGGGGGTCTGTGTGGGTGAGTGAGTGAGTGGGAGTCTGTGTGGGTGAGTGAATGGGGGTCTGTGTGGGTGAGTGAGTAGGGGTCTGTGTGGTGAGTGAATCGGGGTCTGTGTGGGTGAGTGAATGGGGGTCTGTGTGGTGAGTGAGTGGGGGTCTGTGTGGGTGAGTGAGTGGGGGTCTGTGTGGGTGAGTGAGTGGGGGTCTGTGTGGGTGAGTGAATGGGGGTCTGTGTGGGTGAGTGGGGGTGTGTATGGGTAAGTGAATGGGGTTCTGTTTGGGTGAGTGAATGGGGGTCTGTGTGGGTGAGTGGGGGTCTGTGTGGGTGAGTGAGTGGGGGTCTGTGTGGGTGAGTGAGTAGAGGTCTGTGTGGGTGAGTGAGTGGGGATCTGTGTGGTGAGTGAGTGGGGGTGTGAGTGAGTGGGAGTCTGTGTGGGTGAGTGAGTGGGAGCCTGTGTGGGTGAGTGAATGGGGGTCTGTGTGGGTGAGTGAATGGGGTTCTGTGTGGGTGAGTGAGTGGGGGTTTGTGTGGTGAGTGAATGGGGGTCTGTGTGGGTGAGTGAATGGGGGTCTGTGTGGTGAGTGAGTGGGGGTCTGTGTGGGTGAGTGAGTGAGTGGGAGTCTGTGTGGGTGAGTGAATGGGGGTCTGTGTGGGTGAGTGAGTAGGGGTCTGTGTGGTGAGTGAATCGGGGTCTGTGTGGGTGAGTGAATGGGGGTCTGTGTGGTGAGTGAGTGGGGGTCTGTGTGGGTGAGTGAGTGGGGGTCTGTGTGGGTGAGTGAGTGGGGGTCTGTGTGGGTGAGTGAATGGGGGTCTGTGTGAGTGAGTGGGGGTCTGTGTGGGTAAGTGAATGGGGTTCTGTTTGGGTGAGTGAATGGGGGTCTGTGTGGGTGAGTGGGGGTCTGTTTGGGTGAGTGAATGGGGGTCTGTGTGGTGAGTGAGTGGGGGTGTGAGTGAGTGGGAGTCTGTGTGGGTGAGTGAGTGAGTGAGTGGGAGCCTGTGTGGGTGAGTGAATGGGGGTCTGTGTGGGTGAGTGAATGGGGTTCTGTGTGGGTGAGTGAGTGGGGGTTTGTGTGGTGAGTGAATGGGGGTCTGTGTGGGTGAGTGAATCGGGGTCTGTGTGGTGAGTGAGTGGGGGTCTGTGTGGGTGAGTGAGTGGGGGACTGTGTGGGTGAGTAAGTGAGGGTCTGTGTGGGTGAGTGAGTGGGGGTCTGTGTGGGTGAGTGAATGGGGGTCTGTGTGGATGAGTGGGATTCTGTATGGGTAAGTGAATGGGGGTCTGTGTGGGTGAGGGAATGGGGGTCTGTGTGGTGAGTGAGTGGGGGTGTGAGTGAGTGGGAGTCTGTGTGGGTGAGTGAGTGGGAGTCTGTGTGGGTGAGTGAATGGAGGTCTGTGTGGGTGAGTGAATGGGGGTCTGTGTGGGTGAGTAGGGGTCTGTGTGGGTGAGTGAGTGGGAGTCTGTGTAGGTGAGTGAGTGGGGGTCTGTGTGGTGAGTGAGTGGGGGTCTGTTTGGTGAGTGAGTCGGGGTCTGTGTGAGTGAGTGAGTGAGTGGGAGTCTGTGTGGGTGAGTGAATGGGGGTCTGTGTGGGTGAGTGAATGGGGGTCTGTGTGGGTGAGTGAATGGGGGTCTGTGTGGGTGAGTGAGTGGGGGTCTGTGTGGTGAGTGAATGGGGGTTTGTGTGGGTGAGTGAATGGGGGTCTGTGTGGGTGAGTGGGGGTCTGTGTGGGTGAGTGAGTGGGGGACTGTGTGGGTGAATGAGTGGGGGTCTGTGTGAGTGAGTGGGGGTCTGTGTGGGTGAGTGAATGGGGGTCTGTGTGGGTGAGTGAGTGGGGTCTGTGTGGGTGAGTGAGTGGGGGTCTGTGTGGTGAGTGAGTGGGGGTCTGTGTGGGTGAGTGAGTAGAGGTCTGTGTGGGTGAGTGAGTGGGGATCTGTGTGGTGAGTGAGTGGGGGTCTGTGTGGGTGAATGAGTGGGGGTCTGTGTGTGTGAGTGAGTGGTGGTCTGTGTGGGTGAGTGTGGGTCTGTGTGGGTGAGTGGGAGTCTGTGTGGGTGAGTGAATGGGGGTCTGTGTGGGTGAGTGAATGGGGGTCTGTGTGGGTGAGTGAGTGGGGTTATGTGTGGTGAGTGAATGGGGGTCTGTGTGGGTGAGTGAATGGGGGTCTGTGTGGTGAGTGAGTGGGGGTCTGTGTGGGTGAGTGAGTGAGTGAGTGGGAGTCTGTGTGGGTGAGTGAATGGGGGTCTGTGTGGGTGAGTGAGTGGGGATCTGTGTGGGTGAGTGAGTGAGTGGGAGTCTGTGTGGGTGAGTGAATGGGGGTCTGTGTGGGTGAGTGAATGGGGGTCTGTGTGGGTGAGTGAATGGTGGTCTGTGTGGGTGAGTGAGTGGGGGTCTGTGTGGTGAGTGAATGGGGGTTTGTGTGGGTGAGTGAATGGGGGTCTGTGTGGGTGAGTGGGGGTCTGTGTGGGTGCGTGAGTGGGGGACTGTGTGGGTGAATGAGTGGGGGTCTGTGTGAGTGAGTGGGGGTCTGTGTGGGTGAGTGAATGGGGGTCTGTGTGGGTGAGTGAGTGGGGTCTGTGTGGGTGAGTGAGTGGGGGTCTGTGTGCTGAGTGAGTGGAAGTCTGTGTGGGTGAGTGATTGGAGGTCTGTGTGGGTGAGTGAGTGGGGATCTGTGTGGGTGAGTGAGTGGGGGTCTGTGTGGGTGAGTGAGTGGGGTTCTGTGTGGTGAGTGAATGGGGGTCTGTGTGGGTGAGTGAATGGGGGTCTGTGTGGTGAGTGAGTGGGGGTCTGTGTGGGTGAGTGGGGGTCTGTGTGGGTGAGTGAGTGGGGGTCTGTGTGGGTGAGTGAATGGGGGTCTGTGTGGGTGAGTGGGGGTCTGTGTGGGTAAGTGAATGGGAATCTGTGTGGGTGAGTAAATGGGGGTCTGTGTGGGTGAGTGAGTGGGTGTCTGTGAGTTGAGTGAATGGGGGTCTGTGTGGGTGAGTGAGTGGGGGTCTGTGTGGTGAGTGAGTGGGGGTCTGTGTTGGTGAGTGAGTGAGTGGGAGTCTGTGTGGGTGAGTGAATGGGGGTCTGTGTGGGTGAGTGAGTTGGGGTCTGTCTGGTGAGTGAATGGGGGTCTGTGTGGGTGAGTGAATGGGGGTCTGTGTGGTGAGTGAGTGGGGGTCTGTGTGGGTGAGTGAGTGGGGGTCTGTGTGGGTGAGTGAGTGGGGGTCTGTGTGGGTGAGTGGGGGTCTGTGTGGGTAAGTGAATGGGGGTCTGTGTGGGTGAGTGAATGGCGGTCTGTGTGGGTGAGTGGGGGTCTGTGTGGGTGAGTGAATGGGGGTCTGTGTGGTGAGTGAGTGGGGGTGTGAGTGAGTGGGAGCCTGTGTGGGTGAGTGAATGGGGGTCTGTGTGGGTGAGTGAATGGGGGTCTGTGTGGGTGAGTGAGTGGGGGTCTGTGTGGTGAGTGAATGGGGGTCTGCGTGGGTGAGTGAATGGGGGTCTGTGTGGTGAGTGGGGGTCTGTGTGGGTGAGTGAGTGGGGGACTGTGTGGTGAGTGAGTGGGGGTCTGTTTGGTGAGTGAGTCGGGGTCTGTGTGGGTGAGTGAGTGAGTGAGTGGGAGTCTGTGTGGGTGAGTGAATGGGGGTCTGTGTGGGTGAGTGAGTGGGGATCTGTGTGGGTGAGTGAGTGAGTGAGTGGGAGTCTGTGTGGGTGAGTGAATGGGGGTCTGTGTGGGTGAGTGAATGGGGGTCTGTGTGGGTGAGTGAATGGGGGTCTGTGTGGGTGAGTGAGTGGGGGTCTGTGTGGTGAGTGAATGGGGGTTTGTGTGGGTGAGTGAATGGGGGTCTGTGTGGGTGAGTGGGGGTCTGTGTGGGTGAGTGAGTGGGGGACTGTGTGGGTGAATGAGTGGGGGTCTGTGTGAGTGAGTGGGGGTCTGTGTGGGTGAGTGAATGGGGGTCTGTGTGGGTGAGTGAGTGGGGTCTGTGTGGGTGAGTGAGTGGGGGTCTGTGTGGTGAGTGAGTGGGGGTCTGTGTGGGTGAGTGAGTAGAGGTCTGTGTGGGTGAGTGAGTGGGGATCTGTGTGGTGAGTGAGTGGGGGTCTGTGTGGGTGAATGAGTGGGGGTCTGTGTGTGTGAGTGAGTGGTGGTCTGTGTGGGTGAGTGTGGGTCTGTGTGGGTGAGTGGGAGTCTGTGTGGGTGAGTGAATGGGGGTCTGTGTGGGTGAGTGAATGGGGGTCTGTGTGGGTGAGTGAGTGGGGTTATGTGTGGTGAGTGAATGGGGGTCTGTGTGGGTGAGTGAATGGGGGTCTGTGTGGTGAGTGAGTGGGGGTCTGTGTGGGTGAGTGAGTGAGTGAGTGGGAGTCTGTGTGGGTGAGTGAATGGGGGTCTGTGTGGGTGAGTGAGTGGGGATCTGTGTGGGTGAGTGAGTGAGTGGGAGTCTGTGTGGGTGAGTGAATGGGGGTCTGTGTGGGTGAGTGAATGGGGGTCTGTGTGGCTGAGTGAATGGTGGTCTGTGTGGGTGAGTGAGTGGGGGTCTGTGTGGTGAGTGAATGGGGGTTTGTGTGGGTGAGTGAATGGGGGTCTGTGTGGGTGAGTGGGGGTCTGTGTGGGTGAGTGAGTGGGGGACTGTGTGGGTGAATGAGTGGGGGTCTGTGTGAGTGAGTGGGGGTCTGTGTGGGTGAGTGAATGGGGGTCTGTGTGGGTGAGTGAGTGGGGTCTGTGTGGGTGAGTGAGTGGGGGTCTGTGTGCTGAGTGAGTGGAAGTCTGTGTGGGTGAGTGATTGGAGGTCTGTGTGGGTGAGTGAGTGGGGATCTGTGTGGTGAGTGAGTGGGGGTCTGTGTGGGTGAGTGAGTGGGGGTCTGTGTGGGTGAGTGAGTGGGGTTCTGTGTGGTGAGTGAATGGGGGTCTGTGTGGGTGAGTGAATGGGGGTCTGTGTGGTGAGTGAGTGGGGGTCTGTGTGGGTGAGTGGGGGTCTGTGTGGGTGAGTGAGTGGGGGTCTGTGTGGGTGAGTGAATGGGGGTCTGTGTGGGTGAGTGGGGGTCTGTGTGGGTAAGTGAATGGGAATCTGTGTGGGTGAGTAAATGGGGGTCTGTGTGGGTGAGTGAGTGGGTGTCTGTGAGTTGAGTGAATGGGGGTCTGTGTGGGTGAGTGAGTGGGGGTCTGTGTGGTGAGTGAGTGGGGGTCTGTGTTGGTGAGTGAGTGAGTGGGAGTCTGTGTTGGTGAGTGAATGGGGGTCTGTGTGGGTGAGTGAGTTGGGGTCTGTGTGGTGAGTGAATGGGGGTCTGTGTGGGTGAGTGAATGGGGGTCTGTGTGGTGAGTGAGTGGGGGTCTGTGTGGGTGAGTGAGTGGGGGTCTGTGTGGGTGAGTGAGTGGGGGTCTGTGTGGGTGAGTGGGGGTCTGTGTGGGTAAGTGAATGGGGGTCTGTGTGGGTGAGTGAATGGCGGTCTGTGTGGGTGAGTGGGGGTCTGTGTGGGTGAGTGAATGGGGGTCTGTGTGGTGAGTGAGTGGGGGTGTGAGTGAGTGGGAGCCTGTGTGGGTGAGTGAATGGGGGTCTGTGTGGGTGAGTGAATGGGGGTCTGTGTGGGTGAGTGAGTGGGGGTCTGTGTGGTGAGTGAATGGGGGTCTGTGTGGGTGAGTGAATGGGGGTCTGTGTGGTGAGTGGGGGTCTGTGTGGGTGAGTGAGTGGGGGACTGTGTGGGTGAGTGAGTGGGGGTCTGTGTGGGTGAGTGGGGGTCTGTGTGGGTAAGTGAATGGGGTTCTGTGTGTGTGAGTGAATGGGGGTCTGTGTGGTGAGTGAGTGGGTGTGTGAGTGAGTGGGAGTCTGTGTGGGTGAGTGAGTGGGAGTCTGTGTGGGTGAGTGAGTGGGGGTCTGTGTGGGTGAGTGGGGGTCTGTGTGGGTGAGTAGGGGTCTGTGTGGGTGAGTCAGTGGGAGTCTGTGTAGGTGAGTGAATGGGGGTCTGTGTGGGTGAGTGAATGGGGGTCTGTGTGGGTGAGTGAGTGGGGGTCTGTGTGGTGAGTGAATGGGGGTTTGTGTGGGTGAGTGAGTGGGGGTCTGTGTGGGTGAGTGAGTGAGTGAGTGGGAGTCTGTGTGGGTGAGTGAATGGGGGTCTGTGTGGGTGAGTGAATGGGGGTCTGTGTGGGTGAGTGAGTGGGGGTCTGTGTGGTGAGTGAATGGGGGTTTGTGTGGGTGAGTGAATGGGGGTCTGTGTAGGTGAGTAAGTGGGGGTCTGTGTGGTGAGTGAATGGGGGTTTGTGTGGGTGAGTGAGTGGGGGACTGTGTGGGTGAGTGAGTGGGGGTCTGTGTGAGTGAGTGGGGGTCTGTGTGGGTGAGTGAATAGGGTCTGTGTGGGTGAGTGAGTGGGGTCTGTGTGGGTGAGTGAGTGGGGGTCTGTGTGGTGAGTGAGTGGGGGTCTGTGTGGGTGAGTGAGTGGGGGTCTGTGTGGGTGGGTGAGTGGGGGTCTGTGTGGGTGAGTGAGTGGGGGTCTGTGTGGTGAGTGAGTGGGGGTCTGTGTGGGTGAGTGAGTGGGGGTCTGTGTGGGTGAGTGAGTGGTGGTCTGTGTGGGTGAGTGTGGGTCTGTGTGGGTGAGTGAGTGAGTGAGTGGGAGTCTGTGTGGGTGAGTGAATGGGGGTCTGTGTGGGTGAGTGAATGGGGGTCTGTGTGGGTGAGTGAGTGGGGTTCTGTGTGGTGAGTGAGTGGGGGTCTGTGTGGTTGAGTGAGTGGGGGTCTGTGTGGGTGAGTGAGTGGGGGTATGTTTGGGTGAGTGAGTGGGGGTCTGTGTGGTGAGTGAGTGGGGGTCTGTGTGGATGAGTGAGTGGGGGTCTGTGTGGGTGAGTCAGTGGGAGTCTGTGTAGGTGAGTGAATGGGGGTCTGTGTGGGTGAGTGAATGGGGGTCTGTGTGGGTGAGTGAGTGGGGGTCTGTGTGGTGAGTGAATGGGGGTTTGTGTGGGTGAGTGAGTGGGGATCTGTGTGGGTGAGTGAGTGAGTGAGTGGGAGTCTGTGTGGGTGAGTGAATGGGGGTCTGTGTGGGTGAGTGAATGGGGGTCTGTGTGGGTGAGTGAGTGGGGGTCTGTGTGGTGAGTGAATGGGGGTTTGTGTGGGTGAGTGAATGGGGGTCTGTGTAGGTGAGTAAGTGGGGGTCTGTGTGGTGAGTGAATGGGGGTTTGTGTGGGTGAGTGAGTGGGGGACTGTGTGGGTGAGTGAGTGGGGGTCTGTGTGAGTGAGTGGGGGTCTGTGTGGGTGAGTGAATAGGGTCTGTGTGGGTGAGTGAGTGGGGTCTGTGTGGGTGAGTGAGTGGGGGTCTGTGTGGTGAGTGAGTGGGGGTCTGTGTGGGTGAGTGAGTGGGGGTCTGTGTGGGTGGGTGAGTGGGGGTCTGTGTGGGTGAGTGAGTGGGGGTCTGTGTGGTGAGTGAGTGGGGGTCTGTGTGGGTGAGTGAGTGGGGGTCTGTGTGGGTGAGTGAGTGGTGGTCTGTGTGGGTGAGTGTGGGTCTGTGTGGGTGAGTGAGTGAGTGAGTGGGAGTCTGTGTGGGTGAGTGAATGGGGGTCTGTGTGGGTGAGTGAATGGGGGTCTGTGTGGGTGAGTGAGTGGGGTTCTGTGTGGTGAGTGAGTGGGGGTCTGTGTGGGTGAGTGAGTGGGGGTCTGTGTGGGTGAGTGAGTGGGGGTCTGTGTGGGTGAGTGAGTGGGGGTCTGTGTGGTGAGTGAGTGGGGGTCTGTGTGGGTGAGTGAGTGGGGGTCTGTGTGGTGAGTGAGTGTGGGTCTGTGTGGGTGAGTGAGTGAGTGGGAGTCTGTGTGGGTGAGTGAATGGGGGTCTGTGTGGGTGAGTGAATGGGGGTCTGTGTGGGTGAGTGAGTGGGGTTCTGTGTGGTGAGTGAATGGGGGTCTGTGTGGGTGAGTGAATGGGGGTCTGTGTGGGTGAGTGAGTGGGGTCTGTGTGGGTGAGTGAGTGGGGGTCTGTGTGGTGAGTGAGTGGGGGTCTGTGTTGGTGAGTGAGTGAGTGGGAGTCTGTGTGGGTGAGTGAATGGGGGTCTGTGTGGGTGAGTGAGTTGGGGTCTGTGTGGTGAGTGAATGGGGGTCTGTGTGGGTGAGTGAATGGGGGTCTGTGTGGTGAGTGAGTGGGGGTCTGTGTGGGTGAGTGAGTGGGGGTCTGTGTGGGTGAGTGAGTGGGGGTCTGTGTGGGTGAGTGGGGGTCTGTGTGGGTAAGTGAATGGGGGTCTGTGTGGGTGAGTGAATGGCGGTCTGTGTGGGTGAGTGGGGGTCTGTGTGGGTGAGTGAATGGGGGTCTGTGTGGTGAGTGAGTGGGGGTGTGAGTGAGTGGGAGCCTGTGTGGGTGAGTGAATGGGGGTCTGTGTGGGTGAGTGAATGGGGGTCTGTGTGGGTGAGTGAGTGGGGGTCTGTGTGGTGAGTGAATGGGGGTCTGTGTGGGTGAGTGAATGGGGGTCTGTGTGGTGAGTGGGGGTCTGTGTGGGTGAGTGAGTGGGGGACTGTGTGGGTGAGTGAGTGGGGGTCTGTGTGGGTGAGTGAGTGGGGGTCTGTGCGGGTGAGTGAATGGGGGTCTGTGTGGGTGAGTGGGGGTCTGTGTGGGTAAGTGAATGGGGTTCTGTGTGGGTGAGTGAATGGGGGTCTGTGTGGTGAGTGAGTGGGGGTGTGAGTGAGTGGGAGTCTGTGTGGGTGAGTGAGTGGGAGTCTGTGTGGGTGAGTGAGTGGGGGTCTGTGTTGGTGAGTGGGGGTCTCTGTGGGTGAGTAGGGGTCTGTGTGGGTGAGTCAGTGGGAGTCTGTGTAGGTGAGTGAATGGGGGTCTGTGTGGGTGAGTGAATGGGGGTCTGTGTGGGTGAGTGAGTGGGGGTCTGTGTGGTGAGTGAATGGGGGTTTGTGTGGGTGAGTGAGTGGGGGTCTGTGTGGGTGAGTGAGTGAGTGAGTGGGAGTCTGTGTGGGTGAGTGAATGGGGGTCTGTGTGGGTGAGTGAATGGGGGTCTGTGTGGGTGAGTGAGTGGGGGTCTGTGTGGTGAGTGAATGGGGGTTTGTGTGGGTGAGTGAATGGGGGTCTGTGTAGGTGAGTAAGTGGGGGTCTGTGTGGTGAGTGAATGGGGGTTTGTGTGGGTGAGTGAGTGGGGGACTGTGTGGGTGAGTGAGTGGGGGTCTGTGTGAGTGAGTGGGGGTCTGTGTGGGTGAGTGAATAGGGTCTGTGTGGGTGAGTGAGTGGGGTCTGTGTGGGTGAGTGAGTGGGGGTCTGTGTGGTGAGTGAGTGGGGGTCTGTGTGGGTGAGTGAGTGGGGGTCTGTGTGGGTGGGTGAGTGGGGGTCTGTGTGGGTGAGTGAGTGGGGGTCTGTGTGGTGAGTGAGTGGGGGTCTGTGTGGGTGAGTGAGTGGGGGTCTGTGTGGGTGAGTGAGTGGTGGTCTGTGTGGGTGAGTGTGGGTCTGTGTGGGTGAGTGAGTGAGTGAGTGGGAGTCTGTGTGGGTGAGTGAATGGGGGTCTGTGTGGTTGAGTGAATGGGGGTCTGTGTGGGTGAGTGAGTGGGGTTCTGTGTGGTGAGTGAGTGGGGGTCTGTGTGGGTGAGAGAGTGGGGGTCTGTGTGGGTGAGTGAGTGGGGGTCTGTGTGGGTGAGTGAGTGGGGTCTGTGTGGTGAGTGAGTGGGGGTCTGTGTGGGTGAGTGAGTGTGGGTCTGTGTGGGTGAGTGAGTGAGTGTGGGTCTGTGTGGGTGAGTGAGTGAGTGGGAGTCTGTGTGGGTGAGTGAATGGGGGTCTGTGTGGGTGAGTGAATGGGGGTCTGTGTGGGTGAGTGAGTGGGGTTCTGTGTGGTGAGTGAATGGGGGTCTGTGTGGGTGAGTGAATGGGGGTCTGTGTGGTGAGTGAGTGGGGGTCTGTGTGGGTGAGTTAGTGGGGGACTGTGTGGGTGAGTGAATGGGGGTCTGTGTGAGTGAGTGGAGATCTGTGTGGGTGAGTGAATGGGGGTCTGTGTGGGTGAGTGAATGGGGGTCTGTGTGGGTGAGTGAGTGGGGTTCTGTGTGTGAGTGAATGGGGGTCTGTGTGGGTGAGTGAATGGGGGTCTGTGTGGTGAGTGAGTGGGGGTCTGTGTGGGTGAGTGAGTGGGGGTCTGTGTGGGTGAGTGAGTGGGGGTCTGTGTGGGTGAGTGAGTGGGGGTCTGTGTGGGTGAGTGGGGGTTTGTGTGGGTAAGTGAATGGGGGTCTGTGTGGGTGAGTGAATGGCGGTCTGTGTGGGTGAGTGGGGGTCTGTGTGGGTGAGTGAATGGGGGTCTGTGTGGTGAGTGAGTGGGGTGTGAGTGAGTGGGAGCCTGTGTGGGTGAGTGAATGGGGGTCTGTGTGGGTGAGTGAATGGGGGTCTGTGTGGGTGAGTGAGTGGGGGTCTGTGTGGTGAGTGAATGGGGGTCTGTGTGGGTGAGTGAATGGGGGTCTCTGTGGTGAGTGGGGGTCTGTGTGGGTGAGTGAGTGGGGGACTGTGTGGGTGAGTGAGTGGGGGTCTGTGTGGGTGAGTGAGTGGGGGTCTGTGTGGGTGAGTGAATGGGGGTCTGTGTGGGTGAGTGGGGGTCTGTGTGGGTAAGTGAATGGGGGTCTGTGTGGGTGAGTGAATGGGGGTCTGTGTGGTGAGTGAATGGGGGTTTGTGTGGGTGAGTGAGTGGGGGACTGTGTGGGTGAGTGAGTGGGGGTCTGTGTGAGTGAGTGGGGGTCTGTGTGGGTGAGTGAATGGGGGTCTGTGTGGGTGAGTAGGGGTCTGTGTGGGTGAGTCAGTGGGAGTCTGTGTAGGTGAGTGAATGGGGGTCTGTGTGGGTGAGTGAATGGGGGTCTGTGTGGTGAGTGAGTGGGGGTCTGTGTGGGTGAGTGAGTGGGGGTCTGTGTGGGTGAGTGAGTGGGGGTCAGTGTGGGTGAGTGAGTGAGGGTCTGTGTGGGTGAGTGGGGGTCTGTGTGGGTAAGTGAATGGGGGTCTGTGTGGGTGAGTGAATGGCGGTCTGTGTGGGTGAGTGGGGGTCTGTGTGGGTGAGTGAATGGGGGTCTGTTTGGTGAGTGAGTGGGGGTGTGAGTGATTGGGAGCCTGTGTGGGTGAGTGAATGGGGGTCTGTGTGGGTGAGTGAATGGGGGTCTGTGTGGGTGAGTGAGTGGGGGTCTGTGTGGTGAGTGAATGGGGGTCTGTGTGGGTTAGTGAATGGGGGTCTGTGTGGTGAGTGGGCGTCTGTGTGGGTGAGTGAGTGGGGGACTGTGTGGGTGAGTGAGTGGGGGTCTGTGTGGGTGAGTGAGTGGGGGTCTGTGTGGGTGAGTGAATGGGGGTCTGTGTGGGTGAGTGGGGGTCTGTGTGGGTAAGTGAATGGGAATCTGTGTGGGTGAGTAAATGGGGGTCTGTGTGGGTGAGTGAGTGGGTGTCTGTGAGTTGAGTGAATGGGGGTCTGTGTGGGTGAGTGAGTGGGGGTCTGTTTGGTGAGTGAGTGGGGGTCTGTGTTGGTGAGTGAGTGAGTGGGAGTCTGTGTGGGTGAGTGAATGGGGGTCTGTGTGGGTGAGTGAGTTGGGGTCTGTGTGGTGAGTGAATGGGGGTCTGTGTGGGTGAGTGAATGGGGGTCTGTGTGGTGAGTGAGTGGGGGTCTGTGTGGGTGAGTGAGTGGGGGTCTGTGTGGGTGAGTGAGTGGGGGTCTGTGTGGGTGAGTGGGGGTCTGTGTGGGTAAGTGAATGGGGGTCTGTGTGGGTGAGTGAATGGCGGTCTGTGTGGGTGAGTGGGGGTCTGTGTGGGTGAGTGAATGGGGGTCTGTGTGGGTGAGTGAATGGGGGTCTGTTTGGTGAGTGGGGGTCTGTGTGGGTGAGTGAGTGGGGGACTGTGTGGGTGAGTGAGTGGGGGTCTGTGTGGGTGAGTGAGTGGGGGTCTGTGTGGGTGAGTGAATGGGGGTCTGTGTGGGTGAGTGAATGGGGGTCTGTGTGGTGAGTGAGTGGGGGTGTGAGTGAGTGGGAGTCTGTGTGGGTGAGTGAGTGGGAGTCTGTGTGGTGAGTGAATGGGGGTTTGTGTGGGTGAGCGAATGGGGGTCTGTGTGGGTGAGTGAGTGGGGGTCTGTGTGGTGAGTGAATGGGGGTTTGTGTGGGTGAGAGAGTGGGGGACTGTGTGGGTGAGTGAGTGGGGGTCTGTGTGAGTGAGTGGGGGTCTGTTTGGGTGAGTGAATAGGGTCTGTGTGGGTGAGTGAGTGGGGTCTGTGTGGGTGAGTGAGTGGGGGTCTGTGTGGTGAGTGAGTGGGGGTCTGTGTGGGTGAGTGAGTGGGGGTCTGTGTGGGTGAGTGAGTGGGGGTCTGTGTGGTGAGTGAATGGGGGTTTGTGTGGGTGAGTGAATGGGGGTTTGTGTGGGTGAGTGAGTGGGGGACTGTGTGGGTGAGTGAGTGGGGGTCTGTGTGAGTGAGTGGGGGTCTGTGTGGGTGAGTGAATAGGGGTCTGTGTGGGTGAGTGAGTGGGGTCTGTGTGGGTGAGTGAGTGGGGGTCTGTGTGGTGAGTGAGTGGGGGTCTGTGTGGGTGAGTGAGTGGGGGTCTGTGTGGGTGAGTGAGTGGGGGTCTGTGTGGTGAGTGAGTGGGGGTCTGTGTGGGTGAGTGAGTGGGGGTCTGTGTGGGTGAGTGAGTGGTGGTCTGTGTGGGTGAGTGTGGGTCTGTGTGGGTGAGTGAGTGAGTGGGAGTCTGTGTGGGTGAGTGAATGGGGGTCTGTGTGGGTGAGTGAATGGGGGTCTGTGTGGGTGAGTGAGTGGGGTTCTGTGTGGGTGAGTGAGTGGGGTTCTGTGTGGTGAGTGAATGGGGGTCTGTGTGGGTGAGTGAATGGGGGTCTGTGTGGTGAGTGAGTGGGGGTCTGTGTGGGTGAGTGAGTGGGGGACTGTGTGGGTGAGTGAGTGGGGGTCTGTGTGAGTGAGTGGAGGTCTGTGTGGGTGAGTGAATGGGGGTCTGTGTGGGTGAGTGAGTGGGGTCTGTGTGGGTGAGTGATTGGGGGTCTGTGTGGTGAGTGAGTGGGGGTCTGTGTGGGTGAGTGAGTGGGGGTCTGTGTGGTGAGTGAGTGGGGGTCTGTGTGGGTGAGTGAGTGGGGGTCTGTGTAAGTGAGTGAGTGGGGGTCTGCGTGGGTGAGTGAGTGGAGGTCTGTGTGGGTGAGTGAGTGGGGGTCTGTGTGGGTGAGTGAATGGGGGTCTGTGTGGGTGAGTGAGTGGGGGTCTGGATGAGTGAGTGGGGGTCTGTGTGGGTGAGTGAGTGGGGGTCTGTGTGAGTGAGTGGGGGTCTGTGTGGGTGAGTGAATGGGGGTCTGTGTGGGTGAGTGAGTGGGGGTCTGTGTGGTGACTGAGTGGGGGTCTGTGTGGGTAAGTGAGTGGGGGTCTGTGTGGGTGAGTGGGGGTCTGTGTGGGTGAGTGAGTGGGGGTCTGTGTGGGTGAATGAGTGGGGGTTTGTGTGTGAGTGAGTGGGGGTCTGTGTGGGTGAGTGAGTGAAGGTCTGTTTGGGTGAGTGAGTGAGGGTCTGTGTGGTGAGTGAGTGGGGGTCTGTGTGGGTGAGTGAGTGGGGGTCTGTGTGGTGAGTGAGTGGGGGTCTGTGTGGGTGAGTGAGTGGGGGTCTGTGTAAGTGAGTGAGTGGGGGTCTGCGTGGGTGAGTGAGTGGAGGTCTGTGTGGGTGAGTGAGTGGGGGTCTGTGTGGGTGAGTGAGTGGGGGTCTGTGTGGGTGAGTGAGTGGGGGTCTGGATGAGTGAGTGGGGGTCTGTGTGGGTGATTGAGTGGGGGTCTGTGTGAGTGAGTGGGGGTCTGTGTGGGTGAGTGAATGGGGGTCTGTGTGGGTGAGTGAGTGGGGGTCTGTGTGGTGACTGAGTGGGGGTCTGTGTGGGTAAGTGAGTGGGGGTCTGTGTGGGTGAGTGGGGGTCTGTGTGGGTGAGTGAGTGGGGGTCTGTGTGGGTGAATGAGTGGGGGTTTGTGTGTGAGTGAGTGGGGGTCTGTGTGGGTGAGTGAGTGGAGGTCTGTGTGGGTGAGTGAGTGAGGGTCTGTGTGGGTGAGTGAGTGGGGGTCTGTGTGGGTGAGTGAGTGGGGGTCTGTGTGGGTGAGTGAGTGAGTGAGTGGGGGTGTGTGTGGGTGAGTGAGTGCGGGTCTGGGTGAGTAAGTGAGTGAGTGGGGTTCTGTGTGGTGAGTGAATGGGGGTCTGTGTGGGTGAGTGAATGGGGGGTCTGTGTGGTGAGTGAGTGGGGGTCTGTGTGGGTGAGTGAGTGGGGGACTGTGTGGGTGAGTGAGTGGGGGTCTGTGTGAGTGAGTGGAGGTCTGTGTGGGTGAGTGAATGGGGGTCTGTGTGGGTGAGTGAGTGGGGTCTGTGTGGGTGAGTGATTGGGGGTCTGTGTGGTGAGTGAGTGGGGGTCTGTGTGGGTGAGTGAGTGGGGGTCTGTGTGGTGAGTGAGTGGGGGTCTGTGTGGGTGAGTGAGTGGGGGTCTGTGTAAGTGAGTGAGTGGGGGTCTGCGTGGGTGAGTGAGTGGAGGTCTGTGTGGGTGAGTGAGTGGGGGTCTGTGTGGGTGAGTGAGTGGGGGTCTGTGTGGGTGAGTGAGTGGGGGTCTGTGTGGTGAGTGAATGGGGGTTTGTGTGGGTGAGTGAATGGGGGTTTGTGTGGGTGAGTGAGTGGGGGACTGTGTGGGTGAGTGAGTGGGGGTCTGTGTGAGTGAGTGGGGGTCTGTGTGGGTGAGTGAATAGGGGTCTGTGTGGGTGAGTGAGTGGGGTCTGTGTGGGTGAGTGAGTGGGGGTCTGTGTGGTGAGTGAGTGGGGGTCTGTGTGGGTGAGTGAGTGGGGGTCTGTGTGGGTGAGTGAGTGGGGGTCTGTGTGGTGAGTGAGTGGGGGTCTGTGTGGGTGAGTGAGTGGGGGTCTGTGTGGGTGAGTGAGTGGTGGTCTGTGTGGGTGAGTGTGGGTCTGTGTGGGTGAGTGAGTGAGTGGGAGTCTGTGTGGGTGAGTGAATGGGGGTCTGTGTGGGTGAGTGAATGGGGGTCTGTGTGGGTGAGTGAGTGGGGTTCTGTGTGGGTGAGTGAGTGGGGTTCTGTGTGGTGAGTGAATGGGGGTCTGTGTGGGTGAGTGAATGGGGGTCTGTGTGGTGAGTGAGTGGGGGTCTGTGTGGGTGAGTGAGTGGGGGACTGTGTGGGTGAGTGAGTGGGGGTCTGTGTGAGTGAGTGGAGGTCTGTGTGGGTGAGTGAATGGGGGTCTGTGTGGGTGAGTGAGTGGGGTCTGTGTGGGTGAGTGATTGGGGGTCTGTGTGGTGAGTGAGTGGGGGTCTGTGTGGGTGAGTGAGTGGGGGTCTGTGTGGTGAGTGAGTGGGGGTCTGTGTGGGTGAGTGAGTGGGGGTCTGTGTAAGTGAGTGAGTGGGGGTCTGCGTGGGTGAGTGAGTGGAGGTCTGTGTGGGTGAGTGAGTGGGGGTCTGTGTGGGTGAGTGAATGGGGGTCTGTGTGGGTGAGTGAGTGGGGGTCTGGATGAGTGAGTGGGGGTCTGTGTGGGTGAGTGAGTGGGGGTCTGTGTGAGTGAGTGGGGGTCTGTGTGGGTGAGTGAATGGGGGTCTGTGTGGGTGAGTGAGTGGGGGTCTGTGTGGTGACTGAGTGGGGGTCTGTGTGGGTAAGTGAGTGGGGGTCTGTGTGGGTGAGTGGGGGTCTGTGTGGGTGAGTGAGTGGGGGTCTGTGTGGGTGAATGAGTGGGGGTTTGTGTGTGAGTGAGTGGGGGTCTGTGTGGGTGAGTGAGTGAAGGTCTGTGTGGGTGAGTGAGTGAGGGTCTGTGTGGTGAGTGAGTGGGGGTCTGTGTGGGTGAGTGAGTGGGGGTCTGTGTGGTGAGTGAGTGGGGGTCTGTGTGGGTGAGTGAGTGGGGGTCTGTGTAAGTGAGTGAGTGGGGGTCTGCGTGGGTGAGTGAGTGGAGGTCTGTGTGGGTGAGTGAGTGGGGGTCTGTGTGGGTGAGTGAGTGGGGGTCTGTGTGGGTGAGTGAGTGGGGGTCTGGATGAGTGAGTGGGGGTCTGTGTGGGTGAGTGAGTGGGGGTCTGTGTGAGTGAGTGGGGGTCTGTGTGGGTGAGTGAATGGGGGTCTGTGTGGGTGAGTGAGTGGGGGTCTGTGTGGTGACTGAGTGGGGGTCTGTGTGGGTAAGTGAGTGGGGGTCTGTGTGGGTGAGTGGGGGTCTGTGTGGGTGAGTGAGTGGGGGTCTGTGTGGGTGAATGAGTGGGGGTTTGTGTGTGAGTGAGTGGGGGTCTGTGTGGGTGAGTGAGTGGAGGTCTGTGTGGGTGAGTGAGTGAGGGTCTGTGTGGGTGAGTGAGTGGGGGTCTGTGTGGGTGAGTGAGTGGGGGTCTGTGTGGGTGAGTGAGTGAGTGAGTGGGGGTGTGTGTGGGTGAGTGAGTGCGGGTCTGGGTGAGTAAGTGAGTGAGTGGGGTTCTGTGTGGTGAGTGAATGGGGGTCTGTGTGGGTGAGTGAATGGGGGGTCTGTGTGGTGAGTGAGTGGGGGTCTGTGTGGGTGAGTGAGTGGGGGACTGTGTGGGTGAGTGAGTGGGGGTCTGTGTGAGTGAGTGGAGGTCTGTGTGGGTGAGTGAATGGGGGTCTGTGTGGGTGAGTGAGTGGGGTCTGTGTGGGTGAGTGATTGGGGGTCTGTGTGGTGAGTGAGTGGGGGTCTGTGTGGGTGAGTGAGTGGGGGTCTGTGTGGTGAGTGAGTGGGGGTCTGTGTGGGTGAGTGAGTGGGGGTCTGTGTAAGTGAGTGAGTGGGGGTCTGCGTGGGTGAGTGAGTGGAGGTCTGTGTGGGTGAGTGAGTGGGGGTCTGTGTGGGTGAGTGAGTGGGGGTCTGTGTGGGTGAGTGAGTGGGGGTCTGGATGAGTGAGTGGGGGTCTGTGTGGGTGAGTGAGTGGGGGTCTGTGTGAGTGAGTGGGGGTCTGTGTGGGTGAGTGAATGGGGGTCTGTGTGGGTGAGTGAGTGGGGGTCTGTGTGGTGACTGAGTGGGGGTCTGTGTGGGTAAGTGAGTGGGGGTCTGTGTGGGTGAGTGGGGGTCTGTGTGGGTGAGTGAGTGGGGGTCTGTGTGGGTGAGTGAGTGAGTGGGGGTCTGTGTGGGTGAATGAGTGGGGGTTTGTGTGTGAGTGAGTGGGGGTCTGTGTGGGTGAGTGAGTGGAGGTCTGTGTGGGTGAGTGAGTGAGGGTCTGTGTGGGTGAGTGAGTGGGGGTCTGTGTGGGTGAGTGGGGGTCTGGATGAGTGAGTGGGGGTCTGTCTGGGTGAGTGAGTGGGGGTCTGTGTGGGTGAGTGAGTGGGGGTCTGTGTGGGTGAGTGAGTGGGGGTCTGTGTGGGTGAGTGGGGGTCTGTGTGGGTGAGTGAGTGGGGGTCTGTATGAGTGAGTGGGGGTCTGTGTGGGTGAGTGAGTGGGCGTCTGTGTGGGTGAGTGAGTGAGTGGGCGGTCTGTGTGGGTGAGTGAGTGGAGGTCTGTCTGGGTGAGTGAGTGGAGGTCTGTGTGGGTGAGTGAGTGGGGGTCTGTGTGGGTGAGTGAGTGGGGGTCTGTGTGGGTGAGTGAGTGAGTGGGGGTGTGTGTGGGTGAGTGCGGGTCTGGGTGAGTAAGTGAGTGAGTGAGTGAGTGGGGGTCTGTGTGGGTGAGTGAGTGGGGGTCTGTGTGGGTGAGTGAGTGGGGGTCTGTGTGGGTGAGTGAGTGGGGGTCTGTGTGGGTGAGTGAGTGGGGGTCTGTGTGGGTGAGTGAGTGGGGGTCTGTGTGGTGAGTGAGTGGGGGTCTGTGTGGGTGAGTGAGTGGGGGTCTGTGTGGGTGAGTGAGTGAGTGGGGGTCTGTGTGGGTGAGTGAGTGGAGGTCTGTGTGGGTGAGTGAGTGGGGGTCTGTGTGGGTGAGTGAGTGGGGGTCTGTGTGGGTGAGTGAGTGGGGGTCTGGATGAGTGAGTGGGGGTCTGTGGGGGTGAGTGAGTGGGGGTCTGTGTGAGTGAGTGGGGGTCTGTGTGGGTGAGTGAATGGGAGTCTCTGTGGGTGAGTGAGTAGGGGTCTGTGTGGGTGAGTGAGTGGGGGTTTGTGTGTGAGTGAGTGGGGGTCTGTGTGGGTGAGTGAGTGGAGGTCTGTGTGGGTGAGTGAGCGTCTGTGTGGGTGAGTGAGTGGGGGTCTGGATGAGTGAGTGGGGGTCTGTGTGGGTGAGTGAGTGGGGGTCTGTGTGGGTGAGTGAGTGGGGGTCTGTGTGGGTGAGTGAGTGGGGGTCTGTGTGGGTGACTGGGGGTCTGTGTGGGTGAGTGAGTGGGGGTCTGTATGAGTGAGTGGGGGTCTGTGTGGGTGAGTGAGTGGGGGTCTGTGTGGGTGAGTGAGTGAGTGAGTGGGCGGTCTGTGTGGGTGAGTGAGTGGAGGTCTGTCTGGGTGAGTGAGTGGGGGTCTGTGTGGGTGAGTGAGTGGGGGTCTGTGTGGGTGAGTGAGTGGGGGTCTGTGTGGGTGAGTGAGTGAGTGGGGTTCTGTGTGGGTGAGTGAGTGGGGGTCTGGGTGAGTGAGTGAGTGAGTGTGGGTCTGTGTGGGTGAGTGAGTGGGGGTTTGTGTGGGTGAGTGAGTGGGGGTCTGTGTGGGTGAGTGGGGGTCTGTGTGGGTAAGTGAGTGGGGGTCTGTGTGCCGCAGCTGGCTCCGTGGGCTCCCTGGTGGGGGACCCGGCCGTGCTGCTCATCGTGGTGGGGGCTCTCACCTTCCTCCTCGCGTTCTGCGGCTGCGTGGGGGCCCTCAGGGAGAACACGTGCCTCCTGTACACGGTCAGCGCTCACCCGGACTCACCTCTAGACTCACCTATACACTAAATTATACACTCACCTGGTCTCCCGTGTCTCTCATGTCCCCCCGTCTCCCCCGTGTCTTCCCCTATCCCCCGTGTCTCCCGTGTCCCCGTGTTTATCCGTACCCCCCCCCCCAACCCCTTGTCCCCGTGTCCCCCATGTCTCCAGTTCACAGGGACGCTCTGTGTGGTGTTCACGGCTCAGCTCGCCGCAGGGGTCATTGCCTTCATCTTTAAGACCAAGGTCGGTGAGGTCCCCCCTCGTAGCCAGCACCCCCCCCCCACCCCACCATAGCTCCCCCTTGCAACCCCCCCAAGTCACATACGCCCCCCCCTCACATGCCCCCCCCTGACGACCCCATAGCCTCCCCTGATGACCACCAAGTCACGTGCCCCCCGTGCTGAGTAGGTGCGAGCGCGCGTCACCTCGCTGGTGCACGCCGCCATCCAGGAGTACCGGGGAGACCACGACCTGCAGAACGCCATCGACTACATGCAGAGAGAGGTGGGCCATCTGCATCGTCGTCATCATCTATGTCGTTATCATAATCCGCATCGTCATCTCCAGATATACTACATTCAGAGAGAGTTGGACCGCCACCTCCTCCACATCCGCATCGTCGTCACCATCTGCATCGTCGTCACCATTCGCATCGTCGTCACCATCCTCACCGTTACCATCATCCGCATCGTCATCTACAGATAGACTACATGCAGAGAGAGGTGGACTACAGATCATCATCACTTACACGACTGCAGCCTAACCTCATCGATATCACCACTTCCACTCACCGCATCTCCCCGCTTTCTGTCCCTCTCCCTCCCTACCCTTCTCTCCCCCCCAGTTCCTGTGCTGTGGGGCCCTGAGCCGCCTGGACTGGAATCGGAGCCGGTACTTCCAGTGCTCCGCGGACAACCCAAGCCCCGAGCGCTGTGGGGTCCCCTACTCGTGCTGTGTGCCCATCCAGGGGGAGGTGAGGGGGCTGCAGGGTGTGGGGGTCAGAGTAGGGACAGGGGGATGAAGGGGGCTCGGAGGTCACGTGGGGACACGCGTGGACCTCGGGAGTGGTGGTGATGTTGGTTCGGTAATGTAGTGTGGTGAGAACCTGGTGTGGGTGACCTCTGGTGGTGTGGGTGAGCTCTGGTGGTGTGGGTGACCTCTGGTGTGGGTGACTTCTGGTAGTGTGGGTGACTTGTGGTGTGGGTGACTTCTGGTGGTGTTGGTGACTTCTTGTGGTGTGGGTGACTTGTTGTGGTGTGGGTGACCTCTGGTGGTGTGGATGACCTCTGGTGGTGTGCATGACCTCTGGTGGAGTGGGTGATCTCTGGTGGTGTGGGTACCTTCTTGTGGTGTGGGTGACCTCTGGTGGTGTGGGTGACCTCTGGTGATGTGGGTGACTTCTGGTAGTGTGGGTGACTTCTTGTAGTGTGGATGACTCCTTGTGGTGTGGATGACCTCTGGTGGTGTGGGTGATCACTGGTGGTGTGGGTAACTTCTTGTGGTGTGGGTGACCTCTGGTGTTGTGGATGACCTCTGGTGGTGTCGGTGACCTCTGGTCATGTGGGTGAGCTCTGCTGGTGTGGGTGACCCAGATAATGTGGCTAAGCCTGGTGGTGTGGCTAACCTCTGATAGTGTCGCTGCTTCACCTCCTGGTGGTGTGGCTGCCCCTTCTGGCTGCTGCTGACCCTGGTGGTGTGTGCTAGCTCAGGTTGTGTGCTTGAGCACCAGGGGTGATGTGGCTGAATCCCCACTTGCGGTGTGGTCGTCCACCGGGTGGTATCGTTGTGCAGGTGGTGATGAACACCATGTGTGGCTATGGAGCCCAGTTGTTGCCGGACGGTAGCGGTGGTGGCGGCGGTGGTGGTGGGATCGGTGGTGGTGGCAGCGGTGATGGCGGTGTTGTGGCCAGAGCCCCGGTGTTCACCGAGGGGTGCCTGGGCCGCGTGGAGCGGTGGGTCGACTCCAACCTCCTGCTGCTGCTGGGCCTCGCGTTCGGTCTCGCCGTGCTGCAGGTACCTCGCCATCGCCGTGCTCGTCAGCAGCTCTGCCGCTCGAACCTTCTCCTCCTCTTGGTAGCAGGGTAGCAACGCCATCGGACCGACTGTGCCACAGGTGCAACGTCATCAGCAGCAGTGACATCGACATCAAAGTCATCAGCAGCATCGTCAATATTATTATCATTGTCGTCAACAGCAATGGCATCATCAGGATCCTTCTTCTTTGGTTCTTTCGGTAAAGTCACGTAGAATGAGAATAAAATAATAAAATAAAATAAGACAATAAAATTATCACGACGTTTCGGCCACAACACAAGTAGCCTTCATCAGGTGAAAGAACAGAACTGTCGAGACGACAGTGCTCCAATGAGCATTGTTAAGATTCGTAGCATCTTTTTAAGCTCGATGAGAGGCGTGAAACCTCTTGACAAAGGAGTTTAAGTATCAAAGCAGGATAATTTAGCTTTGAAATAGCTGAGGGATTAGCTTGTGACAGAAATAGCTATGTTAAAGTCAGAGTTTACCTATCAACAGAGGCATTTAGTATATGGACGCTAAAGGCCTCCAACTACCCAACTATCATACAGTAAACCGATGTGAAACGAACTAAGTCTATATTACATCAATATAATAAATGTACTTAATATATTCTTCAATAAGCTGGGCTATTAATCACAAAGCAACTGGGTATACACTACACTATATAATAAGTGTTTTTTAAGCTCGGTGAGATGCATGAAACGTCTTGACAAAGGAGTTTACGTATCAAAGCAGAATTTAGCATTGAAATAGCTGAGGGATTAGCTTGTGACAGAAATAGCTGTGTTAGAGTCAAAGACACTACGAGCACTGTCGTCCCGACAGTTCTGTTCTTTCACCTGATGAAGGCTACTTGTGTTGTGGCCAAAACGTCGTGAGAATTTTGTTGTCTTATTTTATTTTATTATTTTATTCTCATTCTACGTGACTTTACCGAAAGAACCAAAGAAGATGAATTCTTGCAGTCACGAAAGCTTAAAATCGAAATCATCAGGGTCGTTAGCAGAAGAATCATCGTCAGCAGAAGAAGCATCATCATCATCATCGTAGTCATTGTCATCGTCACTGTCACCAACATCACCATCAGCAGTATCATCAGCACCTCTTATATCGATCTGCCTTGTGTGCTGCCCCTTGGCTACAGCTCCTCCACACCGTCACTGCTCACCCCTTACGACTCTCGTATGTTCATCTCAGCCCCACCGCCTCCTGGTGCCCCACTCCCTCCTCGGGAGTCGATAAAAATCGACAGTGGTTGTCTTGTAGATGGACTAACCCCTTGCATAGGAATGTGTAATTTTCACCACTGGCTCTGGCAGGGCTATTATGATTGCACTATGTAACACAATTTTTGTTCCTGGGTAGTAAATGTTATTTCGTAATTGCTTATGCCTAAGAAGTACAGAAAATTGATATTATTCCCCACAAACTTTGTTTTTGTGACCAGGACAGAGATATTTTTAAATGTCCCTATTTTCAATGAGAAAATGGGGGAATCTGTCTTTTCGTTCACATAAAGTCAGAAAAACAACATATATTTATACTAAAGTAATACAAAAATGAGTACAAAAGATTTAGAAGTGAGTAGTTTTTCGAGATTTACGATTATACTGTAAATCACTTTCACGGATCAGCCCCCAAATGTGGTCTCCCATCATGTTCTCGTTATATTGTCCTTGGTAGCGGCGTTCAAAGTCCAGTATATCCTGGTGGAAGCGCTCCCCTTGCTCCTCCAAGTACGCTCCCATGTTCTCCTTGAATTGATCAAGATGAGCATCAAGGATATGGACTTTGAGGGACATCCTACAGCCCATTGTGCCATAGTTCTTCACCAGAGTCTCAACCAGCTCCACATAGTTTTCGACCTTGTGATTGCCCAGGAAGCCACGAACCACTGTGATAAAGCTGTCCCAAGCCGCTTTCTATTTACTAGTGAGATTCTTGGGGAATTCATTGCACTCCAGCATCTTCTTTATCTGTGGTCCGACGAAGACACTGGCGTTGACCTTTGCCTCAGACAGCATAGGTAAGAAGTCTTGAAGGTACTTGAAGGCTGCCGACTCCTTATCTACAGCTCTGACAAATTGTTTCATAAGGCCCAATTTGATGTTCATTGGTGGCATCAGCACCTTCCGGGGGTCCACCACTTGACGTTGTTCCTCCCCACAGAGAACTCGGTCCGCTGTGGCCAGTCTCGCCTGTGGTAGTGCACCTTGGTGTCCCTGCTGTCCCAAAGGCAAAGATAGCAGGGAAACTTGGTAAAACCGCCTTGGAGACCCATCAGGAATTGCCACCATTTTGAAGTCTGACATTTACCTCCCAGCCGTACTCATCATACTTCAAGGCGTCCAGCAAGGTCTTGATGCTGTTGTAATCCTCTTTGAGGTGCACCGAGTGAGCCAGGCGAGAGATAGGTACTTGTTACCATTATGGAGCAGCACAGCTTTGAGGCTCCTGGATGAGCTGTCAATGAAGAGGCGCCACTCATTCTGGTTACAGGCAATTCCGATTGCCTCAAACAGACTGGTCACATTCTGGCAGAAGCAGAGCCCATCTTGACGGGTGAAGAAGCTGCAAAAAGGTTTGTGATGCTTCCTCTGATCTGCGACTTGCACACTTTCATCCAACAAGTTCCACTGCTTGAGCCTCGACATCAAAAGCTCGGCATTGGACTTGGTGAGACCAAGATCTCTGATCAAATTGTTGAGGTCTTTTTGCTTGGGGTAGTATGGGTTTCTCTCCTCAGCTCCTCCTCTAAAATTGTCATCTGGAAATCTGACTTGCTGCTCTCTTCTAAAGATGTCTGCTATCTCTCTGGATGAGTTGGTACGAGGAGTTCATGGCAATGTGGCACCAGGGCAATAGATGAAGGAAGGTCCGGATACGTGATAGCAGGTGCAATCTCTGCAAACCTTCGGGCTATCAAAGGTTTGTTCATGAAGCCATCCAGATATATAAACATAGACATAACTTCAACCGAGAAGATGGATACAAATTAAGCAATCATTGGAAGGATGTTATTATCCAGGTAAAACCTTAACGGCTTTATGGTTTGCCTTCATATCTGCATCTCCAGTTTCTTCAGCCTCCCAGTCCCAGCCCCGCTCACTTCCTCACCCCCCCCCCCCCAGCATTCCCTTGCTCGGCATTTTTCCGTACTCGCCCCTTATTCCCTCTTGCAGTGCTCCACTTCCCCTACCCCACACCCCCCTAATAACATCTCCAGCTTCTTCACCCTCCCACTCCAAGTCCTGCCCACTTCCCCCCTCCCCAGCATTCCCTTGCGCGTTTCCTAATCCCTACCCCACACCCCCGCCCCCCGCTCTCTCTCCTCTCTGGCTCCTCCCCCCTCTCTTGCCTATATTGCCTCTTGTTACAGCAGCCCTTTTGCCCACTTCAGCAATGGTTTATTGCTGTGGTTGTCCCACCTGATGACGGACGCTTGTGTTGCACCCGAAACGTCGTGATTTAATTTTATTTTTTATACCTACGTGACTTTACCGAAAGAACCAAAGAGTATAGGTACAGTCTTGCCAGTCCAACGTTTGGAAGGGTCCACCATGCAGAGGTAGCAGTTGCTTGAGTGGTCAGTGGGTTCCCGCCAAATTCTTGGGATAGCGAACTTCATGGCTCTCTTTTCCCCTCTGTACCATCCTACAAAAATACATTTATTTAACCATGACTAATGTGTAAGAGATTATCGCAACGTATTGCATATATGATATATATTTTTTCAATAACATTGAAAATTGTAAAACATTTTGAAATTAAAAACTTTTACAATTTTAAAAATGTTAACAAATTTTATAACAAAATTCCGAGCAACAATTGTCCATCTTACCTTCCAGAGTTTTTTTTGCATTGCTCGCAGGTGAAATGAGGTGCCCAGGGTTTGGTTGATCCCCGACAGGCATGCCAAAATATGCCTTGTAGGCCTCACACATCTTAGCAGATGCTTCCACAGAGTACTTTGTCGCTCTTGTCTTGATATATTGGCCGCAGACATCGCAAAATGCGTCTGCTTGCAGCCTCTTGATACCATCTCAGAAAAATGCAGATATGTATCCACTTAGGCAGCTGGAACTAAACTGAACTGGTGGGCTTAAGGCCCCTGTATTTATACTATTTATATTACTGGAAAGTTCCATAATGTTCTATAAGTCACTCCAAGTTTACTCAGCACTGAATCTATCTGGAATGTTCTGGAAAATAAGTAAATTTCAAAATATCACTGTCTTGGTCACAAAAGCAAAGTTTGTGGGGAATAATAGCCATTTTCTCTACTTTTGAGGCATAAGCAATTAGAAAATAACACTTACTACCCAGGAACAAAAAAATATAAAATTGTTACACAGTTTTATGCCCCCCGGCACTCTCCACTCCTTATTATGTTTCTTCTCACATCAAGAAACAACATTGACTCGTGAAACCACCCACTCACGCATTCAACCACTCACCCACCCATCCACCCATCCACTCACCACACTACAGTTCACCTCACTTCTCTTTCTGCATCTTCTCTTGCACTGCTCCACTCTGGACTTCCCTCCTCCTTCCATCATCATCGTCATCTCTTCCCCCCCCCCCCTCCAAGGTCTCACAATAACCTTGCTCAATGCAAGACACGTGTTCAGGCGCTCTTATATCATACAACTTGGATAGCATTGCTTGTTGCTGGCCGCTGGGCTTTTCGGGGCGTCGTGTCTCCCCGTGTCTCCCCGTCCCCCCTGAGTCCCCCTGTGTCTCCGCGTGTCCCATGTGTCTCCATGTGTTTTTCCGCATCTTCAAGTGTCTCCTCGTGCGCCCTGTGTCCTCAGCTCATCGGCATCAGCCTGGCTTGCGCGCTCATCGCCTACGTCAAGAGGCTGCAGCAGTTGCAGCAACTGCAGCAGCAACAGCTACAGCAGCAGCATCTGCAGCCGCAGGATATGAAGCTGATGATGGAGCAGGTGGACTTGTAGGTGACTCGTGCATCGCTCATCAGGGCGGTGACGCAGCCCAGTGGTAGTGCACTCGCCGCTTGTGGGCAAAGGGTTTACACGGTTTGAATCCAGCGGCCACCCCGGTTAATACTCTGGTGTGGTATTAACCATTCATAGGAAACACTCCACGCAAAATAACAGCTGCGATGGGGATCGAACCCAGGCCCTACTTGCTTATAACGCGCCAACCCGGCACCCACATGAAGCCATCACCGCACCTCACCACTACTAACGCGCTCTGTCCGCTCGAATCCCACAGCGAACTCCAAGATCCGCCCTGACGGCCTACCTGCACCATCTGGCCTTAGATTCGCATCGTCACCCACACACTCGAACAGAGACCATCCATAGAACTACCCTGACAGTCTCCCACACCGACAGACTCGTATAGGAACCTATAGACTTACAGAGAGACCCACAGACTTGCTATGTGTGTATAGCAGATATAGTGTACGTTGCGGTCATAGTCCCCTCCTGCGAAACATTTGTCAGAACCCTCCTGAAACAGTTTTTAGGATCGGTGAGACTGTGCTGGGTAAACGAGGGTCATAATACTTGAGTGTAAAGTTTATTTGATTCGTTACACGGATGATCAGGTTTCGCCAATTGCCCAGGTATGTTGCACGGGTGATCCGTGGTTCGTGAGAACAGTAGCAGGAGCAGCGAAGACAGAAGCATCGACATTGCAGACACGGGGGACACGGGGAATATTGTACCACTAACAAACGGGGCGCTTGACGGCCGCAAACGAAAGAGACAGCACACATACAATGAGAGCAGGACGCGCCAGACAACACGTTAGGTACGGGTACGAGTCAGCACCGCCGCCTTTTGGTTTAATCACATCATCGTCGTCGTCGTCATGGTCTATCCACTGCCGGTTGAAGATCAATGCGGCGTTGTCTAACCCTGTGCACGTTCTCTAATTCAAGTGCTCCTGTTTCTCGGTGTAATCCCCAGCATGCTCCTCTCCAAGCGTTCTTTGTGAACGCTTTGACCGTCGCTCCATTCCCTTCGTCAGGGTCCGTGTCTCTCGCCCACACTTTGATTTCACGCGGAGGGTTTTTGTTAACGTCTGATGTTGTCTGCTGGCAACGTCAGCTGAAAGTCGGACAACATTGTCAATATGTTGGTTTGGGCTTCTCAATATTCCTCCTCCTCCGTTACTGATAAACCAAGTCGATTGGGGGGGCGTTTGCCCACGGCGGAACAACGCGATTAGATTGGCTGACTTGCTGGGTGGTGGAGGGTTACGAAGACATTTGACTGCATACACGACACGACGAGGCGACACAAGCGCCAGTCACTTTGGAATTGCCTCCCATCATTGTATTAAACTCAACCACCCATCCACCCGCTCATCCACCCACCCATCCACTCATCCCACCCATCCACTCACTCACCCATCCACTCACTCACCCATCCACTCACTCATCCACCCATCCACTCACTCACTCACCCACCCATCCACTCACTCACCCACCCATCCACTCACCTCACCCAGCCATCCACTCACCCAACCATTTACTCATTAGACACAGGCTACACTCTTAATGATCTATTACAACTTTGATAGTGCTATTTGTTGCTGGTCATTTTGATGTTTCGGGCCTTTGGGCCTACTGTTCTCAGCAGCTGTGTAAAACTATACTCTATATGTGAATAAATAACTTTTGTGTTTTAGTGAATGCACCTCTTGGCTGTCCAGAGCGATAACAGCAGTAGCAGTCCCAGCAAGTTGCAGCAAGCAGCTCCGGACTGGTTTCAACCTTCTGAGGTCTCATCAGCAGAGTCAGGCTCGGGTCGGAAACCGGTAACCATTTGGATAATATATTAAGTCTCGTCGTCGTTTACAGTGGAATGTTAATTAGGAGGTGGAACTTACCCACTCTTTACCCCACCACACACCGGGGAATCGAATTTAACCGGTTACCGGTTTTGCAAAAACACCTCGATTACTCTTTTGTTCTTTCGGTAAAGTTTCGTAGGTATAAAATAAAAAATGCATTAAATTACGACGTTTCGGGTGCAACACAAGCGTCCGTCATCAGGTGGGACAACCACAGCAAGAAGCAACTGCTGAAATGGGCAACACATTCCTGCGGAGGGAGCTGGTAGGAACGTTGGGTTGCTCGGTCAATGGCCAGGGTCAACGGCGGCACCACGTGGTGTATTCCGCAAATATGCCCGACTGTGAGGGTGGGCACAAGCCGGCGTGAGTAGGTTAAACGTTGAGTACTCTTGGGTTTTTTCGGTAAAGTCACGTAGGTAAAAAATAAAATAAATGAAAACTAAATTAAATCACGACCTTTCGGAGGCAACACAGTCTTCCTTCATCAGGTGTAAAAAAGGGCACAGCAAAATAACTGTAGAGAGAGCTATTTGTGGTGATAGACTGTTATATAGGGTACTAGCGGGAAGTACCCGGCGTTGCCCGGGCGAAAATTTTATTTCAAAACTTATCTTAAAAACCTTACATATACATACACAGATACTAAGGTATTGTAAAAGCCCAGTGGGCCGTTTGTCCATTTCTCCACCAACAAAATTATAAGAGGCTTGCAAAAGTCCAAAAAGATATGGAAAGTGTGGGCTAAATAGTTGATGTAAAAGGTTTCCGAAAATTGTGGACCCCCCCTTAAAAAATATCTTTACCCCCACGTAAGTATATATACCTACACACTATCCATACAACAGAGTAAGTAGTATATATTGACTTTGTAGTTGTATCTACTGACTGTACAGTACTATCTACTGAGCCAGTAGTAGCTACTGACTGTGTAGTAGTATTTACTGGGCCTACAGTAGTATCTACCAACTCTATAGTAGTAACCACTAACTGTATAGTAGTAACTACTAACTCTATAGCAGTATCTACTCACTGTATAGTAGTATCTACTGACTCTTGTAGCTGCTCACCGTAGTAGTATGTACTGACTGTATACTGTCGCAGTATTGACTGACTGTAGTGGTATATACTGACTGTTTTAGTATCTACTAACTCTAAATAGCAGTATCTACCAACTCGATAGCAGTATCTCCTATAACTACAGCAGTGCATACCGACTGTGGTGGTACCTGCTTTCACTACAGCAGTGCATAATGACTGATCACTGTTACAACACTGTGGGTTATCATGATATTGTTTTCTCCGATACCAAGGTACTCTGCAAGCCGTCTGGATACCACCAAAGATTTGTCCATGAAGCCATACAGATATACAAACATAGACATAACTTCAACCGAGAAGATGGATTCAAATTGAGCAATCATTGGAAAGATGCGATTAACCATGTTAAACCTAAACCGATACTCTCCCCCACCTGCATCCCCACCCCCCCATCCGTGGCTCCGATGTTCTTCTTTAGCTTTACCTTCCTGGCTCCACACCCCCCCCCCCCCCATACTGCGCCCATCCTCCCTGGCTCCTCCCCCTCCTCTTACCCTATATAACAGTGTATCACCACAAATAGCTCTCTACAGTTATTTTGATGTGCCCTTTTTTACACCTGATGAAGGAAGCTTGTGTTGCCTCCGAAACGTCGTGATTTAATTTAGTTTTCATTTTTTTTATTTTTTACCTACGTGACTTTACCGAAAAAAACAGAGTATGAATCCTTGCAGTCACGAAAGCTTCAAATCTAGAAATAAACGTTGAGTTTTATAAGGGCACCACGGGGTGACCAGCCCCTCCCCACCCAGCCCCACCCTCCCCACCTAGCCCCTCCCCACCCAGCCCCTCCCCACTCTTCCCACCCAGCCCCTCCCCACCCTCCCCACCCAGCCCCTCCCCACCCTCCCCACCCAGCCCCTCCCCACCCAGCCCCTCCCCACCCAGCCCCTCCCCACCCTCCCCACCCAGCCCCTCCCCACCCTCCCCACCCAGCCCCACTCTCCCCTCCCCACCCAGCCCCTCCCCACCCAGCCCCTCCCCACCCTCCCCACCCAGCCCCTCCCCACCCAGCCCCTCCCCACCCAGCCCCTCCCCACCCTCCCCACCCAGCCCCTCCCCACCCAGCCCCACTCTCCCCTCCCCACCCAGCCCCTCCCCACCCAGCCCCTCACCACCCTCCCCACCCAGCCCCTCACCACCCTCCCCTCCCCACCCAGCCCCTCTCCACCCTCCCCACCCTCCCCTCTCCACCCAGCCCCACCACGCCCATTTTTGGATGCACGACGGACGTCCACAATAATCCCCTGTGGGCTGGTGTAACCAGGAGGTTCCTACCAGTAAAAGAGATGCTTGTATCACGAGGCTGTATAGGTAAGAGAGGGGGGGCGGAGCCAGGGAGGAGGACCGTATAGCCCCACAGATGACGTAAGGCGGTACGCAATTGAGCCCCATAAATGATAAATTTTGATTTAAAGCTTTCGTGACTGCAGGGATTCATATTCTTGGTTCTATCGGTAAAATCACGTAGAAGGGAAACAATAAAATAAAAATGTTTTCTATTTTTATTATTTTATTGTTTCCCTTCTACGTGACTTTACCGAAAGAACCAAGAACACATAAATTATGTTAGCGAATGACGTCACTCGTTGACAAGCCACGCCCCCCACGCGTTGCCAATTTCCGGCGCGACGCAAAAAGCTGGTTCAAGGGCGACGCGGTTCGATTCCACTTTGCGCTCCCTGCGAGACAATCGATTCCCGTAAAGTATAAAGTAAGGAATCGATAATCGGCGTTACGAATTACATCGAAGCAATCGATTCCTGCTGAGAAGCCGGCTTGCGATTTGCGGCGGATAACGTGGGAGGCGATGGCGGACGACGACGAGGAGGAGGTGGACGAGGGGACGAGATGGAGGCCCAAGCTCGTCCTTCACGTCGACCTCAACAACACCGTGGTGGTGGCCGATTCCGTGACGTCGCAGGGCCCAGAAGAGGCGCTCGCCAACTTCCTGCGCCTAAGGCTTGGTGAGGCCCGGCTTTCGCGAGGCGCCCGCGGTGGGCGTGGCCGCATAAATTATGTAAATTATGTTAATGTACGTTTCGGGCAACGGGCCTTCTCCGTAGTGGGTTTTAAGACGCAAGCTACTCGACCGGGATTACACGCACAGCAGCATCACGAATGGCAGAGTAGCGTTGTCAGGTCAGGTGCTGAGTGGCCATAGCTCATAGCTGTGAACCCCTTATTACAGACCAACTCAGAGCTTCTTAGTCACCCCGTGCCCTTGTACATCTCAACGTTCATCTGCAAAGTCCCATCACAAGGTACAAACAAATAAGCAACACAAATTGTTTTACCCAATTTCGCTGTACAGGAATACGGATAAACCGTATGGGTTGACGGTATACGAGTCCCCTCATGCCGCACGAGGACAGCTGCCGCTGGGGGTGCCCTTCTCGGGTTGCTATTACCCCAAACGTGCATCCTCGGTCAATTGAACCGTTGTGGGACGGATGACCCCAATGTGTTGGTCGTGTACCGCCTGCTGCGCCACGCGGTTCTTGAACTCCGCTGTGATCAAGCGGGGAGAGACGCACCCTGGAAGTGTCACCGAAAGACGGCCCCACTTGACTCATCCGAGACGTGGCTGTGGCCCCCACCTTCCCACCCCCCATCCCTAACAGAGGAGGGGGAACCCCTGAGCAGTGACCCCGTGGTGGCCCCCCTGCTGGAGGAGTGGGGGGCCCTGGGAGGCACGGAGGCCGTGGTGAGGAGCGCGGTTAAACGGCTGGAGTGGAATCACGGGGACGACCCCAAGCTTACCCTGCCCGGAGGTGCGGCGCTCACCCCTCCCGCTCACCGCTGCTGCTCACCCCTCCCGCTCACCCCTCCTGCTCACCCCTCCCGCTCACCGCTGCTGCTCACCCCTCCCGCTCACCCCTCCTGCTCACCCCTCCCGCTCACCACTGCTGCTCACCCCTCCCGCTCACCACTGCTGCTCACCCCTCCCGCTCACCCCTCCCGCTCACCACTGCTGCTCACCCCTCCCGCTCACCCCTCCTGCTCACCCCTCCCGCTCACCACTGCTGCTCACCCCTCCCGCTCACCACTGCTGCTCACCCCTCCCGCTCACCCCTGCTGCTCCCCCCCGCTCAAGCCTGCTACACGCCCCTCCCGCTCACCACTGCTGCTCACCCCTCCCGCTCACCACTGCTGCTCACCCCTGCTGCTCCCCCCCGCTCAAGCCTGCTACACGCCCCTCCCGCTCACCCCTGACCTCAAATAATTTCCCCTGACCCCCTCCTGCTGTCCCTTAACCTCGTCTCCCACCGCTTGAACTTACCCGATGTGCCCCGACCGTGACCCCGTCCCCCTACGCCGCGGCCCTGACCCCTCGTCTCCCGCAGGCGGCGAGGGGGGGCCCCGCCGACCCCGCGGCCGCCTGTGCCACCTGCTGCTGCCCGGCTTCCTGGAGCTGCTGTGCTGGCTTGCGCGCTGGCGCCCAGGCTTCGGCCTGGTGCTGCGCACGTTCGGCACTGACCTTGAGGCGGCGCTGGGCGCAGTGCGGCGCGCCTTCGACGGACACCACCCGGACTTCCCCCAGCTCGCCCAGCGGCAGGTGTGCTCACACGTGGGGGTGGAAGGGGCTGACTCCTGAACTCTGACCTTTGACATACTTCCCCGATTCGTAGCCGCTGTAACCCGCTTGTTCTGCTGCCCCGTGTGCAGTGATTGAGTTCCCTTTGCCGTGAACGACGAATGCACGGCTCGAAGTCTACGACGCCGATGGTGACCTCGCCGACCCCCGAACTCGCCGACCTCGCCACGCTTCCTGACACCGACCCTCGTCCAGCCTCGACCTCCCTGACCTAGACCCCAGTCGTTGCCTCTATTCCCGACCTCCTTGACCTAGTTCAATCTGACCACAACCCTAAATTACCCAACCTCAATCCCGACCCCTGTGACCCCGACACTGTCCTCTTGTGACCCCAATACCTCCTACACCACAACCACCTTGACTCCTTGCCCTGACTCTTGCCACAGCTTATTGCCCCCCCCCACCATTCCGTGCCCAAATCTACCCGCATGCCCTCTCCCACCCCCCGTAGGTGGATGTGGCCGTGCAGGTGGGGAGCGTGTGCCCGGGCCCCCGGGGGGTGACTCTGAGCATGGAGGGGACGAGCGTGAATAGCTGGGAGGACGGGAGAGCTCCATACAGGGTCCTGTCGGCGCTCGTCGGCGTGCACGGACTGCAGGACGACTTCCGCTGGTACGCACTCCCCCACGCGCTCACCCGCACTCGCCAACACAGTCATTAGATTTGCTCGCTCACTCACCCGTGTACTCGCCAACTTGGCTCGCTCACTCGCCCATAACTCACTTACCTGGGTATGCCCGCTCACTCGCCCCGTCGCTCGCCCATGTTCACGCTCGTCCACGTGCTTCTTTGCCCAAGCGCTGACTCAGCTGTCATCTACTCTCATATGGTCGCTCACTTACTGGCTCTCTGGCCTAAGTACTCACCGGCCTAAGTACTCGCTCACTGACTCTCTGGTCTAAGGACTCACTCACCCAAAGAGTGCTCTCTTGGTTGCGGTCACAGCTGTGTTGTTGTTCTTGTCGTCCGGTCTGCAGACAAGATCCTTTTTGTGGTTGTGGTCTCGGTTGTGATTGTAGTGGTGGAGGTGTTGGCTGTGGTTGTTGGTGGTAGTGATTGTGGTGATTGTGATTTTGGTGATTGTGATTGCAGTGGTGGTGATTGTGGTTGTGGATGCGGCGCAGGTGGGCGAGGCACGGCTTCACGAGCAAGGGGGGAAAGCCCCTGTGGGTGGACCCGTTTGACCCCAGCGTCCACCACATCTTCATCGACGACAACATCCGCCCCGATGACGGGAACACAATCGTCAACCCACAGGTGGACATCACCGTCACATTGCTACCATCACCAACAACAACAATATCAACATCACTCACACCATCAACAACAACATCAACATCACTCACACCATCAACAACAATATCAACATCACTCACTCACACCATCACTAACAACACGATCAACATCACTCACACCATCAACGACAACAACACGATCAACATCACTCAATCATACCATCAACAACAACAATATCAACATCACTCACTCACACCATCACCAACAACACGATCAACATCACTCACTCACACCATCACTAACAACACGATCAACATCACTCACTCACACCATCACCAACAACACGATCAACATCACTCACACCATCACTAACAACACGATCAACATCACTCACACCATCAACGACAACAACGCAATCAACATCACTCAATCATACCATCAACAACAACACGATCAACATCACTCACTCACACCATCACCAACAACACGATCAACATCACTCACTCACACCATCACTAACAACACGATCAACATCACTCACTTACACCATCACTAACAACACGATCAACATCACTCACTCACACCATCACTAACAAAACGATCAACATCACTCACTCACACCATCACCAACAACACGATCAACATCACTCACACCATCACCAACAACACGATCAACATCACTCACTCACACCATCACCAACAACACGATCAACATCACTCACTCACACCATCACAAACAACACGATCAACATCACTCACTCATACCATCACTAACAACACGATCAACATTACTCACTCACACCATCACCAACAACATGATCAACATCACTCACTCACACCATCACTAATAACACGATCAACATCACTCACTCACACCATCACTAATAACACGATCAACATCACTCACTCACACCATCACTAACAAAACGATCAACATCACTCACTCACACCATCACTAATAACACGATCAACATTACTCACACCATCACTGACAACACGATCAACATTACTCACTCACACCATCACCAACAACACGATCAACATCACTCACTCACGCAATCACCAACAACACGATCAACATCACTCACTCACACCATCACTAACAAAACGATCAACATCACTCACTCACACCATCACTAATAACACGATCAACATTACTCACACCATCACTGACAACACGATCAACATCACTCACTCACACCATCACTAACAACACGATCAACATCACTCACTCACACCATCACCAACAACACGATCAACATCACTCACACCATCACTAACAACACGATCAACATCACTCACACCATCAATGACAACAACGCGATCAACATCACTCAATCATACCATCAACAACAACACGATCAACATCACTCACTCACACCATCACCAACAACACGATCAACATCACTCACTCACACCATCACTAACAACACGATCAACATCACTCACTTACACCATCACTAACAACACGATCAACATCACTCATTTACACCATCACTAACAACACAATCAACATCACTCACTCACACCATCACTAACAAAACGATCAACATCACTCACTCACACCATCACCAACAACACGATCAACATCACTCACTCACACCATCACCAACAACACGATCAACATCACTCACTCACACCATCACCAACAACACGATCAACATCACTCACTCACACCATCACAAACAACACGATCAACATCACTCACTCACACCATCACTAACAAAACGATCAACATCACTCACTCACACCATCACTAATAACACGATCAACATTACTCACACCATCACTGACAACACGATCAACATTACTCACTCACACCATCACCAACAACACGATCAACATCACTCACTCACACCATCACCAACAACACGATCAACATCACTCACTCACACCATCACTAACAAAACGATCAACATCACTCACTCACACCATCACTAATAACACGATCAACATTACTCACACCATCACTGACAACACGATCAACATTACTCACTCACACCATCACCAACAACACGATCAAATCACTCACTCACACCATCACTAATAACACGATCAACATTACTCACACCATCACTGACAACACGATCAACATTACTCACTCACACCATCACCAACAACACGATCAACATCACTCACTCACACCATCACCAACAACACGATCAACATCACTCACTTACATCATCACCAACAACACGATCAACATCACTCACTCACACCATCACCAACAACACGATCAACATCACTCACTCACACCATCAACAACAACACGATCAACATCACTCACTCACACCATCACCAACAACACGATCAACATCACTCACACCATCACCAACAACACGATCAACATCACTCGCACCATCACCAACAACACGATCAACATCACTCACACCATCACTAACAACACGATCAACATCACTCACACCATCACTAACAACACGATCAACATCACTCACTCACACCATCACTAATAACACGATCAACATCACTCACTCACACCATCACCAACAAATCGATCAACATCACTCACTCATACCATCACCAACAACACGATCAACATCACTCACACCATCACTAACAACACGATCAACATCACTCACTCACACCATCACTAATAACACGATCAACATCACTCACTCATACCATCACTAACAACACCATCAACATCACTCGCTCACACCATCACTAACGACACGATCAACATCACTCACTCACAACATCACTAATAACACGATCAACATCACTCACTCACACCATCACCAAGAACACGATCAACATCACTCACTCACACCATCCACAACAATATACATGGGTGCGTTCTTGCACGCTTTCCCTTGTACATTTGTCTGTGTATGTGTGTGCGCGTGTGTATACATGCGCGCACGCATCTTTGTGTACACGTTCGTGTTTGTTTGCACGTGTACACGTGTGTGGAGAGCGGTGGCTGGGTCTCCCCTAGGTCGACTCAGCATCAAATGGGTACCCGGTTCCCTGCGTGTAAACATCAGCGCGGGTGGAGACAAAGGCGACCACATTTCCACCGTCGCGTGCCGTGCTGGCCTTTCTAGGCGCCGCTCGTGAGCAACTCTCATTATCCCGGACGATCCGTTGAACGCGACGCGGTGGGGGGGGGGTGGTTTTTTTCCCTTTGTGTGCGGGCACCGTGCAGGTGTTTGCAGGGCCCGGCAGCGCACGCTGCGCCCCGGTGCCCACCGCCTCGCTCCTCGGCGTCTGCCTGGTGCGCACCGACCTGCTGGCCGCCATCGTGGACCGCACCTGGTTCGTGCGGAGCGTGGAGGCCTGCGAGCGTGCCTACGCTCGCTCCCTCCAGGCCCGGGGGGGCCCTGCACCCCCCATGACGACAGGGTGCCCGCTACTCCCCTACTCGCGGGGCACCCCCCCCGTGGCGGATGAGGAAGAGCGTGTGCGCGACTGCGCTAGGGGCCCAGTTTGACCCAGAGGGCGCGGGTGGAGGGGGGGACGCGGCAGAAGCATCCACGCAGGGCGTGCGGTGGCGTGCGGAGTTCGTGGCGTGAGTGCGGTGAGTGGGGTGAGAGTGGTGAGTAAGATGATTGTGGTGAGTGCAGTGGGTGGTGAGTGCAGTATGTTGAGTGGTGCGAGTGGGATGATTGTGGTGAGTGCGGTGAGTGGTCTGATTACGGTGGAGAGTTAGTTACCCGAGGCGCCTCTGTTGTAATTTATTAAATCTCCAAATGTAGTGACTGTGTCTGGACTCTCTTACCTTGTAGCGGTGTTCGAGGCTGTGTGGATTCCAGGACACTCACCCGGGCGACACTCTCCCGGGCGACACTCTCCCGGGCGACAGCAACTACCGCCCTTCGCCACTAAGTGGCGACAGTGTCCCACCGGCGATTTGTGAACAGGGGAACTGCGCTTGCGACTCCCGGCCGCGCAGCTTCACCCAGGCGTGCGCAACCATCGCATCGTGCCCCTTGATGGCATCATAGGTCTTGACCAAGTCTACAGAGAAAAGATGTAGATCCTGTTGAAAGTCCCTCACACCTTTGAGCCACGGCTGCGATAAGCCTCTTCTTTCTCTGACAAAGACAAAAATCCCCGGTTTAGCCTCAACAGACTGTAGGGGCAAGTGATGTTTGCGAGCACCTATTAAGGCCAGCATGGCACACGAGGGGGTGGGTTTCCAGCACCACGCCCGGCCGCCTTTGTCTCCATCGCGGCGATGCTTGCTACACACTGCACCAAATTCTCATTTGAGACTGAGTCGACCGAGAGGAGGCCCAGGACTGGTTCAGGTAATCGTCACTGGTGTTGGTAACTGTGAGCGAGAATCGAAATCAAATTGCCGGATTCGCAGCGCACGAACCGCTATGCTACCGCTCTCCAATTTCATTCTGACACACGCACACACCTTCCAGGTGGGTCAGTGGGTTCATAATGGCCGTGTCGGAGACAGCTGGCACTGCTGAGGTCATGAGTTCAAATCCGGGTTTCGCTCGCCTATGGCGAGACCCGGTTCTGGAGTTCACCGAGTCGATGGACCCAGCCTCGTCACGAACCCCCCCCCACCCCCACCGGTGGTTCTGCTGTGATCGTCCAGCACTGTGGAGGCAGCAGCGAGGGTTGATGGATCACCGCACGGATGTTGTGAAACTCCCCGTGGGTGGGCGTTGTGAATCCATATCCTAGCTCGCCAGGAAAAGGTGGTACAGCAAGTGGACTAATCGCCATCCGTTTCCATCTGTACGGGGATATAGTGTTATCCCTCACACGTGGGGTTTTTTGCGGTAGCTCTGGTTTCCTCATATATGTAGTGGAGTAGGAAGGTGCGTAGTACAAACAGCGTGATTACATGATCACACAGACAGTACGGGTTATCTTGGGTCAGCCTGTTGTGAAGGCAAAGTCATTCGGGTTCATGTTGGGTCAGCCTGTAACGAAGGCAAATACAGTGCAGGTTATGTTAGGGCAATTAAGCTGGGAGAGCCAAGGACGGCTGTGATTGGTTGGTGCTGTTGCCAGGGCCGGAGGGGCTTCTGGAAGTCTGGCGAGAAACAGGTGTACGGTCACGCGGAGTGCCGTTGAGACGCAGGTTAATTAATTGAGGGTGTAATGAAAGCGGGTATAAGAGCGGGAGTCGGAGTCAACAGAGGGGGTGGAAGTTGGAGTTTGGAGAGCTTGGAGTCAACAGGGGGAATTGAAGTGTGGAGAGTTTGAGACAGTTTGGAATACAGAGTTTGAGAGACAGAGTTTGGAAGACAGAGTGGAAGGGAGACGGAGCTTGGAGACAGCGTAGCGATAGCGAAGCTGAACAAAGACGAAGTAGTTAGTGGTGGAGAGAGCGTAGCGATAGCGGAGCTGAAGACGAGAATAGCCCGCAGTGGAGAGAGCGTAGCGATAGCGGAGCTGGAGACAAGAATAGCCAGCAGCGGAGAGAGCGTATCGATAGCGGAGCTGAAGACAAGAACAGCCAGCAGTGGAGTGAGCACAGTGACGGTGATAGCGGTGAACAGGGATGAAGCAGTTAGCAGCGGAGTGAGCATAGTGACGTGATAGCGGTGAACAAAGACGAAGAAGTTAGCAGTGGAGAGAACAGTGACGGTGATAGCGGAGAGCGTAGACGAAGAAGTAGCGGCAGAGTAAGCGAAGTAATCGTGGGGAGTAAGCGAAGTAATCGTGGGGAGTGGAGAGACAAAGGTGGCGAGTGAGTCGAGTGAAGCATGGCGAGCGAGCCGTGGCGACCTGGATACTGTGGAATGTGGAGGACATGCTGAGAGTTGTAAATAAAGTGGTGTTCGGAGAAAGACAAGTTGTCCGAGTGAAATCGAACACTACATATATAGTGGAGTAGAAGATACACATAGGTAAATTGGCCATATACAGTACATACAAACAGTGTGGGTCATGTAAGGTCGGGCAGGTGATGAAGTCACGGGTGGCGTAAGCAAGCCAAATTAATTAAGGGAGTCAAGGGACGAGGGCTGTGATTGGTCGAGAGGCTGTTAGCATTAAGTGGCGGCGTCACGGAGTCTGGACCGTTGGACTGTTGCGGAGCTGGCGGGAAAATGCCAGCGAGGCACGTGGCAATTAATTAAGGCTGATTGGAAAGGGGATAAAAACGCTAGGTGATTTGGACGGCGAGAGAGTTGTTGGCGAGAAGTGGAGACAGCAGCGGGTAGAGAAAGATGCGAAGAGGGAAGCCGGCAACTGTTAGTGGGAAATAGATTGAGAGCCGAACCCAGAGGACAATAAATAGCGATAGCGTTAGCAGAGTGGAGATTACGGTATAGGTAGGTACAGGAAGAGTTAGCGATAGATAAGTCACTGCGTGTGAAGAGATAGACGAGTCACTGTGTGTGAGGAGATAGAGATCGAACCACTGTGTGTGCGTGGAGAGAAGAAGAGACTGTGTGGGGAGACAAGGAGTATGAGCGGACGGTGCTGAGGGGAATTCGAGTGTTCGAGTTGGCGGAGCGCGGAGAGGAGAAATTACATAGTGTGTGTGCGGAACGATGGAAATAAAAGCGACGGTGGAAGAAAGGCGATTGTCGTCTGAGTGAATCCAAGGCACTACACATATATAGAGAACCGCAGAGCTTGATGGGAGGGGGGGATTTCACGCTGGCTCGGCTGCTGCTGCCTTCCGGCTTCTCGTCTGTGGTTCCTCCTGGGTTGGGCGGCGCACACTTGTGCGTCGCGCCCTACCCCTGTGGTGGCTGTCAGCCAGCTGAGATGGGAGGAGGGTGACGCGGAGCGTGGGGGCATGGATGACGTGAGGGGTGAGTGGACTGGCGGTTGGCGGATGTTGCCACTTCACTGCTCCGCTGGTTGCTGACTCAGGAACGCGTCTCCTGGCAGCAGGACTCGTGTTGCTTGTAACCTGTGGGAGGTAATTCATTTGGTTAAATAAAGGGTAATACTTAACCCCCCCCCCCTCCCTTACGCACGTCCATCCGGGATGTGCCATACCTCGGAAGCTAAGCAGGTTTCAGCCTGGACAGCGCTTGACAGGGGCGACATAGAGAGGTGTGGTTGGGGATTGCGGGCAGCAGAGGGACAGGGCTAGTGAAGTATGATCAACGGTTCCTCGCTGCCCCCCAAGGCGGGAGGGGAGAGGTGCCCAGTCCAGCAGTGGATTGACAGCAGATTGACAGTGGGAGAGCAGTGCACGGGACTTGCAATCGAGAGATCGACGGATTAGTTCGATCTCCCGGCGCGGCAGTTGAAATAATGGGGGCGATTTTATTTAACTCCCCCCCCCCCCCCACCTTTGTCCATAAAGCATGATACAGCGCACGGGTGTGCACGGGTGTACTGTGTACACCATGCATAGTATGTGATTGGCAGGTTGCGTGAGTAAATAGTGGATAGCTCCCACCTCTTTTTTTCCCGAGACGTCTGGCCAAGACTTGGAAGAGTAGGACAAACATACCCTTTACGAGAGGGTCTCTATCTCTCTCCAGAGCGACGCCCCTAGTGGAGGAATCTTCAGTCAACAGTGGCGCGGACGGGCAGATGCAGAGCTGCGCCTTTATCAGCTCGTACATGGATTTGAGTGAAGCCCCCCACCTTCCACCCCCCACGACCCCCCCCCACAACCACTCCCTCATTTCTCAGCCTTGGTCACGTAACGGCCTTGACGACACCCAGCGTTGTGTCACGGAGACGACACAACGCAGTTGTGTAAAGCATGACAAGACATGTGTCGGCCGCGCACCACGCACCATGCCAAGCCGCTTACGGGAAATGCCCCATCATCATCATCACCACCGCTCAGTGATGGCATCAGGACTCGCGGATGTTACCTCATCAACCCGTGGCATCTGCACCAACATTTTTACATCGCCCTTTTGAACCGATTTAAACGTTCTAGAAATCATCAGCAGGGGTGTAGCCTCTTAAGACAAATGCCATAACGCCGGGCTAGGCCGTGGTGTTATTCGCGAGTGCTCTCTGTCTCTCTCCCTGTCTCTCTGAAACACTCTGGGGCCATAATAGAAGTTTTTGGGTAAGATCGCGTAAATATATAAATGTGTCATTAAACCCGCCACCACCCGACACAGCCAACTAGTAAGGGTTGTCACGTAAACAGAACGTGGCCAATTCGTCACTAGTACAGCACACCGGTGTGTTGGAGAGCCAAGCCACAACATTTACAAACTGAGTACGACGTTTTGCCAGTATTTACAACCTTGGGGCCACCCATTGATCTCAGTGCAGCAAGGTACGGGATAACATGCAGATAGAAACATGGTGGATTGTGGGGTGATGGACCCGTATTCATCATCAAGTCGTGTACATCGGAACTGGCACCGTCACTATTTAACATTTATAACGTGACCTGCCACGTACATCATCTCACAAGTCCGTAATGCAGGTGACATAGCCCTTGCTGCAAAGGGCACCAACCTCGAGAACATTGCCAATGCGCTAACAGCTGATCTCACTTTACTGGAGGCATCTTTCCGACGCTGGAGACTGATCAAATCTTTCCAAAACCACCGCAAGCGCCCTTCCACGTGAACAACTGTGCAGCAAATGCCACCCTTAATGTGTCCTCTGGTAGCCCAGTGCTCCCAGGCGATCTAGCGGTTATCATGGATTGGAGCCTGACCTTTAAACCCCATATAAAACATTTATGGTAAGACTAAATCCAGAGTCGGCCTGCTACAGAAGCTTGCAGGAACGACCCTGGGGGCGCCTCAGCTGATGGACTGCGAACTGCTGCTCCATACTGGTCCAGGAGCTCGTACGCAAAAAAAAAACGCGAGATGCGCATCACAACCGCGAACACTGAGACCAGCATCAATCCCCTGGCTCCCCGTTCTGGCGAACATTCTGCCAATATCGGCGGGGACATGGCGCAAACTGCGAGGGAGTTGACAGGTTTTCTTGCTAACGACAACCACCACCTGCAACAATCCTCAACCAAGACCTCAACATTAAACCTCGCCGCGAACGACTCACGTCCCGAACGCCCTTCTGGGAGCGCGCTGTTGCGGTGACCATCTGGGAATCTCACCCTGGTCCAAACCAATCGTAATCAGAATATGTGTTTATGTTGGAGGAATCCGATGAGCTATAAACTTCTTTTTCACAGATGTCCAGTCGGGGCGGGTCAGAACGCTAAAACAACAAACAGTACAAAAACACATTTAGGAGTGCAAAGTACAAGAAACATAAACAAATCACTCAACACATACAAATAAAAATGAACCATCTTCATCCTACCAGGCATAGCCCACTGAGGTATTGACTTATTTTTCAAAAGCGACCTCGCCACTAATGATAGCTCAACAATATGGTTTATCATTTTGACATTTATAGCAGAAAAATAATGTAAATTGTCTAAACGCATGGTTCAATCGCTAGCGAACCGCCTGAAACCACGGGGACGTCCAGAATAAACACCTCATTGTAGACACAACCACCGCACACGCTCCTGACTTTGACATTCCACCTTCTCCTCGAACACACTGGTGATGCAACCATCAACCACATTAGAACATCATCACCAGGCCTATGCGGCACCGCACCCCTTTCAACAACAACATCACTCACTCACACCATCACTAACAACACCAGCAACATCACTCACTCACACCATCACTAACAACACCAGCAACATCACTCACTCACACCATCACTAACACAATCAACATCACTCACTCACACCATCACCAACAATATACACGGGTGCGCTCTTGCACGCTTTCCCTTGTACATTTGTCTGTGTATGTGTGTGCGCGTGTGTATACATGCGCGCACGCATCTTTGTGTACACGTTCGTGTTTGTTTGCACGTGTACACGTGTGTGGAGAGCGGTGGCGCAGCAGTTAGCGCACTGCACTTCGAAACTGGCGACCCGGGGTCCATTCCCGCTCACGGCCAACACTGGTCACGTATATCTGGTCTAGTGCTGGGTCTCCCCTAGGTCGACTCGGCATCAAATGGGTACCCGGTTCCCTGCGTGTAAACATCAGCGCGGGTGGAGACAAAGGCGACCACATTTCCACCGTCGCGTGCCGTGCTGGCCTTTCTAGGCGCCGCTCGTGAGCAGCTCTCATTATCCCGGACGATCCGTTGAACGCGACGCGGTGGGGGGGGGGGGGGGGTTTCCCTTTGTGTGCGGGCACCGTGCAGGTGTTTGCAGGGCCCGGCAGCGCACGCTGCCCCCGGTGCCCACCGCCTCGCTCCTCGGCGTCTGCCTGGTGCGCACCGACCTGCTGGCCGCCATCGTGGACCGCACCTGGTTCGTGCGGAGCGTGGAGGCCTGCGAGCGTGGCTACGCTCGCAGGCCTCCAGGCCCGGGGGGGGCCCTGCGCCCCCCATGACGACAGGGTGCCCGCTACTCCCCTACTCGCGGGGCACCCCCCCTGTGGCGGATGAGGAAGAGCGTGTGCGCGACTGCGCTAGGGGCCCAGTTTGATCCAGAGGGCGCGGGTGGAGGGGGGGACGCGGCAGAAGCATCCACGCAGGGCGTGCGGTGGCGTGCGGAGTTCGTGGCGTGAGTGCGGTGAGTGGGGTGAGATTGGTGAGTAAGATGATTGCGGTGAGTGCAGTGGGTGGTGTCAGTGCAGTGAGTATGTTGTGGTGTGACTGGGATGATTGTGGTGAGTGTGGTGAGTGGTCTGATTACGGTGGAGAGTTACAGTTACCCGAGGCGCCTCTGTTGTAATTTATTAAATCTCCAAATGTAGTGACTGTGTCTGGACTCTCTTACCTTGTAGCGGTGTTCGAGGCTGTGTGGATTCCAGGACACTCACCCGGGCGACACTCTCCCGGGCGACACTCTCCCGGGCGACAGCAACTACCGCCCTTCGCCCCTAAGTGGCGACAGTGTCCCACCGGCGATTTGTGAACAGGGGAACTGCGCTTGCGACTCCCGGCCGCGCAGCTTCAACCAGGCGTGCGCAACCATCGCATCGTGCCCCTTGATGGCATCATAGGTCTTGACCAAGTCTACAGAGAAAAGATGTAGATCCTGTTGAAAGTCCCTCACACCTTTGAGCCACGAATTGCCGGATTCGCAGCGCACGAACCGCTACGCTACCGCTCTCCAATTTCATTCTGACACACGCACACACCTTCCAGGTGGGTCAGTGGGTTCATAATGGCCCTGTCGGAGACAGCTGGCACTGTTGAGGTCATGAGTTCAAATCCGGGTTTTACTCGCCTGTGGCGAGACCCGGTTCTGGAGTTCACCGAGTCGATGGACCCAGCCTCGTCATGAACCCCCCCCCCCCCCGCCGGTGGTTCTGCTGTGATCATCCAGCACTGTGGAGGCAGCAGCGAGGGTTGATGGATCACCGCACGGATGTTGTTGTGAAACTCCCCGTGGGTGGGCGTTGTGAATCTGTGGGGGCTACCGTCCCCCGCCATCACCGAATTGTCGGGGCCGTTGCTCTCCGACTCCCCCGTTCTATTCATACCACTACCCCCCGGCTGCTCTGTCGGGTCCGGGCTACCGACCCCCAATCCCTCGCCCCCCTGTGCCCCTGACTGTGTTGTCGACCGCGTACGTATGTTTCACTCGATGCGGCCGCCTGCTTTACGCTTACGACGCCCTACGCTGTTCAGTGGCGGCGTGCCGCGGTGAGCGCGCTCGCAAAGTAAAACCCTGTCCCGCACATGAACAGGTGCGGCGCGCCGACGCGCGATTCCCTCACACACACGCTCCACGCGCCCAGGCAATAACACACCCGACGCCGCTACCTGCCAGCTCCGTACCCCAATCACACGCGAGGTAGTGGGGGGGGGTCGCTCCGATTTAAAGGGCCGTTTAAACAGCCGCGCGAATACGCGCACGCCAGGCGCTTAGCTCGCTATCTCGCTATTAGACAATCGCGCAGGCGCGCGACCGCAACACAGTCACACCGGCACGCGAGCGCTAAGCACTACTGTAAGCAATCGCACAGGTACGCGAGCGCTAAATACCACCAAAAACAGTCGCGTAGGCATGCGCACGCTGAACACTCCGCCTCGGGGTAAACCCCGTACGCACGCGAACACCCAGCACGCTCTACCCTCCTCTTCACACTCCCAAAGACCACACGACACAGTTTATCCCCCTACTAGTGATTTTATTTACCGCGAGTAACCCGTTAAGCTACGCGTAATTGTGTGGGTCAGTGGGTGCCAGCCTATTCCCCCTGGGATCCGAGACTGAATTTACTCTGCCTGTCGCTCCACTCTCGATTAAATCACTCAAACTCACTTCTCTCTCACTTGCACTTACTTCCACTCTGCAGCGCTGAACGCTGGCTGCGCTGGAGCTCGTCACACGGACGTCTCGAACGGCTGACTCTCCTGCTCCGTGGACCGCGATGATTTGAAGAACACTGGTCCCGCTACCCTAAGCCTCCGCGTTTTTATCCACCCTAAAGACATTCAGATGCTTCCGCACCCGTGCCTGCCCATTCAGAGGCCAAGTTATTCTCGTCTCTTTTATATTCGGATCCGTGACCTTACCTAGAACAAAAGGCATTCAGATGCTTCCGCACCCGTGCCTGCCCTGTCCATTCAGAGATCGAGTTATTCTCGTCTCTTTCACATTCGGATCTGTAATCTTACCTGTAAAAAAAGCGTCCCGCTGCTTCCACCCCCCGTGCTGCCTTGTCCATTCAGATTTCGGAATGCTCCTGTCCCGTTGTTATTGGGGTCCCTAATGCTACCTATAACAAAGGCGTATCGCTGTTCCCACGCCCCGTGCCATGTGTGTGTGATCTCATCCGTGGTGGCTTTACAGCCCCCTGCCGTGGCTATATAATTATAATATCAGGCCACGGCGCCGCGGTGCTGGTCAGCCTCGGAGGTAGGTCGCCCAATTCCCCGGCCGCAGGAAGCCATGAAGCTCGATCACATTAGGAGCTTCTGGACGAAAACCTGTTGGCCAGGTGACCCACCCCGCAGGCCCTATTTGGGGCATGCGTGTGCGGGGTGTGTGTGTATTCATGCGGGGAGGGGGCGGCAAGGGCGCGCAGCGGCGGCGTCGTTACTCCCCGGTGGCGGCGTCGCAGCGGTGGGCACGGCCCCGACGGAGCGGCTCCACTGCAGTGGCACCACAAATCCATACCCTAGCTCGCCAGGAAAAGGTGGTACAGCAAGTGGACTAATCGCCATCTGTTTCCATCTGTACGGGAATATAGTGTTATCCCTCTCACACGTGGATTTTTTTGCGGTAGCTCTGGTTTCCTCATATATAGAGAACTGCAGAGCTTGATGGGAGGGGGGGATTTCGCGCTGGCTCGGCTGCTGCTGCCTTCCGGCTTCTCGTCTGTGGTTCCTCCTGGGTTGGGCGGCGCACACCTGTGCGTCGCGCCCTACCCCTGTGGTGGCTGTCAGCCAGGTGAGATGGGAGGAGGGTGACGTGGAGCGTGGGGGCATGGGTGACATGGGGGGTGAGTGGATTGGCGGTTGGCGGATGTTGCCACTTCACTGCTCCGCTGGTTGCTGACTCAGGAACGCGTCCCCTGGCAGCAGGACTCGTGTTGCTTGTAACCTGTGGGAGGTAATTCATTTGGTTAAACAAAGGGTAATACTTAACCCCCCCCCCCCTTACTTGTCCATAAAGCATGATACAGCGCACGGGTGTGCACGGGTGTACTGTGTACACCATGCATAGTATGTGATTGGCAGGTTGCGTGAGTAAATAGTGGATAGCTCCCACCTCTTTTTTTCCAAGACGTCTGGCCAAGACTTGGAAGAGTAGGACAAACATACCCTTTACGAGAGGGTCTCTATCTCTCTCCAGAGCGACGCCCCTAGTGGAGGAATCTTCAGTCAACAGTGGCGTGGGCGGGCAGATGCAGACCTGCGCCTTTATCAGCTCGTACATGGATTTGAGTGAAGCCCCCTGCCTTCCGCCCCCCACGACCCCCCCCCCACAAACACTCCCTCATTTCTCAGCCTTGGTCACGTAACGGCCTTGACGACACCCAGCGTTGTGTCACGGAGATGACACAACGCAGTTGTGTAAAGCATGACAAGACATGTCGGCCACGCACCACGCACCACGCACCATGCCAAGCCGCTTACGGGAAATGCCCCATCATCATCATCACCACCGCTCAGTGATGGCATCAGGACTCGCGGATGTTACCTCATCAACCCGTGGCATCTGCACCAACATAACTACATCGCCCTTTTGAACCGATTTAAACGTTCTAGAAATCATCAGCAGGGGTGTAGCCTCTTAAGACAAATGCCATAACGCCGGGCTAGGCCGTGGTGTTATTCGCGAGTGCTCTCTGTCTCTCTCCCTGTCTCTCTGAAACACTCTGGGGCCATAATAGAAGTTTTTGGGTAAGATCGCGTAAATGTATAAATGTGTCATTAAACCCGCCACCACCCGACACAGCCAACTAGTAAGGGTTGTCACGTAAACAGAACGTGGCCAATTCGTCACTAGTACAGCACACCGGTGTGTTGGAGAGCCAAGCCACAACATTTACAAACTGAGTACGACGTTTTGCCAGTATTTACAACCTTGGGGCCACCCATTGATCTCAGTGCAGCAAGGTACGGGATAACATGCAGATAGAAACATGGTGGATTGTGGGGTGATGGACCCGTATTCATCATCAAGTCGTGTACATCGGAACTGGCACCGTCACTATTTAACATTTATAACGTGACCTGCCACGTACATCATCTCACAAGTCCGTAATGCAGGTGACATAGCCCTTGCTGCAAAGGGCACCAACCTCGAGAACATTGCCAATGCGCTAACAGCTGATCTCACTTTACTGGAGGCATCTTTCCGACGCTGGAGACTGATCAAATCTTTCCAAAACCACCGCAAGCGCCCTTCCACGTGAACAACTGTGCAGCAAATGCCACCCTTAATGTGTCCTCTGGTAGCCCAGTGCTCCCAGGCGATCTAGCGGTTATCATGGATCGGAGCCTGACCTTTAAACCCCATATAAAACATTTATGGTAAGACTAAATCCAGAGTCGGCCTGCTACAGAAGCTTGCAGGAACGACCCTGGGGGCGCCTCAGCTGATGGACTGCGAACTGCTGCTCCATACTGGTCCAGGAGCTCGTACGCAAAAAAAAACCGCGAGATGCACGATTACGTAACGCTCTGCGCATCACAACCGCGAACACTGAGACCAACACCAATCCCCTGGCTCCCCGTTCTAGCGAACATTCTGCCAATATCGGCGGGGACATGGCGGAAACTGCGAGGGAGTTGACAGGTTTTCTTGCCAACGACAACCACCACCTGCAACCATCCTCAACCAAGATCTCAACATTAAACCTCGCCGCGAACGACTCACGTCCCGATCGCCCTTCTGGGAGCGTGCTGTTGCGGTGACCATCTGGGAATCTCACCCTGGTCCAAACCAATCGTAATCAGAATATGTATTTATGCTGGAGGAATCCGATGAGCTATAAACTTCTTTTTCACAGATGTCCAGTCGGGGCGGGTCAGAACGCTAAAACAACAAACAGTACAAAAACACGTTTAGGAGTGCAAAGTACAAGAAACATAAACAAATCACTCAACACATACAAATAAAACTGAACCATCTTCATCCTACCAGCTTAGCCCACTGAGGTATTGACTTATTTTTTCAAAAGCGACCTCGCCACAAATGATAGCTCAACAATATGGTTTATCATTTTGACATTTACAGCAGAAAAATAATGTAAATTGTCTAAACGCATGGTTCAATCGCTGGCGAACCGCCTGAAACCACGGGGACGTCCAGAATAAACACCTCATTGTAGACACAACCACCGCACACGCTCCTGACTTTGACATTCCACCTCCTCCTCCTCGAACACACTGGTGATGCAACCATCAACCACATTAGAACATCATCACCAGGCCTATGTGGCACCGCATCTCCTTCACCAATGGAAAATTTAATACACGAGCCATAGTCGTGCGATTGTGGCCATGCAAGACATACTATTGACCCATATAGTAAAAATACTGTAGTCTGCGCTCCTCCAAATGGAAGAGCAGCAAAACGTCGCGAATTCTCTCTGTGTGCTGGAGCCCCTCGTCGTGGTCAGCAGCAGATCGCGACATTGTTATCTAGCTCCTGAACATCTTGCAGCTTGCCATCATGCTCAAGAACGCAGCAGACCGGTGAATGTGTTTGGAGTTCCGTGAACCCCATCCGGCCACTGCGTTCACTAATCAGCAGTGTTCCACCGATGGTCACGGCTTTGGCGTGTCAGCACTTGACATGTAACCTGACATACCACGTATGTTACGTGGTATACACAGTGCTACACTACACCCTCTGCACATGGAGACACGTGGCTGTTACACGTGTGTACGTGGGGAGCGGTAGCGCAGCTGTCAGCGCGCTGAGCTTGCGAACCCGTCGATCCGAGTTCCGATTCCAGCTCACGGCCAACACCGGTGACCAATATCTGAACCGGTCCTGGGCCTCCCCTAGGTCGACTCAGCCTCAGATTGAGTACCTGGCGCGGTGTGTAAACATCACGAGCGAGACAAAGACGGCCATGCGTGGTGTTGGCCACATCGCCCCCTCGTGTGTCGTTCCGGCCTTCATAGGTATTCGCTAAAAGCACTTGCCCCAACAGTCTGCTCGGGCTATACGAGGAGGGTGATGGGGGGGGGATGTCTGTCCACACTTGACTGCCTTACATATTTGGTGAGAACCGTTATATACAAATATATATTTTTAAAATTCTGTCGTGACATCGCCGCGAGTCCATAACAGGTCCGGCTCCAAATCGACAAACACGGGAGTCAGCCGTCCACGACGACGAGAGTACGCGCGCAGTGAAGACAGTGACACACATATGGGGCCGCGCACGCACAACCCACGCGCGCAAGTTGTACGGAGCTATCACACGCGCGCGTGTGTGTTCACGCGCGTGTGTTCACGCAAGCGTGTGTTTGTGCGTGTGTTCACGCACGCGTGTGTGCGCGTGTGTATACGTGCGTGTGTTCACGCAGACCGTGTGGCAACAACACCCCCAGGATCGCCAAACTGAGCCGGCAGTGACGTTACCACGACGCTTGTGCCAGGCTAGGTGCACATACACTCTTGCGCGCAAACCACGTGGCGTCAATTGTGCGGGGTTTTTCCACGATGACTTTTTTTATAACGGCGGATCACGTGGTCCCGCAATACAATGGAAGGGCGGGGCTGTGGGGTGGGTGGGGGCGGGGTTGTGGGCAGCAGGGGGCGGGGCTGTGGGGGGAAGAGCCTGCGGAGGGGGGGGCTGCGGGGGAACTTTGGAGGAGGCGATGTTGATCATGGAGGTGGGAAGGGGGCTGGGGGATGGAGGGGAGGGGTTGGGGGCATTTCGTATGGACTTGGATTATGAAGGGGGGGGGGGGCTCAGTGATAAGCAGCGTGGAGAGGTGGGGGGGTAAGAAGGGAGAGGCAAGAGGGGGCGGGGCTGGGTGGAATTTTCCACTGCCGCTCAGCTTCGCGATGTCGAGACGCGGGTTGGGGGGGGCTGGGCGGAAATTCCTCCCGCCCCCTCCTAAGACTCCGCCTCATCCCCCCCACTTCTACTACCGCAAGGCAGTGGAGGAGAGATGGGAGCTTAATAACAATCATATTTCCACTTCAATTAAATATTTCGTGATCTGCTGCTGCTGCGTTAGCAGTGCTGCACCAACGCAAACAGCGACAACAGTTCATTCGTCAACACCGCAGTGTGGTCTTGAACGGGGAAAACAATAGTCAACGTTTCGGGCAAATGGCCCTTCTTCATGTCAGGCCACAACACAGTGTCATCCCTGACGACGATGTGTGTTGTCATTTTGTATCGCTATGGCGCTGGTACTAACGGTGCCTCGGTCACTCGAAACGATCCACGCCCTCGCAATCTCATCTCAACACATGTGCGGTAGCAATATGGCTCAGCAGTTTAACACGTAAGTAGGCTTTCGCGACCAATATCATCCATAATACAGGTTTTTTTTGGGGTTAGATCGCATAAATATATAAATGTGTCGTTCAACCCGCCACCACCCGACAGTCAATTAGTAAGGTTTGTCACGTTAACAGAAAGTGCCAATTCGTTACGAGTGTTGAACACAGAGGCACACATTCGGCTTGGAGGCAACACGATTATTACACATCCCCAACAGGGCGAGCTACATAAACATACACACTCTAGACTATGATAGGGTAACTACACGACTTTAGCAGGGTACCTACACGACTTTAGCAGGGTAACAAGACTACTTTCGCAGGGTAACTACACGACTTTAGCAGGGTAACACGACTACTTTAGCAGGGTGACAAGACTACTTTAGCAGGGTAACAAGACGACTTTAGCAGGGTAACAAGACTACTTTAGCAGGGTAGCTACACGACTTTAGCAGGGTAACAAGACTACTTTAGCAGGGTAACTAGACTACTTTAGCAGGGTAACTACTACTTTAGCAGGGTAACAAGACTACTTTAGCAGGGTAACAAGACTTCTTTAGCAGGGTAACTAGACTACTTTAGCAGGGCAACTGCACTACTTTAGCAGGGTAACAAGACTACTTTAGCAGGGTAGCAAGACTACTTTAGCAAGGTAACTACACGACTTTAGCAGGGTAACAAGACTACTTTAGCAGGGTAACAAGACTACTTTAGCAGGGTAACAAGACTACTTTAGCAGGGTAACAAGACTACTTTAGCAGGGTAACTACACGACTTTAGCAGGGTAACTACACTACTTTAGCAGGGTAACTAGACTACTTTAGCAGGGTAACAAGACGACTTTAGCAGGGTAACAAGACTACTTTAGCAGGGTAACAAGACGACTTTAGCAGGGTAACTACACGACTTTAGCAGGGTAACTACACTACTTTAGCAGGGTAACTACACTACTTTAGCAGGGTAACAAGACTACTTTAGCAGGGTAACTACACTACTTTAGCAGGGTAACTACACGACTTTAGCAGGGTAACTACACGACTTTAGCAGGGTAACTACACGACTTTAGCAGGGTAACTACACTACTTTAGCAGGGTAACTACACGACTTTAGCAGGGTAACTACACTACTTTAGAAGGGTAACAAGACTACTTTAGCTGGGTAACTAGACTACTTTAGCAGGGTAACAAGACTACTTTAGCAGGACAACTACACTACTTTAGCAGGGGTAACTACACTTTAGCAGGGTAACTAGACGACTTTAGCAGGGTAACAAGACTACTTTAGCAGGGTAACTGGACGACTTTAGCAGGGTAACTAGACGACTTTAGCAGGGTAACTAGACGACTTTAGCAGGGTAACAAGACTACTTTAGCAGGGTAACTACACTACTTTAGCAGGGTAACAAGACTACTTTAGCAGGGTAACAAGACTACTTTAGCAGGGTAACAAGACTAGCAGGGTAACAAGACTACTTTAGCTGGTTAACAAGACGACTTTAGCAGGGTAACAAGACTACTTTAGCAGGGTGACAAGACTACTTTAGCAGGGTAACAAGACTACTTTAGCAGGGTAACAAGACTACTTTAGCAGGGTTGCAAGACGACTTTAGCAGGGTAACAAGACTACTTTAGCAGGGTAACTACACTACTTTAGCAGGGTAACTACACGACTTTAGCAGAGTAACTACACGACTTTAGCAGGGTAACAAGACTACTTTAGCAGGACAACTATACTACTTTAGCAGGGTAACAAGACTACTTTAGCAGGGTAACAGGACTGCTTTAGCAGGACAACTATACTACTTTAGCTGGTTAACAAGACGACTTTAGCAGGGTAACAAGACTACTTTAGCAGGGTGACAAGACTACTTTATCAGGGTAACAAGACTACTTTAGCAGGGTAACAAGACTACTTTAGCAGGGTTGCAAGACGACTTTAGCAGGGTAACAAGACTACTTTAGCAGGGTAACTACACTACTTTAGCAGGGTAACTACACGACTTTAGCAGAGTAACTACACGACTTTAGCAGGGTAACAAGACTACTTTAGCAGGACAACTATACTACTTTAGCAGGGTAACAAGACTACTTTAGCAGGGTAACAAGACTGCTTTAGCAGGACAACTATACTACTTTAGCAGGGTAACAAGACTACTTTAGCAGGGTAACTACACTACTTTAGCAGGGTAACAAGACGACTTTAGCAGGGTAACAAGACGACTTTAGCAGGGTAACAAGACTACTTTAGCAATGTAACAAGACGACTTTAGCAGAGTAACAAGAATACTTTAGCAGGGTAACTACACGACTTTAGCTGGGTAATAAGACTACTTTAGCAGGGTAACTACACTACTTTAGCAGGGTAACAAAACTACTTTAGCAGGGTAACAAGACTACTTTAGCAGGGTAACTACACGACTTTAGCAGGGTAACTACACGACTTTAGCAGGGTAACAAGACTACTTTAGCAATGTAACAAGACTACTTTAGCAGGGTAACTACACGAGTTTAGCTGGGTAACAAGACTACTTTAGCAGGGTAACTACACGACTTTAGCTGGGTAACAAGACGACTTTAGCTGGGTAACAAGACTACTTTAGCAGGGTAACAAGACTACTTTAGCAGGGTAACAAGACTACTTTAGCAGGGTAACTACACGACTTTAGCAGGGTAACAAAACTACTTTAGCAGGGTAACAAGACTACTTTAGCAGGGTAACAAGACGACTTTAGCAGGGTAACAAGACTACTTTAGCAGGACAACTATACTACTTTAGCAGGGTAACAAGACTACTTTAGCAGGGTAACAAGACGACTTTAGCAGGGTAACAAGACCACTTTAGCTGGGTAACAAGACTACTTTAGCTGGGTAACAAGACTACTTTAGCAGGGTAACAAGACTACTTTAGCTGGGTAACAAGACGACTTTAGCAGGGTAACTACACGACTTTAGCAGGGTAACAAGACTACTTTAGCAGGGTAACAAGACGACTTTAGCTGGGTAACAAGACTACTTTAGCAGGGTAACTAGACAACTTTAGCAGGGTAACAAGACTACTTTAGCAGGGTAACAAGACTACTTTAGCAGGGTAACTAGACGACTTTAGCAGGGTAACTAGACGACTTTAGCAGGGTAACAAGACTACTTTAGCAAGGTAACTACACTACTTTAGCAGGGTAACAAGACTACTTTAGCAGGGTAGCAAGACTACTTTAGCAAGGTAACTACACGACTTTATCAGGGTAACAAGACTACTTTAGCAGGGTAACAAGACGACTTTAGCAGGGTAACAAGACTACTTTAGCAGGGTAACAAGACTACTTCAGCAGGGTAACAAGACTACTTTAGCAGGGTAACAAGACGACTTTAGCAGGGTAACTAGACTACTTTAGCAGGACAACTATACTACTTTAGCAGGGTAACTACACGACTTTATCAGGGTAACAAGACTACTTTAGCAGGGTAACAAGACGACTTTAGCAGGGTAACAAGACTACTTTAGCAGGGTAACAAGACTACTTTAGCAGGGTAACAAGACTACTTTAGCAGGGTAACAAGACGACTTTAGCAGGGTAACTAGACTACTTTAGCAGGACAACTATACTACTTTAGCAGGGTAACTACACGACTTTAGCAGGGTAACTACACTACTTTAGCTGGGTAACAAGACTACTTTAGCAGGGTAACAAGACTACTTTAGCAGGGTAACAAGACTACTTTAGCAGGGTAACAAGACTACTTTAGCAGGGTAACTACACAACTTTAGCAGGGTAACTACACTACTTTAGCAGGGTAACTAGACTACTTTAGCAGGGTAACAAGACAACTTTAGCAGGGTAACAAGACTACTTTAGCAGGGTAACAAGACGACTTTAGCAGGGTAACTACACGACTTTAGCAGGGTAACTACACTACTTTAGCAGGGTAACTACACTACTTTAGCAGGGTAACAAGACTACTTTAGCAGGGTAACTACACTACTTTAGCAGGGTAACTACACGACTTTAGCAGGGTAACTACACGACTTTAGCAGGGTAACTACACGACTTTAGCAGGGTAACTACACTACTTTAGCAGGGTAACTACACGACTTTAGCAGGGTAACTACACTACTTTAGAAGGGCAACAAGACTACTTTAGCTGGGTAACTAGACTACTTTAGCAGGATAACAAGACTACTTTAGCAGGGTAACAAGACTACTTTAGCAGGACAACTACACTACTTTAGCTGGGGTAACTACACTTTAGCAGGGTAACTAGACGACTTTAGCAGGGTAACAAGACTACTTTAGCAGGGTAACTAGACGACTTTAGCAGGGTAACAAGACTACTTTAGCAGGGTAACTGGACGACTTTAGCAGGGTAACTAGACGACTTTAGCAGGGTAACTAGACGACTTTAGCAGGGTAACAAGACTACTTTAGCAGGGTAACTACACTACTTTAGCAGGGTAATTACACTACTTTAGCAGGGTAACAAGACTACTTTAGCAGGGTAACAAGACTAGCAGGGTAACAAGACTACTTTAGCTGGTTAACAAGACGACTTTAGCAGGGTAACAAGACTACTTTAGCAGGGTAACAAGACTACTTTAGCAGGGTAACAAGACTACTTTAGCAGGGTAACAAGACTACTTTAGCAGGGTTGCAAGACGACTTTAGCAGGGTAACAAGACTACTTTAGCAGGGTAACTACACTACTTTAGCAGGGTAACTACACGACTTTAGCAGGGTAACTACACGACTTTAGCAGGGTAACAAGACTACTTTAGCAGGACAACTATACTACTTTAGCAGGGTAACAAGACTACTTTAGCAGGGTAACAAGACTGCTTTAGCAGGACAACTATACTACTTTAGCAGGGTAACAAGACTACTTTAGCAGGGTAACAAGACTACTTTAGCAGGACAACTATACTACTTTAGCAGGGTAACTACACTACTTTAGCAGGGTAACAAGACGACTTTAGCAGGGTAACAAGACGACTTTAGCAGGGTAACAAGACTACTTTAGCAGGGTAACAAGACTACTTTAGCAGGGTAACTACACGACTTTAGCAGGGTAACTACACGACTTTAGCAGGGTAACAAGACTACTTTAGCAATGTAACAAGACAGCTTTAGCAGGGTAACAAGAATACTTTAGCAGGGTAACTACACGACTTTAGCTGGGTAATAAGACTACTTTAGCAGGGTAACAAGACTACTTTAGCAGGGTAACAAGACTACTTTAGCAGGGTAACTACACGACTTTAGCAGGGTAACTACACGACTTTAGCAGGGTAACAAGACTACTTTAGCAATGTAACAAGACTACTTTAGCAGGGTAACTACACGAGTTTAGCTGGGTAACAAGACTACTTTAGCAGGGTAACTACACGACTTTAGCTGGGTAACAAGACGACTTTAGCTGGGTAGCAAGACTACTTTAGCAGGGTAACAAGACTACTTTAGCAGGGTAACAAGACTACTTTAGCAGGGTAACTACACGACTTTAGCAGGGTAACAAAACTACTTTAGCAGGGTAACAAGACTACTTTAGCAGGGTAACAAGACTTCTTTAGCAGGGTAACACGACTACTTTAGCAGGACAACTATACTACTTTAGCAGGGTAACAAGACTACTTTAGCAGGGTAACAAGACGACTTTAGCAGGGTAACAAGACCACTTTAGCTGGGTAACAAGACTACTTTAGCTGGGTAACAAGACTACTTTAGCAGGGTAACAAGACTACTTTAGCTGGGTAACAAGACGACTTTAGCAGGGTAACTACACGACTTTAGCATGGTAACAAGACTACTTTAGCAGGGTAACAAGACGACTTTAGCTGGGTAACAAGACTACTTTAGCAGGGTAACTAGACAACTTTAGCAGGGTAACAAGACTACTTTAGCAGGGTAACAAGACTACTTTAGCAGGGTAACTACACTACTTTAGCAGGGTAACAAGACTACTTTAGCAGGGCAACAAGACTACTTTAGCAGGGTAACAAGACTACTTTAGCAGGGTAACAAGACTACTTTAGCAGGGTAACAAGACTACTTTAGCAGGGTAACAAGACTACTTTAGCAGGGTAACAAGACTACTTTAGCAGGGTAACAAGACTACTTTAGCAGGGTAACAAGACTACTTTAGCACGGTAACAAGACGACTTTAGCTGGGTAACTACACGACTTTAGCAGGGTAACAAGACTACTTTAGCAGGGTAACAATACGACTTTAGCAGGGTAACAAGACTACTTTAGCAGGGTAACTACACGACTTTAGCAGGGTAACAAGACTACTTTAGCAGAGTAACAATACGACTTTAGCAGGGTAACAAGACTACTTTAGCAGGGTAACTACACGACTTTAGCAGGGTAACAAGACTACTTTAGCAGAGTAACAAGACGACTTTAGCAGGGTAACAAGACTACTTTAGCAGGGTAACTACACGACTTTAGCAGGGTAACAAGACTACTTTAGCAGGGTAACAAGACGAGTTTAGCAGGGTAACAAGACTACTTTAGCTGGGTAACAAGACTACTTTAGCAGGGTAACAAGACTACTTTAGCAGGGCAACTACACGACTTTAGCAGGGTAACAAGACGACTTTAGCAGGGTAACAAGACTACTTTCGCAGGGTAACAAGACTACTTTAGCAAGGTAACAAGACTACTTTAGCAGGGTAACAAGACTACTTTCGCAGGGTAACAAGACTACTTTAGCAGGGTAACAAGACTACTTTAGCAGGGTAACAAGACTACTTTAGCTGGGTAACAAGACTACTTTAGCTGGGTAACAAGACTACTTTAGCAGGGTAACTAGACTACTTTAGCAGGGTAACAAGACGACTTTAGCAGGGTAACAAGACTACTTTAGCTGGTTAACAAGACTACTTTAGCTAGGTAACAAGACTACTTTAGCAGGGTAACAACATGACCCACGATGCCGAGCGAAGACTGAAGTTAGAAAAAACGTAGCCCCGAGGGTTGATTCCAGAGAACAGCCAAGAAGGCTCCCGGGACCGCCCCTTTATGCCCCTGGGCGTGGCCTCGCTCCGCCTTCGGCCACGCCCCCTTCGAGATCTTTCCCGAAGGATCTCGACCGAGCGTCACGTGTCCCTCAAGCCCCCCTCGGGCCCCCCTCACCACCCTGTCCCGGTCACGTGCCCTCTCGAGCTTACCCAGACTACCATGTCCCGACTTGCCCTCTCTCAGGTCGTTGTATTAGTGCCGAAACTTTGTACTCAGATTATAAATGTTGTGGCTTGGCTCTCCAACACACCGGTGTGCTGTACTAGTGACGAATTGGCACGTTCTGTTTACGTGACAACCCTTACTAGTTGGCTGTGCCGGGTGGTGGCGGGTTTCACAACACATATATACGCGATCTAATCCAAATAAAAACTCTATTAAGGATGACTCAGCAGCCAGGAGCAGCTTGACCTGTAGTCGTTACACGAGTGTGCCAATGGGAGGCCTCTAATTGCTGCAGTGCGGTGTAATACCAACTGAGGTTGTGGTTGTTGTTGCTGCACCGTTATTTTTACAAAATTTGGCAAACGCACGCACTGTCACTTACACTGTACATGACCGTGACCCCGACACACGATGGCTTACTCTTTCTAATTGACGTCACGGGACGCAGAGCGATCCACTGTGTAGCGTTATGTGGGTTCTTAGTTCATACACCACTGACGCAGTATTAACTAGGGAGGTCGCTGAATATGCGTGCCGAACCGCGTCAGCTGAGCGAACGGAGTAAACTGCGTTGTGAGTTAAGCAGCGCGGTGTGGGGGTGAGTGAGTGTGGGGGTGAGTGAGTGTGGGGGTGAGTGAGTGTGGGGGTGAGTGAGGGTGGGGGTGCAGTGCATTGGGTTGCATGCGGTGTGGGGGTGAGTGTGGGGGTGGGTGTGGGGGTGAGTGTGAGGGTGGGTGTGGGGGTGAGTGTGGGGGTGGGTGTGGGGGTGGGTGTGGGGGTGGGTGCAGTGGGTTACATGTCGTGTGGGGGTGAGTGTGGGGGTAGGGGTGAGTGTGGGGGTGGGTGCAGTGGGTTACATGCGGTGAGAGGGAGCGGAGGAAAGGGAATTCATTGGTTAATTGGGGTCTGATAAGAGAGCCATTGAGTCGACGTGACGAGAGGGCGGCGGTTTAAATGACAACCATTGATATAATCGGCATCATCACCAACATCATCATTGGCACCACCACCAACATCATCATTGGCATCATCACCAACATCATCGGCACCATCACCAACATCATAATTGGCACCACCAACATCACCATCGGCATCATCACCAATATCATCATTGGTATCATTACCAACATCATCATTGGCACCATCACCAACATCATCATCATCACCAACATCATCATCGGAACCATCACCAACATAATCGGCACCATCACCAACATCATCAATGGCACCATCGCCTACATCATGATCGGTATCATCACCAACATCATCATCGGCACCATCACCAACATCATCATCGGCACCATCACCAACATCATTAATGGCACCACCACCAACATCATGATCGGCATCACCACCAACATCATCAATGGCATCATCACCAACATCATCAATGGCACCATCACCAACATCATTTTTGGCACCATCACCAACACCATCAATGGCACCATCACCAACATCATCATTGGCACTATCACCAACATCATCATCGGCATCATCACCAACATCATCAATGGCACCATCACCAACATCATGATCGGCATCATCACCAATATCATCATTGGCACCATCACCAACATCATCAATGGCATCATCACCAACATCATCATTGGCACCATCACCAACATCATCAATGGCACCATCACCAACATCATCAATGGCACCATCGCCTACATCATGATCGGTATCATCACCAACATCATCATCGGCACCATCACCAACATCATCATCGGCACCATCACCAACATCATTAATGGCACCACCACCAACATCATGATCGGCATCACCACCGACATCATCAATGGCATCATCACCAACATCATCAATGGCACCATCACCAACATCATTTTTGGCACCATCACCAACACCATCAATGGCACCATCACCAACATCATCATTGGCACTATCACCAACATCATCATCGGCATCATCACCAACATCATCAATGGCACCATCACCAACATCATGATCGGCATCACCACCAACATCATCATCGGCACCATCACCAACATCATGATCGGCATCATCACCAATATCATCATTGGCACCATCACCAACATCATTATTGGCACCATCACCAACATCATCAATGGCACCATCACCAACATCATCATCGGCATCATCACCAACATCATCATTGGCACCATCACCAACATCATCATTGGCACCATCACCAACATCATCAATGGCACCATCACCAACATCATCATCGGCACCATCACCAACATCATCATTGGCACCATCACCAACATCATCAATGGCACCATCACCAACATCATCATCGGCATCATCACCAACATCATCATTGGCACCATCACCAACATCATTATTGGCACCATCACCAACATCATGATCGGCATCACCACCAACATCATCATTGGCACCATCACCAACATCATCAATGGTACCATCACCAACATCATGATCGGCATCACCACCGACATCATCATTGGCATCATCACCAACATCATCAATGGCACCATCACCAACATCATCATCGGCATCATCACCAACATCATCAATGGCACCAGAACCAACATCATTATTGGCACCATCACCAACATCATCATTGGCACCATCACCAACATCATCAATGGCATCATCACCAACATCATCATTGGCACCATCACCAACATCATCAATGGCACCATCACCAACATCATCAATGGCACCATCACCAACATCATGATCGGCATCACCACCAACATCATCATCGGCACCATCACCAACATCATAATTGGCACCATCACCAACATCATCATCGGCATCATCACCAATATCATCATTGGCATCATCACCAACATCATCATTGGCATCATCACCAACATCATCATTGGCACGATCACCAACATCATCAATGGCACCATCACCAACATCATCATCGGCATCATCACGAATATCATCATTGGCATCATCACCAACATCATCATTGGCATCATCACCAACATCATCATTGGCACCATCACCAACATCATCAATGGCACCATCACCAACATCAAGATCGGCATCACCACCAACATCATCATCGGCATCATCACCAACATCATCAATGGCACCATCACCAACATCATCATCGGCATCATCACCAACATCATCATTGGCACCATCACCAACATCATCATTGGCACCATCACCAACATCATCAATGGCACCATCACCAACATCATCATCGGCACCATCACCAACATCATCATTGGCACCATCACCAACATCATCAATGGCACCATCACCAACATCATCATCGGCATCATCACCAATATCATCATTGGCACCATCACCAACATCATTATTGGCACCATCACCAACATCATCAATGGCACCATCACCAACATCATCATCGGCATCATCACCAACATCATCATTGGCACCATCACCAACATCATCATTGGCACCATCACCAACATCATCAATTGCACCATCACCAACATCATCATCGGCATCATCACCAATATCATCATTGGCACCATCACCAACATCATTATTGGCACCATCACCAACATCATCAATGGCACCATCGCCAACATCATCATCGGCATCATCACCAACATCATCATTGGCACCATCACCAACATCATCATTGGCACCATCACCAACATCATCAATTGCACCATCACCAACATCATCATCGGCACCATCACCAACATCATCATTGGCACCATCACCAACATCATCAATGGCACCATCACCAACATCATCATCGGCAACATCACCAACATCATCATTGGCACCATCACCAACATCATTATTGGCACCATCACCAACATCATCAATGGCACGATCACCAACATCATCATCGGCATCATCACCAACATCATCATTGGCACCATCACCAACATCATCAATGGCACCATGACCAACATCATCATGGGCATCATCACCAACATCATCATTGGCACCATCACCAATATCATCATTGGCACCATCACCAACATCGTGATCGGCATCATCACCAATATCATCATTGGCATCATCACCAACATCATCATTGGCACCATCACCAACATCATCAATGGCACCATCACCAACATGATGATCGGCATCACCACCAACATCATCATTGGCACCATCACCAACATCATCATTGGCACCATCACCAACATCATCAATGGCACCATGACCAACATCATCATGGGCATCATCACCAACATCATCATTGGCACCATCACCAATATCATCATTGGCACCATCACCAACATCGTGATCGGCATCATCACCAATATCATCATTGGCATCATCACCAACATCATCATTGGCACCATCACCAACATCATCAATGGCACCATCACCAACATGATGATCGGCATCACCACCAACATCATCATTGGCACCATCACCAACATCATCAATGGCACCATCACCAACATCATGATCGGCATCACCACCGACATCATCATTGGCATCACCACCAACATCATCAATGGCACCATCACCAACATCATCATCGGCATAATCAACAACATCATCAATGGCACCATCACCAACATCATGATCGGCATCATCACCAATATCATCATTGGCACCAGAACCAACATCATTATTGGCACCATCACCAACATCATCAATGGCACCATCACCAACATCATGATCGGCATCATCACCAACATCATGATCGGCATCATCACCAACATCATCATCGGCACCATCACCAACATCATAATTGGCACCATCACCAACATCATCATCGGCATCATCACCAATATCATCATTGGCACCATCACCAACATCATCATTGGCATCATCACCAACATCATCATTGGCACCATCACCAACATCATGATCGGCATCATCACCAATATCATCACTGGCACCATCACCAACAGCATGATCGTCATCAACACCAATATCATCATTGGCATCATCACCAACATCATCATTGGCACCATCACCAACATCACCAATGGCACCATCACCAACATCATCATTGGCACCATCACCAACATCATCAATGGCACCATCACCAACATCATCAATGGCACCATCACCAACATCATCATTGGCACCATCACCAACATCCTCAATGGCACCATCACCACCTTCACCAACATCACCATTACCGTTATTACAACCGTGATTCCACAACATAATTACACACATCATCATCAGCAGCAACACTGACTCCAATATCACTATCAGTAGCAATATTAACATAATTTCATCCACATCAGCTTCATCATCACCACTATCAGCACCATCGGTAGCATCACCACCACCATCACTATTAATCATGATCTCATCCACCATTATCAGTGTCATTATCACCACCACCATCACTATTAATCATTATCTCATCCACCATTATCAGTGTCATTATCACCACCACCATCACTATTAATCATTATCTCATCCACCATTATCAGTGTCATTATCACCACCACCATCAACACAACAAATCCAACGTCACTGCCACTACGTCGTGACCACGCAGTGACGTGCGGTGAGGTCAATGGCTGGGAAGGCACTGGCTAGTGTCAGAGCCAGATTCACACAATGAGGGGGGCGTGGCCTCACTGAGGGGGCGTGTCCTTGCTGAGGAGCGCGTGTAAGACACGTCCCCCTAAGTGAGGCAGATGTGATAGCTGCCTCCCCTGGTGCTTTTTCATTGCAGTTTCATGACGAGACCAGCGAGCCTAAATATCTTTATGCACATACGTGAAATAAGTTACCTGGAGTATGGAAGGCGAGGACATGAAATGAAGGGGTCTACAAGCATTACATTGGTGACATACTGAGATAGTAACAGGCACGCGCTTATTGCCCACCCTCCATCCAGTTACTGAGGGGTTGCACAATCAGAGGGGAGGCTGAGCTTGTCGTTGCCTCACCTCACGTCTCTTCCTGTATTTACAGTGGAGCTCTGCAAATTTGACGATTTTGACTATTAAAATGATTGGAATCGTACAGAAATGACATTTATAACACAGATCAGTGGAAAAATCTTAATATTTATTTTATTTTATCTTTTTTTCTACTTTTCGTAACGGCTATTTTCATTGGAGTGACAGGTGAGGCTCTGCCTTTTCCCTGCCTCCCCTGACCGCACGTCCCTGTGCTCCACGTGCTATTGTCTCAGGTTCACAATGGCCAACCACTGCAGGGTCCCGTGAGGCTGAGGCCCCGTGCCAGCTGGGACTCAGAAGCGGATGTCTCCCGTGGGCGAGTTCCCGTCCCACCGATAAACACTCAAGTTCCAACTCTTGTCGATGACTATTCAAATACTGTATAAATCAAGCCGAGTTTTTTTGTTGTCGTTGAACAAGATGAAAACTAAAAAGGCCAAGATGGGTATCATTTGTCAGTGGCCCGGGTGTATGCGTAGCGACATCGCTGCGCGTCGCTGTGTGTGGCCAGCCTGGGAAATCCACGACACGCAACGTGTTGCCACCACGGACACCGCTGATTGGGGACGCAGTAACGGCCCTAGCAGGGCTCGGGCAGCACTGACCAACAATCAGGTAATGGCACCACGCTCGATGCGCAGTGCCAGCCCCTACAGGATAGGGGGCGAGAGTTTCGGCCTCAGAACGGGGTTGCGGGGGGCCATGGCACTCTGGTTGAACCCAGAGGACACGTGACCGGTGGTGTCTACCCGGGGACCCCCAAAGGGGGGGCTGGGGGGACCACGTGTTGTGTGGAGAACCTCCTCGAGAGTTCGAGAAGGGGGTCGTGGCTAGGGACGGAGCGAGCCCTGCCACACAGGATAAAAAGTCGGGTCCCCAGTGGGACAGGCGGCTGTTGTCTTCATGAAGAAACCTAGGTTCTACGCCGGAAGAGGATCTCCAACTCCAGGATCCAGACCCGAGTTGGGGTCCGGTCCGTGATAGCTTACTCTGAGTGTTCGAGTCGCTAGCCTGGTGGTCTACCACCCTAAGTTATCTGGTAAAGGGGCAGTTAACCCCTTGTGTTATAGTGTTGAGTTAATAAATGTGTTGCCTCAACGTTAAGCCTGAGTCTCCGTCTGTACCCACTACATATGCATTAATTTACAATGGTAGGTATCATTTACAGGCAATTTGTCAGTCCACTGCTGGATGAAGGCCTCCCCCACGGGGGGTTTTCTGACCATACTTCGCCACGCTGGTCACTCAGTGCGGGTTGGTCGAGGACTCGGTTTGCCAGACTTGACTGTTTCGTCTCATCCACCACACTGTTCAACCACCACCACACAACGGGTTGCACCAACACACTCGCCCAGTCACCGACACACCCATCCACTCTCCCACCAACACTGCAGGTCACAACAATTGACTCACCCAGTCACCGGCACACATACACCGACTTACCCACCACAATTCAGGTCACAAAACACATTTACATATTCACTCGCCCACTTAGTAACTAACCCACTCACCTGCAGGTCACAACAACACACCCATTCATTCACCAGGCACAGACACACCCGCCTCACTCACCCACTCAATTTATTCACCACACTGCAAGGCACCTCACTTCTCTGCGTCTTCCCTTGTACCGTTCCACTCTGTAATTCCCTACTCCCATCCTCATCACCATCGTCTCTTTCTCCAACCTCTGAGAGCAATACCCTCTCTCAATTCAATAAACGTGCTACACTCTTATCTATCGCAAAGATTATCGTGCTGTTTGTTGCTGGCCGCTTATGATTTTATGACTGCTCAGCAACCGTGTTATCGTATTTACAAACACATGGGTGGAATGAGTAGTGGCGGAGTGGTTAGCGTAGTGCAGTGCATTGCACTCTGAACCTGGTCGTCCGAGTTCGATTCCTCCTCAGGGCCAACACCATTTACATTTATCTGAACCAGTCCCGGGCATTCCCTAGGTTGTCTCAGCCTCGAATAAGTACCTGGTGTGGTGTGTAAACATTGCTACTCTGAAGACAAAGGCGGCCGGGCTTGAGATAGCCATCCACCCCTTCGCCAGGGCCGTGTTATCCAATAGGCACAGGCGGTACTGTGCCTCGGGCCTACGAAAACGAAAGGGCCTACGAAAAATAATGTTACCATGTTTTTTTCTTGTTTGTATGATTAAACGTGTTGGGAATAGGGTTTCCCCTTTTTTCTGGCAACAAAACAGGTGTTAAGATGTTAAAACACCAAACTGAAACTTTTTTACAAGGAATCATGTCTGCATTAACCACAATACTTGTGGTCATAAAGCAAACAAAAAACATACTCCGATAATATATACATTGTCTTTGAAACTGATTGATCCACACCAGTGACAGCTTTCTTTCGAGCCGAGTCTCAAACATCTTCTTGGTTCCTTCGGTAAAGTCACGTAGAATGGGAATAAAATAATAAAATAAAATAAGACAATAAAATTCTCACGACGCTTCGGCCACAACACAAGTGGCCTTCTTCAGGTGAAGAGACAGGTCTGTCCGGAAGACAGAGCTTGAATGAAAGCTGCCATGCAAAGACCGCGTCTATTAAGCTGTGTGGGCGGAGTTAAAATATGAATTTGCATGTTACCAGCATCACCTCCGGAGAGGAGGAGGGAGGGGACAAGCGAAAACTTTACCTATCACTGCCTCGTAGCAGCACTCGCTGGCATCACACGAATGCTCCAGGCGGCTTGAGGAGGCAGGACGGCAGGGAGTGGGTCTTGACGGCCCGGAGGTTGAAGACAACTGACCTAAAATCGTCCTGGGTTACTCTTTTTATTCTCTAAACTTCAAAGGCGCAGGGTGACGTCGTACCGTGCAGCCAATCATGCGCTTACCCGTGCCGTCATCCCTCTCCACCGTCTCTACCGTGGCCTAATCCCCTCACTTCGAAGGTCCAGGGTGGCAATGTACCACACGGCCAATCGTGCGCTTACCTGCGGTTACCGTCGCCCCCCCCCCCCCCCCCCATGACGGGCGGGCGGCAGCGGCCACCCATTATCCCTTTGTCATGCGCCCTTCTCGCTCAGGGTTCTGTCCTCCGTTCTCCCCCCCCAAGTTGTGCCTCATTGTTGTCGGCCCAGAGAACCTTTTCTTTCTGCGCCCATACAATTTTAAGCCAATTTAGGGGCACCGGAATGTAACCTGGCACCGGGAAACCGTGGGGCTCTCCCTCTAGGAGCCCTTCGGAATAGAACCCGATGTGCCAGGCAATCCCCCACCAGGACACTACATGGGTGCACTGCATGTGGGTGTGTGTTTAGCACGGGGGCCAGGAGGGAATCTCGGCGCTTGCAGAGTTGCTCCGTGGTCGTGGCACCACAGGACACCTTTTGGCATCTTTTCTTAAATAGTGTTAGACCAGAAAACGGTGTTAGACCAGAGGATGCCTTTTGGCGTTTGAGAAAAGGCATCCTCTAGTCTAACACCGTTTGAGACTAGGCTCAAAAGAAAGCTGTCTCTGGTGTGGACCAATCAATTTAGAAGACAATGCATATATTATCGGAATGTGTTTTTTGTTTGCATTCTGACCACAAGTATTGTGGTTAATGCAGACATGATTCCTTGGAAAAAAGGTTTCAGTTTGGTGTTTTAACATCTTAACACCTGTTTTGTTGCCAGAAAAATGGAGAAAACCTATTCTCATATTTTGGTACTGGCAAAGGAGGTCCCATGATATGAAACATGTTACCAAGATATCTTCATGAATCTAACCTATAAAAGGCATTTTTTGTCTGTCTGTCTGTCCGTCTGTCCATCTGTCTGCGTACACTCACTTGCGGGGGATTTGGCTCTCGGACCGTGGGGTTTGCATGGAAAAGAATTTGCCGGGTGGCACGCCCCGGGCCCCGTGGTGGGAATAGGCTATTTCGTTTTCTCATCCCTAAACTTTAAAGTGGTTAAAATCGCGTTTTGGTGTGATTTGTCTTTGTTTATTTATTTACTTTTGCCGACCGGATTGCTGCTGCGCATGCGCGAAACGCCGACACGAGTTGCCCCTGGCAACACACTCACACCATCGCTGCAGGGAGGACGCCATTTCTCATTCAAAATGCAGAAAATTTACACGCAACGCTGAGGTAAATTCATCAAAGTGTCACGTCCTCTTCTCTCCCCCTCCACCCGAATGTGTGCACTTACCATTATAGGGTTGTTAGATACTAAAATTATAGCGATTAGACAGTATTATTGTAGCGCGGGGGGGGGGGGGGGGTTGCGGCCCAGCCCACAGCCTCGGCCGGCCGGGCAATCTAGGCGAGGCCGGAGGCTCTGCACGGGACTAGGCCTCGTCACAGCAATCTGTCAGGTGAGTACTTTGTGCTGTCGAGCCGATATATACTGTTACTAGCGGGAAAATATATATTTTAAAAACGTCTGTAAACTTAAAAACGTAACATACAAATGAAAAGATAACTCATTAAATTAAAATAAAATAAAATTTTGATTTAAAGCTTTCGTGACTGCAGGGATTTCATATTTTTGGTTGTTTCGGTAAAGTCATGTAGAAGGGAAACATTAAAATAATAAAAATATAAAACAATAAAATTCTCACGACGTTTCGACTGCAACACAAGACATCATCATCAGGTGTGAAAACCACAGCAAGAAAATTTTTAAAAAGTGGCGGTTATTTTAACGTTAGCACCACGGAGAGAGATTTGACAGTTTGTTCAGATGGACGAGTCCATCTATGTTCGGAAAAGAGGGGGGGGGAGACGAAAAATAATGGATGCGGTCTGAAAGCCACCTTAAGCATGATCAATCAATTAAGGCCCGAAATGGTTTATCAAATCCTTCCAATGATTGCTAAGCCAGAATCCATCTTCTGGGTTGAAATTGTCTCTGTGTTTGTATATGTGGATAGCCTCATGAACGAATCTCTCATGGTAGCCAGATGGCTTGCAAATAACCTGTGTCTTGGAGAAGTCAATGTCATGTGAGCCTACTGAATTATAACAGTGATCTGCCACGGCCGAGGTGTTGGTCCTACCGTGTTGCAGGTCTGCTTTGTGTTCACGAATGTGGTACGAGACATGGCGTTTGGGTTCTCCAATGTAACTACTACCACAGAGGCAACTTAGTTTGTAGACGCCAGGGTACTGTATGTCCGGAATCACATCTTTTACAGACAGAACCAGATCACAGATTTTATGTAATGTGTTGACAAGGGCAATGCCACTGTCATCATGGATAACATAGAATATAACAACAAAATTCAAGAATTACTCAACGATGGCAGCTATACAAAAATACAAAGAGATCCCACCAACAGCCTCGTCATAAAAACCAACAAAATTATTTCTGATTCAACCGCATTAATTGATCAAACCAAACATTTCTCGTTGAAACCTTCTGCTGCCAGGCCACGAAGATTATACGGCTTACCAAAAATACATAAAGCAGATAGACCCCTTCGTCCCATCGTCTCTATCAACTCCCCCACCTACAAACTGGCTCGTTTTCTGTCTGAAATCATGCGGCCTTTCACTGGAAAAACCACCTCTGCAGTACAAAATTCTACTCACCTGGTATCGACAATCAAGGGTATTTCCCTGTCCCCAGATGACCTGCTTGTCAGTTTTGATGTAGTTTCCTTATTCACCAAAGTTCCTGTACCTGACACCATCGCAATCATTGAAGACTTGGTTCATCAAGGACTAAACACTGAGGTACCCCCCCCTGGTGAGACACTGCTTAACCAATACATACTTCACTTGGAATTGAACTTTCCATAAACAAACTGAGGGCACCCCAATGGGCTCCGCCTATCTCCAGTTGTAGCCAACATTTTCATGGATAAATTTGAGACTGACGCCATCCAGACTGCCACTCTGCGCCCAACCTTATGGAAGAGGTACGTGGATGATACTTTTGTCATCTGGCCACATGGCCGGCCTGCTCTAGACCAATCCTTCGACCACATTAATTCCATACACCCAGCCATCAGATTTACCATGGAAGTCGAAAAAGATGGCAAGCTACCTTTTTTGGATGTCCTAATAAAAAAAAAACCTGATGGTTCAATGAGCCACTCTGTCTACAGGAAAGCTACCCATACGGATGCTTACCTGAAACTGGATTCCCACCACCATCCATCCCAGAAGAATTCCCTCATCAAGACTCTGCACCATAGAGCCCAATGCAAATCCGACCAGGAACACATAGCCAGTGAACTCAAGCACGTACACCAAGCTCTTAAGGCTAATGGTTATTCCGACTACACAATCCGTAAAGCTATCACTCCAACCATGAAGAAGGACCCTCTTAAGGAGCCTTTCAAAACCATCACTTCACCCTACTTTGCGGGGATCACAAAAAAGATCTCCAAAATCTTGAATAAACACAAGGTCCAGGTCCGATTCAACACATTACATAAAATTCGTGATCTGGTTCCGTCTGTAAAATATGTGATTCCGGACATACAGTACCCTGGCGTCTACAAACTAAGTTGCCTCTGTGGTAGTAGTTACATTGGAGAAACCAAACGACATGTCTCGGACCGCATTCGTGAACACAAAGCAGACCTAAAATACGGTAGGACCAACACCTCCGCCATGGCAGATCACTGTTATAATTCAGTAGACTCACGTGACATTGACTTCTCCAAGACAGAGGTTCTTTGCAAGCCATCTGGCTACCATGAGAGATTCGTTCATGAGGCTATCCATATATACAAACACAGAGACAATTTCAACCCAGAAGATGGATTCTGGCTTAGCAATCATTGGAAGGATTTGATAAACCATTCTGGGTCTTAATTGATTGATTACGCTTAAGGTGGTTTTCAGACCGCATCCATTATTTTTCGTCTCCCCCCTCCTCTTTTCCCCACATAGATGGACTCGTCCATCTGAACAAACTGTCAAATCGCTCTTCGTGGTGCTAACGTTAAAAAAACCGCCACTTTTTTCAAATTTTCTTGCTGTGGTTTTCACACCTGATGATGATTGCTTGTGTTGTAGTTGAAACGTGAGAAATTTATTGTTTTATATTTGTATTATTTTATTGTTTCCCTTCTACATGACTTTACCGAAAGAACCAAGAACAATAAAATAAAACCCGAGCGGGCCAAGAATAGATTCTTTAAATCGCAAAAAGGAATCAAAGGTTGTAGATTACTTTAGAATCGTCTTGAAGCGACGACGCACAACAGAAACATCCTAGATAAACCAGCAAATCTTTTAAAGAAAGTATTACAACGCTGTGTGCTCAAATCCCAGTGTGATGCAAGTCAAACAATACCAGCATAAGATAGATTAACCATATGTTTTCTAAATCACAAAAAAGCTTCAATAACAATGTAACAACAGTAATCATAGGAACTGTGATTCTCATTTATCAATAAACGATATACATAACACGTACGACCAAACTAGCAGCCATAGCTAGCACCACGACACTCCCAGTGTATGATGTGTGAGTGAGTCAGCAGCAGCGTGAGTGAATGTATGATGTGCGAGTTAGCATATGATGATTGAGTCAGTATTAGGTTGAGTGAGTGTATGATGTGTTAGTCAGCGCATGATGAGTGAGTCAGCGTATGATGAGTGAGTCAGTTGTAGTGTGAGTGAGTGTATGATGTGTGAGTGACAGCGTATGATGTGTGAGTGAGTCAGTGGTAGTGTGAGTGAGTTATGATGTGTGAGTGACTCAGCGTATGATGTGTGAGTGAGTCAGTGGTAGTGTGAGTGAGTTATGATGTGTGAGTGACTCAGCGTATAATAACTGCTGTAATCATAGCAGGTACCACCAGAGTCAGTATGCACTGCTGTGATCATAGCAGGTACCACCACAGTCAGTATGCACTGCTGCAATCATAGCAGGTACTATAACAGTCAGTATGCATTGCTGTTATCATAGCAAGTACCACCACAATATGCACTGCTGTAATCATAGCAGGTACCACCACAGTCAGTATGCACTGCTGTCGTGATAGCAGGTGTCACCACAGTCGGTATACACTGCTCTAATGATAGCAGGTCCCACCACAGTACTTATGCACTGCTGTTATTATAGCAGGTACCACCACAGTCAGTATGCGCTGCTGTAATCATAGCAGGTACCACCAGTCAGTATGCACTGCTGTAATCATAGCAGGTACCACCACAGTCGGTATGCACTGCTGTAATCATAGCAGGTACCACCACAGTAGTATGCACTGCTGTAATCATAGCAGATACCACCACAGTCAGTATGCACTACTGTAGTGATAGCAGGTACCACAACAGCAGTATGCACTGCTGTAGTGATAGCAGGTATCACAACAGCAGTATACATTGCTGTAATCATAGCAGGTACCACCAGAGTCAGTATGCACTGTTGTCGTGAAAGCAGGAACCACCAGAGTCAGTATGCACTGCTGTAATCATAGCAGGTACCACCAGAATATGCACTGCTGTAATCATAGCAGGTACCACCACAGCAGTATGCACTACTGTAATCATAGCAGGCACCACCACAGTCAGTATGCACTGCTGTAATCATAGCAGGTACCACCATAGTCAGTATGCACTGCTGTAATCATAGCAGGTACCCCCACAGTCGGTATACACTTCTGTCGTGATAGCAGGTACCACCACAGTCGGTATACACTGCTGTAGTGATAGCAGGTACTACCACAGTCGGTATACACAGCTGTTGTGATAGCAGGTACCACCACAGTCGGTACAGTGAGGGAAAAAAAGTATTTGATCCCCTGCTGATTTTGTACGTTTACCCACTGACAAAAAAATTATCAGTCTATAATTTTAATGGTAGGTTCATTTGAACAGTGAGAGACAGAATAACAACAACAAAATCCATAAAAACGCATGTCAAGAATGTTATAAACTGATTAGCATTTTAATGAGGGAAATAAGTATTTGACCCCCTCTCAATCAAAAGATTTCTGGCTCCCAAGTGTCTTTTATATAGGTAACGAGCTGAGATGAGGAGCACACTCTTAAAGGGAGTGCCCTAATCTCAACTTGTTACCTGTATAAAAGACACCTGTCCACAGAAGCAATCAATCAATCAGATTCTAAACTCTCCACCATGGCCAAGACCAAAGAGCTCTCCAAGGATGTCAGGGATAAGATTGTAGACCTACACGAGGCTGGAATGGGCTACAAGACCATTGCCAAGCAGCTTGGTGAGAAGGTGACAACAGTTGGTGCGATTATTCGCAAATGGAAGAAACACAAAAGAACTGTCAATATCCCTCGGCCTGGGGCTCCATGCAAGATCTCACCTCGTGGAATTGCGATGATCATCAGAACGGTGAGAAATCAGCCCAGAACTACACGGGAGGATCTTGTCAATGATCTCAAGGCAGCTGGGACCATAGTAACCAAGAAACAATTGGTAACACACTACGCCGTGAAGAACTGAAATCCTGCAGCGCCCGCAAGGTCCCCCTGCTCAAGAAAGCACATATGCATGCCCGTCTGAAGTTTGCCAATGAACATCTGAATGATTCAGAGGACATCTGGGTGAAAGTGTTGTTGTCAGATGAGACCAAAATGGAGCTTTTTGGCATCAACTCAACTCGCCGTGTTTGGAGGAGGAGGAATGCTGCCTATGACCCCAAGAACACCATCCCCACAGTCAAACATGGAGGTGGAAACATTATGCTTTGGGGGTGTTTTTCTGCTAAGCGGACAGGACAACTTCACCGCATCAAAGGGACGATGGACGGGGCCATGTACCGTCAAATCCTGGGTGAGAACCTCTTTACCTCAGCCAGGGCATTGAAAATGGGTCGTGGATGGGTATTCCAGCATGACAATGACCAAAAACACACGGCCAAGGCAACAAAGGAGTGGCTCAAGAAGAAGCACATTAAGGTCCTGGAGTGGCCTAGCCAGTCTCCAGACCTTAATCCCATAGAAAATCTGTGGAGGGAGCTGAAGGTTCGAGTTGCCAAACGTCAGCCTCGAAACCTTAATGACTTGCAGAAGATCTGCAAAGAGGAGTGGGACAAAATCCCTCCTGAGATGTGTGCAAACCTGGTGGCCAACAAGGGTTTTGCCACCAAGTACTAAGTCATGTTTTGCAGAGGGGTCAAATACTTATTTCCCTCATTAAAATGCACATCAATTTATAACACTTTTTGACATGCGTTTTTCTGGATTTTGTTGTTATTCTGTCTCTCACTGTTCAAATAAACCTACCATTAAAATTATAGACTGATCATTTCTTTGTCAGTGGGCAAACGTAAAAAATCAGCAGGGGATCAAATACTTTTTTCCCTCACTGTATACACTGCTCTGGTGATAGCAGGTACCACCACAGTATGCACTGCTGTAATCATATCAGGTCCCACCACAGTCCTTATGCACTGCTGTTATCATAGCAGGTACCACCACAGTCAGTATGCACTGCTGTTAGCATAGCAGGTACTACCACAACTTGCACTGCTGTAATCATAGCAGGTACTACCACAGTCAGTATGCACTGCTGTTATCATAGCAGATACCACCACAATATGCACTGCTATAATCATAGCAGGTACCACCACAGTCAGTATGCACTGCTGTAATCATACTAGGTACCAGCACATTTAGGATTCAACTCCTGTTGTTAAACCATGTACCACCACAGTATGCGCTGCTGTATTAATAGCAGGAACCACCACATTCAGTATGTACTGCTGTAGTGAAAGCACGTACCACCACAGTCAGTATGCACTGCTCTGGTCATACCAGGTACCACCACTGTCAGTATGCACTGCCTTTGTGATAGCAGGTTACACCAGTCACTAGGCACTGCTGTAGTCATACCAGGAACCACCGCAGTCGGTTTGCACTGCTGTAGTTAAAGCAGGTACCACCATAGTTCGTGTGCACTGCTGTAGTGAAAGCAGGTACCACCACAGTCGGTATGCACTGCTGCAGTGATAGTGCATACCATCGATGTGTGTGTGCGTAAGTCGATGTGTGTGTGTTAGTCAATGTGTGTGCATGCTGTGCATGTGTAAACAACTACTATTTTTTAATTAAGTTACTTCTTTTCATAATAATGCCTGCGTCTAAGTCCATGTGTGCATGTGGGTCGATGTGCGTGTCTGCGGCGATGTGTGTGTGTAAGTCGATGTGTCTGTGTGTGTGAGTTGTTGGATATATAGGCCTTTTCCAAAATTGATATTAATAATAATATTTGCCGATAGATATGTTTTTTAAAATAAATAAGTAACAACCGCTACAACAAGCGCAGCAAACACAGATGGAAATTGTAAAAAGACCATTAAATTTTTTAAATAAATAATAAACTCCGGGGCCAGGAAAGGTTAGCGGCTATCGGCGGAATCGCCAGACTGCCAGGGGAGGACGGTGCCAAAGGGTATTTTTTTCTCTCTCTCAAGAGTCAGCCAGAGAGAGAGAGGGCCTCCCGGCCGCCTTTGTCTTCCCGCAGCACGAGAAAGGAATTTGACCCCTAGTGAGGAATTGCTTGTTGTTGCAGGGAGGGGACGGTGATCAATGGGGGGAAGCAGGATGGCTTGACACACACACGAACGCATATACACAGGCCACGCCCCCCACTGCGCAGAGCGGAGATTTTTTTTTTTCGAATGTAACGGCTCAACCATCATCTCAAAAGTTCAGTTCAACAAGGAACAGCCAGTTCAACAAGTTGTCAGCCCGGCGAGCTGCAGAAGAGTGCGGCAGGCCCGGGGTGACCCCGCGATCAACTGAGAATGGCAAGGCTCGCCAAGTAACAATATATCAACGAGTGTGAGTTCAGAGCTGAAAGGCAAACTATCGCTTAAAGACCTTTATTTCTACATCGAGTGTCAGCTTCCAGCTGCAGCGCTACCTGCGTCACCAAGCAAGAGCGCCTGCTGCCAGCGGCCAAGTGTGTGCCAACTTGGCTCATCCAGCAGCGGAAAGAGCCTGACCAGCCGCCCGTGAGCGAGAGTGTCAGCGCCAGCGAGCGCGCCGTGGGTTCGACCCACACGCACACCGACCAGCACCAGCTGGTAACCAAGACAAGAGTGAGGAACGGCGACCAGCGGATGGGCTGCGGGCGCTATCTGATGACGGATCATCGCGCACCGACGGCGAGCGTCGTGCCGACTCTTCCAGCCAGCTGTGGACAGAAACTGTGGCCGCCCGTGTGAAAGAGGGAGTGCCACGCTGTCCGTATGATACACACACCCGCACACCCCCACCGCTCCGCAGGGAACAAACACATTTTTTTTTATATACAAGGGATGCCTAACTTCGGCGTTTGCTTAACGCAAGAATATCAACAACACTCACACATTAACACATACAAGAAGACTCATGATAAGTGCGTCAACTATTAGCTGATAACGAAGAACATTGCGGCCCATTGAGTTACGTGGATATGGTCACTTAAAAGTATTTGAGTCGTTCGTTTTTTTTTAAATTGCATAATCTTGCAGATGTATCCATGTATGAACATGACGAATTTATTGACGGATACTTGTGCTTTTGGGAAATAATAATTGTTTGATTGCCTTGTCATATGAATATTGTTGCATAATAATCAATCGGCCTGCTGCCATGTTAGCAACGTGACAAGAATTGCATTAAGGGTTGCATATGATCAATAATGAGTGCAGTACTGCGTGGGCAATTCAAGTATAATCATTGATAATAGAGTATTAAGGTTTTTGTTAGAATAGCGTGCCTGTATGTTTTAACAACTCTCTCTCTCTCACCAACTGAGCTCGCGTTACGCGGGGGAAGGAATCACATGTGCCATTGTCAAAGTGAAACAACGCAGTCGTTAATGATACTGTGTTGATACTGTGTTGAAATTCCAAGATTGAGAGTTGCATCTTCTAGAGTTAAACTTTAGTTAGAAATAAAATTGATTAACGCAGAAGTGGCTGTGTGTTTCTTTCCTGAAATTTATTCATAAGAACTGTATTCTGCGTTGATATCTGAATTTGGAGACCTGGCATAAACACACTAATACATACTCAGTAAATGTTAAAGCGAGAATAATTGCATTATACCGATCGATAATACGATGTTAAACAACGAAGCCGAGTTTAATCTGACATGCTCACAGCATGCATAACTGCATACGATTAATTGTCTCATCCCGATTGGATACGACACTCGTCAGCGAGCCAAATTATCATAACGGATAGCATTAGCATAATCGCACACACTCACATAAATTAATACGATTATCTCTCGAATTAACATAATTTAGCATAATTACGCAAATTTCCAAATTTCATTTACTTTTTATTATTTTCATAAAATTTTCATAACCTACATATACAACAGAGTCAGTGTGTGTGTGTGAGTCCATGTGTCTGTGTGTAAGAGTCGATGTGTTTGTGTGAGTCGATATGTCTGTGTTTGTGTCAGTCGGTGTGCGTGTGTGTTAGTCGCTGTGGGTGCGTCGCTCCATGTGAGTCAGTGTAGTCCATTCCTTTCTGTGTGTGTGTTTTGGTCCATGTCTCAGTCAGTCGACCTGTAGCATCTGGGTCTGCCCCGTGACCTCCTGCCAGCGGGTGTTCGACACATCACGTGGCCTCAAGGTGCACATAGCCTGCCACAAGCGTTGTCGTGACATCACCGCCACTTAGTGGCGAATGGCGGTTGTTGTTGTTGAGTCTATGTATGTATGTGTGAGTCGATTTGTGTGTGTAACTGTGATGCCGCCGCCACGGAGCCGATCGGCGGGTGGCCCACCTGCGATCTCGCCGCCCCCGAGCGGCGAGGCCGACACTGCTCGACCTCACCACCCCCCCCCCCCCCACCGAAACACACACGCACGCATTCCCCCCACCATTAGAGCGCGTGGGGAGACACCCTGGCCGACAGGTTTTCACCCAGAAGCCCTCGTAAAGGGATAATCTTCACGGTTTCCTGCGGCCAGGGAATTGGACGGTCTCCTCCGACGCTAACACACACCGTGGCGCCGTGACTTGAGTGGAAATGACATGTTCACGGCGGGGCTGCCCCGCCACCGCGGTTAGTACGCACCTCACGCACACGGGTCGGCAGGGCAGGTAGGGGGGGAGGGCGGAGCCACGAGCGGCGGGAAAGCAGGGTCGCCCTCTGGTTGGATGGCCGCTGAGCAGGTAAATTTAGATGCGGACGTCGCTGAAAGCAACGGCCCGGGGATGCTGGGATACAGATGGGCCTACCGATTGGCGAGTGATCCCAGCGAGCTGATTGGCCCACGAGTCGGCACCAGGTAGCCCCTTTGATGTAGAAAGAATAAAGCGGGTCAGGGCGAGGGGAAAAGGCGCTCTGGCTACTCGAGTCAACCCCAGGCCCGTCAACTCCCGAGTCCAGCCGCGCGAACGTCCGTGGGACGTATCGACGTGCCGCGAGGACCAGCCGACAGTAGCGACGAACCGTGAGTAAGAGTGGGAGAGAAAGAGGGAGTTGGGACTTAGCTTAAAAAGAAAACCTGAGAGGGTTAAATGGAGAAGGACAGGTAGAGTATAGTGCCGACTATCGAGAGATAGATTGGTCCTGCCCCGCTGATCCCGACTGACTCGGTTAAATAAGGGCTCGCCGACCCAGTGGAATAAATCGTCGGCGATCCAATAACGGACTGATGTGATTTTTGCGAGGGTGTGGAAAGAGAGTGGTAGCGTGGTTGCGCTTGCTGTTAGCGGTGGTCGCCGCGTGTGTGGAGCGGCGCCGCGTGGGGTGTGTGCGCTACAAACCCTCGGCTGCGGACTCCCACGTTGCGAGCGGATACCCATTTCGCACGCATGCCCATCGCATAGCCCTTTAAACCCATTTAATTCAATCCCCCCAATCGCCGGAGTGGGTACGAGTGACGTCGCTTACCCTCCGACCTCTAACCCCCTGTTACCCGCGTGTGTGGTGCGTGGGACTGCGCGGGTGGGGAGCGTCGCGTTCGAGTGCCGGCGAAGTGCTAGCGGGCCTCAGGGCGGTCGAGAGTGATGCCTTACCGGCAGGAAACCCGGACTCGGGGGGGGACAGCCCAGGGGGGGGGAACAGGAGCGCAGCGACCCTTCCCCGCCCGGTGAGGAGTGCAGCGGCGGCAGCTCCCACACTAGTGGAGAGTCTGGGGGCATCGGTACTTCGCGGGCAGGGTCGCAGGCAGGAGAGATCCCGGGGGCCGACGACCCTAACATAACTACATGTGTGTGTCTAAAGTCGATGTCTGTGTGTGTGAGTCCATATGTGTGTGTGTAAGTCCATGTGTTTCTATGTGTGTGGGTCGATGTCTGTGTGTAAGTCCATGTGTGTGTCTCCCTTTTTCGCCCAGGCAACGCCCGGGTACTTACCGCTAGTAAATATATAAAAAAATAACATATAGCAAGGATAGGCACAGTGTATATACGAGGCAGAGTTATGTAAATGGGGTTTTTTTTTCATAAGTTGACAGAAATTAACACCGGAGATTAACTTTTTGATATATTTTTTCACTGAAAACTTGCAATAACATCTTCAAATTGTGTTTTTCCACACAATCTCCGTCTCAATCGAGAGTAGTGCAAGGGAGACAAGCGTAGTTACCCTATAGTTGACCGGAGAAAGATTTTTTAATGATCATCTTTAGCTGGATCGTATTAAATGTAGAAAGTAATCACTTAAGGCCTACGAAACAGAAGTGCCCAGGGCCTATACGCACCTTGATCCGGCACTGCCCCTCATGTGCCGTTCCGACCTACAACACTCGCCACTAAAGTCTGTTAAGACTACGCAGGGGATCTTTGTCTCTGTGTTGTGTCCTGCGTTGTGGTGGGTGCCCAGTGAGTGAAGTTCACATGAACATTGGCGATAGCAAAGTAAACTATGAATCAGAATCTGTATCTTTGTTTAGACTGGACGAATCCCAGACTGTCCAGTATTTTCACAAATGTCCAGTATGAACCATGTCCCCCCCCCCCTCTCACCGACCCGCACTGACTGACCAGGATGGTAAAGTATAAGTCATTAACCTACTAAACATGTAGCGAGGAGGCTTTCAACCAGCAGCAGATTGAGATTGGTTGGAATTTATTTTATTTACAACATTGGTGAGACAAAGGGGACTGCGTGTGGAGTTTGTTCTGGTTTTTACAAGGAGTGCCAATCGCGGCTGTCACATCGTGCCCGCGACACATGACTTCTTGCTGATGTGTAGTGACATCGCAGATGTCACTGTGTGGTGCCGGCCCCAGAGGCGTACGGCGTGCGATGTACTCACATCACGGACATCACGTGTGTAGCGACATCGTAGATGTCACTGGGTAATGCCGGCTCTAGCGAGGACCGGCGTGCGATGTACTCACATCACGGACATCGCGTGTGTAGCGACATCGTAGATGTTACTGGGTAATGCCGGCTCTAGCGAGGAACGGCGTGCGATGTACTCAAATCACGGACATCATGTGTGTAGCGACATCGTAGATATCACTGGGTAATGCCGGCTCTAGCGAGGAACGGCGTGCGATGTATTGCCATCGCGGACACCCCGTGTATGTGGGTGTAGTACCAGCCCTAGAGGGGGCTCGGTGAGCGCTGGGTCATAGCGCCCAGTGGCACCACGCGTGCCGTGCTGTGCTGACTCCTACAGGATGGAGTGTGAGAGTGTCAGCCATGGAATGGGGTTACCCCAGGCCATGGCACTCTAGTTGACCCTGGAAGGCACGTGACGGGTAAGATCTACACAGGCGCCCCAAGTGGGGGCTGAGGGTGGTCACGTGACTGCTAGAGGGTTCGAGAAGGTGGTCGTGGCCAAGGGCGGAGCCAGCCACGGCCAGAGAGCATATAAACCGGGTCCCCGAGAGGGACCGGGGGTGCAGCGTTGCTGTTGTCATCTGAAGATCAACGTTCTACGTCCAAGAAGAAGTCACCAACACGTGTCCATTGTAGCTACTCGCAGTGTAACTCGTGTAGTGAGCCTGGTGGTCCACCACCATAGGTTGTTATCTGGTAAAGGGGCAGTTACCCCTTTGTGTTAAGTGTGTTGGAATTAATAAATGTGTTGCCTCCAAAGAGTACGTCTGCGACTCAGTTGAATCCACTATACATGTAACGATTGAGGCAACAGACCGCTTAACCCGACACAAGTGTATGTGTGAACGGACAGTCAGGAAGTCAATCAAGGCCGCTGATTGGTGCAGAGAGGACTCAAAGACAAATGGTCAGGAGATGAGATTCAAAGAGATTGGGGGAGAGATTCAAAAGTAAAAGGCGGGGAAACTAGGGTTGCCTATAGGGGTGACAACCTTTTGGAAGAGGAGGACAAGGATTGGCCGAAGGGAGTGGGATGAGCGAGGCTTCGAGAAAGGGGGCTCGGGGAATATAAAAGGGGAGAGCACAAGGAGAGGGGACGGTTGGAGGGAAGACGAAGTTCAAGCACAAAGAACCAAGCCCGGGCCTAGATAGTGCTGTTTCCAAATAAAGGCGTCATTACACTAACAATGCCCAGGGCCGGGCACACATCCATGTCATACTGGCACATCCACGTGTCAACAACTATCACGCGTTACACGTGTCAGTTTGTGTGATACACAACCCAGACGTGCCAAACAAAGATGCAAAGATCCCCCACATAGCCTAAACGGACTGTTGGGGCAAGTGCTTTTCGCGAGCACCTTTGAAAGCCGGAATGGCAACACGAGGAGGTGGGTGGCCAGCACCATGCCCGGCTTCCTTTGTTTTCCTAGTGGTGATTGATGTTTTACACACCGCACCAGGTACTCATTTGAGGCCGAGTCGACCTAGGGGAGGCCCAGGACCGGTTCAGATAATCGCCAATGGTGTCGGGCGTGAGCGGGAATCAAACTCGGGTCGCGGGTTCGTAGCGCAGCGCGCTCTACGCGACACGATCGCTCCCCACACGTGCCACACACACACTGCCACACAGCCACGCCTGTCTTACAGACACACACACTGACACGTGTGTGGCGCACCCATGCGTGGTGTGGCAATGCCAGCCACGTACCGCGTGTTACACGTGCAACACATTATGCGCGCGCGCACCGACGCGTTACAGATCCCCTGGTAACACTTATACCACAGGGCTCCCTCTGTGTGGTGGCCCTGTCGCGGACGTCAGATCACAGACACGCGCAGGCAGCATTCTCGTGTTCCCACTCGGATATTTCATCAATTACTGTTGACCGATGTTAGGTTGCAAATCACGAAGGCCCCGTGTATATAACATCTCGTCTGCTTTTACCACCTTCGTTTGGTTGGATGCCACTCAAAATACAAGTTTGTTCTTGACGATTACACATTCTGGTTTCATTAATTAGCCCTTCAAGCCAAACCCGCCGCGAGTTTAATGACAAATCCTCCTCGATGTTTACCGCGTGCCCAGCGATACAGCTGAGAAATGCATGACAGACAATATACATTCTATTCTCGAGCATTACGGCAGCAGCAAGATGTTCAAGCAGCTCGCTGCCAATGTCAAGGTCTGCCAGCCACGATGAGAGGGCTTCGGCAGAGAGACAGAGGTCTATCTATGGGACCTTTTTGGCATTATCCAAATGATTTTTAAAAATAAGAATAGGTTTTCTTTAGTTCGCGTGGTGCTGCTGATCCTCCTCCGATGTAAGAGGGCAGACCATATAGTGGGTTGACTGTGTGGTCCATGGCGTCATACCTTACCTAATGAGCACAGCAAACAATAATTATGATGGCGATGATGCTACAATAGGTGACGTTTTGGACAATTGTTTAGTATTCGTGTAAATCGCATCTCCCAGAGTGGCTGGGATGGAACCACAGGCGAGCAGGAAGGCAGCAGTCAGGCGGTAGGGAGCCTCGGACGCTACCAACAATTGGCCAAACTCTGCGGTCCTCTATATATATGTTAATATGTTTTAAGCCAATTAGTGAGTGTTTATTATATGTAGGACGCAGAAACCGGAGTACCAGAGAAAACTCAAGAGTGCGAAAGGGGCAACTCTCTATCCTTTACAGATGGACAATAGTCTGCACTTTTTCTTCTTGGTTCTTTCGGTAAAGTCACCACGTAGAATGGAAATAAAACAATAAAAATAAAACATGATAAAATAAAATTATCACGACGTTTTGGCCACAACACAAGTAGCCTTCCTCAGGTGATGAAACAGAACTGTCGGGAAGACAGCGCTTGAGTGAACACTGCCCAGCTTGGCAGCGTCTTTTAAGCTAAGTGGGAGGAGCAGAGCGCCTTGACGAAGGAATTTACATATCAACAGAAGGATTTACCATTGAAATAGCTGTGTTAATGTGTTGGATTAGCAGGATGTTAAAGTCAGAAATTAGCATATAACAGGGAGATTAGCACCACGGAAAGCGACGAGCTTTGTAAGCTCTAACATTATACATTATATTGATATGGAGGCATATCAATATAATGCATAATGTTAGAGCTTACATTGGGCTGTGTATACGATATTATACAATGTAGTTTAGATTGGAAGGTATAATATGGTAATGTATAGTAGTCTAGTTTATAGCATAGTTGTAACGCAACTCAGGACAGAGCAGTGCATCTTGGCTGTTTCTCCCTCTCCCCCCTCCTCCGTTGTATTTTTATTATTTTATTTCCATTCTACGTGACTTTACCGAAAGAACCAAGAAGATGAATCCCTGCAGTCACGAAAGCTTTAAATCGAAAAGTCTGTACTTTCTGTACCACCTTTTCCTGGCAAGCCAGGGAATAGCTCCTCCACGACGCCTACGGTAAGGGAGTGTGGAACAGATGGATATTAGTCTACACTTTGCTGTACTGCCTTCTGCTGAGCCATAGTACGGCTCCTCGACACCCACGCTGCTGCTGCTGCGTGATTACAGGCAACCCCCCTGCAGCGCAGCCACCAATTGGCCTTCTTCAGGGAACATCAATGGAAAAGGGCCATTGCCCAAAATGTCACTCAGAGTATATATTTTGTATTTTAAGAACAGTATTATCATTATTATTGACGCGGAATGTGTTGAGTTGTGTTCATTGTGCACCGATGGCCGACACAGCAGGAGCATCACCAGATGTGTATACCGCATACATGTACACACATGTGTCATGTATGAAGTTCGCACGTGACCAGGAGACCTGTGCACATCGTGGGGAGTGGTGGCGAAGCAGTTAACGCGGTGCGCTGCGAACCCGACCGAATTCGAGTCCCGATCACGGCCACCAATACCAGTGACGATTATCTGAACCAGTACCGGCACACCTCTTTGTTGATTCAGTACCTGGTGCGATGTGTGTAAACATCAGCACTGGAGAGACAAAGACGTCCGGGCGTGGTTCTGGCCACACCACTCGCTCCCCTCGTGTGCCGTTGCGGCCTGTGAGCTACTCGCTCACAGCACTTGCCGCAACAGACTGCTCAAGGCTACATGGGGGACCTTTTTATTTGTCTCGTCCTTCAACGGTCCGCCGGTTAGACTATGCAGGATGGTGGCGCGTTGCTCACCCTCTTGTCTTCCAGCGAGGCGATGATTACACCGGTAATTCTCTATTTTGTATTTCAACTTATTACACCTGCAATTCTCTATTTGTATTTCAACTTCTCAAACAGCGTTCTTATACTTGCTGGGTGTGTATGCTTACTGGTCGTATCCAGTTAATGATTGTTATGTTAAGGCAGTTAAACCCCTTTTATTGAGATTGGGGGGGGTGGTGATTGGGCCCAAGAAGCCAGAATATTAATCTTTTTTTGGGCCTGGAAGAATCCGATGAGCTATGAAGCTCTTTTTCACAGATGCCCGCCCAATCGGGGCGGGTCAGCGAGTTACAACAAACAATACCACAAACAATACAACAAAGAATACAACAAACAATACAACAAACAATACCACAAACAATACAACAATACAATACAACAAACAATACAATACCACAAACAATACAACAAACAATACAATACCACAAACAATACAACAAACAATACAACAAACAATACAACAATACCACAAACAATACAACAAACAATACAACAAACAATACCACAAACAATACAATACAACAAAGAATACAACAAACAATACAACAACACAACAAACCATACAACAATACAACAAACAATACAATACAACAAACAATACAACAAACAATACAACAAACAATGCAATACAACAAACAATACAATACAACAAACAATGCAATACCACAAACAATACAACAAACAATACAATACCACAAACAATACAACAAACAATACAATACAACAATGCAACAAACAATATAATACAACAAACAATACAACAATACAATACAACAAACAATACAACAATACAACAAAGCCACTGCTGGGTGGACTGTGCCATGAGAACACTTCTTTCCACAATGCAACGTGACAGCAACAATTCATACTTGTACTTTTTTGTTATGTAAATGAGTCAAGTAGTGCCACTGAGTGATTATTTAAGGGGTTGCCTGTTACTCAGTGGCTTACTATTAGCTTACTATTTATATGTCTATCGAAAATGTAATTCTCATCAGGCCCCATGTGTGTAAACACACGCAGACGTCAACTCTTAAACTTTCCACTCCCGTCTCTCGCTCGGCAATGACGGTGGGAGAGTGAGCAGCACCGAAGACGGACGGTCACACGAACGGGTGGGCGGCGTGCACCACGCACGGCCGCCTTTATTTCCCCAGTGCCGATGGGGTGCTCATTTTGAGTCTGAGTCGACCTAGGGGAACGCAGACCAACGCACTCAACTCACTGCGCCGCGTTTGGGAGTGGGCGGGGTGATGGGCGGAGCTACGTCTGTGGGAATTTTCCACTGCAATACGCGGGGGCGTGGCCTGTGGTTGAGAGGGGAGGGGCACATGGGGAGGGGTCCGGGAGACGAGAGGGGTCTGGGGGAGGGGCCCTGGGGGGAAAGGGGAGGGGGTCTGGGGGGGAGAGGAGGGGGTCTGGAGGAGAAGGGAGGGGTCTGGGGTTAGAGAGGAGGGGTCTGTGGAAGGGGCCCTGGGGGGAGAGGGGAGGGGTCTGGGGGGAGAGGAGGGGGTCTGGGGTTAGAGAGGAGGGGTCTGGGGTTAGAGAGGAGGGGTCTGGGGAAGGGGCCCTGGGGGGAGAGGGGAGGGGTCTGGGGGGAGAGGGGAGGGGTCTGGGGTTAGAGAGGAGGGGTCTGGGGAAGGGGCCCTGGGAGGAGAGGAGGGGGTCTGGGGGAGAGGGGAAGGGTCTGGGGTTAGAGAGGAGGGGTCTGGGGAAGGGGCCCTGGGGGGAGAGGGGAGGGGTCTGGGGGGAGAGGGGAGGGGTCTGGGGGGAGAGGAGGTGGTCTGGGGGGGGGAGAGGAGGGGGTCTGGGGGAGAGAGGAGGGGGTCTGGGGGGAGAAGGGAGGGGGTCTGGGGGGAGAGGAGGGGTCTGGGGGAGAGAGGAGGGGGTCCGGGGGGAGAAGGGAGAGGGTCTGTAAAAGTGGGAGTTATTTGGGGATAACACGGGACGGGGGAGGCCTGGGAGAACTCGGTTCAGGGTGCTGGTTCTTGAGTGTAGGGTGCGAGATGTAGGGTGATGTGGGTGCAGGGCGCGGGTTGTTTTTTTTCTGCCCGAGTGGCGTAGTGATCCCACGGGTTAAGTTCGCCTCACGGGACACCGGGCAGCAAGAAGCCGGCCAATTAGCTCCATCAGTCAATCGGCTGCCTTGACGTGGAGCCGCGAACCTGTGACTCCGGCTGGGATGAAGGCGGCACTAACGGGGGGACACATAATGACTGTCTTGTCGACGTCTATATTCGTAATACTATTGCAGGTTCACCAGCTCACTCCTTGTTTAGAAAATGTTGCTTTGAAGGTCTGGCTCTAAGAATAACTCTCCCAAATAATCAACAGATATTGGTAATGTGCTACTATAGACCGCCTAGTGGGAAGGATGTTGAAGCTGTATCTGCACTGAGAGAGCTTTTTGGGGGCCTCCCTAAAGGTGAAATAGTTTTAGTGGGTGATCTAAATTGGAATTGGCTAAACCCGCCGGCCCTGGCCACAAATTTTGCAGATGAATTTAACCTGTTTCAATTAATAAATGTCCCCACAAGACCCAACCTAAAAAATCCGGGACAGTCATCTCTGCTTGGCGTCCTATTGACAAATGCCCCTCACAATTTCGCACTGACTGGTGTTCTGGGTAATAACCTTAGTGATCACTCCTTTTTTGGGGTGAGATCATCAGCCAGACCCAAAGCCCCCCTAAATTGGTTGAGAAGCACTCTATGAGACACTTCAGCACTCAGGCATTTACTAATGATGTGCTTCACTCGGATATTGACAAGGTCTGTGATATTCCTAACCTGACTACGGCTTGGGATACCTTCAGGTACACGTTTCTCCAAATTCTTAACAAACATGCTCCGTTGGTTAGATTTAAAACTAAAGGCAACCGCCCACCATGGTTTGATCCTTTGATTACAAAGCTCATGAAAACTAGAGACAAGGCTTTAGCATGTGCTCAGAAAAGTAATTTGGTCAATGACTGGCTAGAATACAGGATTTTAAGGAATAGATGCGTCAAAAAAATACGGCATGCAAAAAATGCCTACTTTCCCTCCACTCTCCTGGAATCACATGGAAATGCCAGGATTTTCTGGAAAACAATCAAATGTATCGAAAAGGCATCCAAAACAGATAATCTGCCCGTTGAGCTTAACCGAAATGGGGAATATTTTTCAGATCCCAAAAAAATAGTTGACAATTTTAACCTTCATTTTTCTGAAGCTGGTAACCTTTTAGATAATGTATTGGGAGTCACCCCTGCTCATGCAAATTCCTACACCCCTGTCCAAACATTTTCAGCCAATCCACGAAAGCAATGTTCTGAAACAACTGTCCTACCTCAAAGGGTCCTCCTCTACCGGAGCAGATAGTATTCCCGTCTTTGCTCTACTAACTGTTGGTCACCTAATATACAAACCTATAACCCATATTTTCAACCTGTCCATCAAAGAAGCATCAGTTCCTCTAGAATGGAACATTCCTATGTCCGTCCACTTCACAAAGGGGGCCCTAAAGATGATCCAAATAACTACCGACCTATCTCAATTTTGTCCCCGTTGATGAAAATTTTTGAAAAAGTATTGAACTACCAAATCAGCAGTTCCCTGTCCACCAACAATCTACTACATCTAAAACAATTTGGGTTCCGAAAAAAATACAGCACCACATCTGCTGCATTAGACTCTCTGAATCACATTTACAGCAGCCTTGATAATAAGCAGTACTGTGCCTGTCTTTTTCTTGACCTGTCCAAAGCTTTTTGATAGAGTAGACCACAACACCCTGCTTAGTAAACTAAGTTGCCTCGGTTTTTCCGAAAACGCAGTAAAATAGTTTTAAAAATTACCTCTGCTCGCACCCAAACTGTATTCACAGATGGTTGTAGGTCAAACAGTGTTAAGATAACAAAAGGGGTTCCACAGGGTTCCATCCTCAGCCCCCTCTTGTTCTCTCTTTATGTCAATGACTTGGGCACTGACCTGGATCATTCCAGGGTAAATCTTTTTGCAGATGACACGATACTGATTACTGCTGGCCGCTCTCCGGATGACGTGATTGCTAAGCTCCAGGGTGATTTCAACAAACTACAACATCAGCTTGTTGCTCTTAAACTAGTCCTGCATACCTCCAAAACCAAGGTGCTATGCTTCTCACCAGGACTAAAGCAGGAAGTTATTTTCCACAATTACTTTCCTTAAATAATGATCAAATAGAGCAAGTCAAGATCTATAAGTTTCTTGGGGTCATCATGGATTCAAAACTGAATTTTGAAGATCACATTGATTATATTGGTAAAAAGACAAAAATAAAAATTGGTTTTCTGTATCGACACAAGCACTGCTTCCCCCCTATGTTTCGTTTGGAATTGATAAAAGCTACCATACGGCCTCTACTTGATTACTGTGACATCGTGTATAAATCAGCCCCAAGTACTGTACTGAAGAAGCTTGCTTCCATCTATCACTCGGCCTTAAGATTTGCATTGAACTGCCCATATAGGACTCACCACTGTGATCTCTACATTGGGTCAAACTTAACATAACTTAATGCTCGACGGCTTGTGCATTAGATCATATTTATTCACGATGTACTTACAAATAAATCCGCAGACTACATGCTGGACCTCCTCTCTGTTTCAAATAACAAATTTGACCTAAGGTCTTCGCTCATTTACCAGCTTCACCTTCCCTATTGCCGTACAAATACTGGAGGAAGGGCCTTTTGCTATTGATGCCCCCAGGGTCTGGAATGCTATCGCCAATAAACTGCAACTTGAATCACTACTTATGAGGTCTTCACTCAAAACTGCTCTAGAGGAGTTGTACACCCCTAGCTGCCACTGCTATTCAGTGGCCTAAAATAAAATGTTTCGCTCCGGATGACCGCTGCAAAGTATTATCTGTATTTTGATTTAGTGTGCTGATCTTAAAGGTGCATTGAAAAATTTGATACTCCGACTGATGCTCCTGTTGTTGTGGAGTGACTCATGCAGCCAGCTATGGCTGCAGGGTTTGGTGGTACATGTTGTTTATGTCGTTTGTTGTGAAAATTCGGTCACAGTTCCTATGATCACTGTTACATTGTTTTTATGGCTTTATTTTGGTGATTTCGAAAAGTTTTTTGGTTTGGCCATGTTTGTTTGTTGTAGTACGGAATTAGACTGATGGCCTTAATCTAATTTGTCTTGTGGTTGTTGTTGTTTGACTTGCATCCCACTGGGATTTTTGAACACAGCGTTGGTGTACGGTGCTTTTTCTGGAATATTTTGCTGTTTTTTTCCTGGATCTTCTGTTTTCACAGTCACATAGTCACTTTAAGATGTTTCTTGTTCATGTTTTTGTTTTTTTTGTTTGTTGCGGTTGCACCCGATTCAAGAGCTGGATGGCTCACAGGGCTATACCAAATAAATGGAACTGAAACGTGTTAGATTTGGTGCTTTCGTGACTGCAGGAATTAATCTTTGTTTTTTTCGGTAAAGTCACGTAGAAATAAGAAAAAATAAAATTACATAATATACGACGTTTCGATTGCAACGCAAGCAATCATCATCAGGTAGAGGAAACACATAACCGCAGATATATATACAGACCTTAAGTAGAGGGAATTAACACAGATATACCAGGGGATACAGAGCGACGGAGCATCACACTAAATCAAACAGGGTTTAGCAACATTTTGAAACTGTATAAAGCAACACAGACGGTCAGTTAAAACACAATTAACGCATGGTCTTGTTGAATACGCTATTTCAAAGATTGTTAAATTGTAAGTTAAGTGTGAAATTTAAGATAGTGGTGGAATACATACCGTAGAGAGACCCATAGAGACCCATAGGTCTCTCTTTCTTTGAAATAGCGTATTCAACAAGACCATGCGTTAATTGTGTTTTGACCGACCGTCTGTGTTGCTTTATACAGTTTCCAAAATTTGCTAAACCCTGTTTGATTTAGTGTGATGCTCCGTGCTCCGTCTCTCTGTATCCCCTGGTATATCTGTGTTAATTCCCTCTACTTAAGGTCTGTATATATATCTGCGGTTATGTGTTTCCTCTACCTGATGATGATTGCTTGCGTTGCAATCGAAACGTCGTATATTATGTAATTTTATTTTTTCTTATTTCTACGTGACTTTACCGAAAAACCAAAGACTGAAACGTGTTATCGATGGTGGCGATGAGTATAGATCCATGGCTTTACGATTTTCTAAGTAATCGGTTACTTAACCGTTTCTCGATTCAGTTACTCGACTCCTCGGATAAGGGGCCGTCCATAAATGACGTCACGCAGTTTTGGCCGATTTCTGACCCCCCCTTCCCCCCTCGTCACACGGCGTCACAAAAAGTCAGACCCCCTCAAATATGACGTCACAAAGCTCTGCGCCCCCCCCCCAACCATATTTCCATTTTGAAAATAAAACATGCTTCAAATCACTTTAAACTATTGTCATTGTAGTTCGTATTTAATGTGGCACTGCACTCTGATGTTGTAGGAGAAAAAACGTATTTAAAAGGAGGCGTTGGAAAGCTGCAATTTAGCATAAAATCCACTTGAAAATATTGAACGCCTAACTAAAACTGCAGATGTTGAGAATATTATATTGAAATTATCTTATAATTATAAAATCTTAAAAGTAATTCTAACTATAAAAAATACTTGAAACTTTGTAGTAGAACGAAGCAAAATGTGGAGTACAATTATAACAATCACATTCATTCCACAGAATGAAAAGCCCTGTAGAATCATTAAAATAAAAATGTTTAATAACAATCATTCAAAAATCGTACAAAATGTATGCTTCTCCATTCTCCCATGGAGAAGCAAAATGCTCCTTCATGGAATAAATAAAAGGTGACCTTAGTAAATTTTAATAATCAAATAGTTAATAATTAAAATTAATCAAAATTAGTGTTGTTATAAAAATTCGATTTAATTAAGTAGAACATGTTGTTTATATTTAAAGTTGCGCATTTTTATGTGACGTCACATTTCTCAAACCCCCCCTCCCCCCCTCGTCACACTTCGTCACAAATGTCTGACCCCCTAGGTGCGTGACGTCATTTATGGACGGCGCCCTAACGCGAGAATATTTAAGTTGAAAGAAGTTTCGCTTCTGTTACCCGCGTGTACCGCTGGACGAGAAGTGTAATCATCTTGGTGACGTCTTTGGCATAGTTCAGGGCTCGTCACTGTTGGGGTTTCCCACCTTCGGGAGGCAGGTGTTGGGGGCTGCCGCCACAGTCAGTGACTGATTACAATGTTGGGTCGATGAATCGGCAAATCGGCACAGCTCCAGGGGAGAGAAACGCCGCTCCCTTCGCCACTCTCCCACCCGTTTGTGTTCCGAATCCACAATGTGGCAGATAATAGGGGTATTGGATAATGGGGTGGTAAATAACAGGGGTGATGGATAATATTGGTGGCAGACAATGGAGTGGCGATTGATATGAGTGGCGGATAAAGGAGGTGGTGGATAATGTGGTGATGGTAAGTATTGAGCCCAACTTGAGCTCCGGCCCGCGTGAATCCCTTGTTTGTGTGCGGGTGTCACAGAATGGACTTGCCAATGATCGGTACCAGCGGAGCCAAGATCGGCCTCTGTGGATGAGGCTCGTGAAGGACGCTCCTTGGTATTTGGAGGCAGTCACCCTCCAGCAGCAACGAAGGTCGGAGAAACGACGCTCACAACAATGAGCGGAGCGTCGGGTGGCTTAAACGCAACGAATTGGCACAGTGGGGAACACAGGTGGTGTACCTGTCCGTCTTTCCATTTAGTGCACCCATGGCACCAGAATCTGTCACGTGACCCGCTAGCAACAAGAGTCTTCGACACTTCACGCTTCAATGTGCGCCTAGCCTGGCACGAGCGCTTAAGCAACGAACGGTGGCTGTTGTTGTCAGACACGGATGCATGCTGGGAGCGGGTGGGTCATACAAATGCGGGGTATAGTTCGGTTCGATGATTCACGTCGTTGTCCGCAACATTTGGAATAATACACATTCTCTTTAAAAGCACCACTGAGCATTCCACACAGCCCCGCTAGCTCATGCAAGGAATGCGCCATGCACACGGTGCAAAGACTGGTTGGTGTTTACAAAGGGCTTAGACCGTGCAGAGCCCCTCTTAATTTAAGCAATCATCTTGGGCCAACTTCTCGACGGCACCCCAGTGACTTTGTTCTTCTCACATTCAGAAGGGTTGCTTCCCCACGTCAACCAGACAAATCCGCCTTTCGCATCCTGGAATGCATGCAACAATCTATTCGCAGTTGACTTGTTACGCTCCCCCACCCCGAATTAGTTGGTCCCATGACAATATCAACAACATGTTATCAAACAAAACTCTATTTTCGTTGAACACATTTAGAATGTTGCTGAATTAGCAGCGGCACACAGAAGCACAAACAACAACTCCACACATCAATAACACCACAGTGTTTGGCCTTAAAATAACAAATATATTATAGGTGACGTTTCGAGCGATGGACCTTTATGGCACGTAAATAGAAAGGCCAGGAGAGATAGATAGAGTGGACGATAAGAGATGGAGTTTATTCCTGGGTGAAAATTCTGAACAAATTATATTTGAGAGCAAAATGCCCACATTCATCGATGTATTTTCCGAGTAAGTCAGGTCTGGTGCTTGTGGATTGTTGCAAGATTTGTTGGTCCAAATGTCCTACATATAACCGTAATAAAGTTTTTGGATTTTCAGCGAAACAGGTTGGATTGAAAAGCAAGGAAACATTTGATTTGACAATGTTATTACGACGTTTGGCTGGAGATTGCATCAACAGGGGCTATAAAGAGCTTAGATGATTTCCTGTAGCACTATGACTAACCCTGTGATTCGTTCGATCGTTTCTCAGTACACTTGAACTAGTGAAGGTCGCGGCGGCAGCATATTGAGTAGGGCAGTCCAGACCTCTCTTTCCCTGGCGACGGACTCTAGCTATTCCTAGGGAATTCTCAGGCGTTCTCAGGCCAGCTGAGCGATATCGTCCCGCCAGCGTGTCCTGGGCCGGGGTCTTCGCCCAGTGGGACGTGCTGCCCGGTTGAGTTCCAGGGGGAGTCTACGGGGGAGGCATCCTTACCAGGTGCCCGAACCACCTCAACCGGCTCCTCTCGATCCGGAGGAGCAGCGGCTTGACTCTGAGGTTCTCCCAGGTTACCAAGCTCCTTACCTGATCACTGAGAGTGGACCCGGCAACCCTGCGGAGAAACCTCATTTCGGCCCCTTGTACCCGTGATTTGAACCTTTCGGTCATTACCCAAAGCTCATAACCATAGGTGAGGGTGGGAACGTAGATCGACCTGTAAACCGCGAGTTTTGTTCGAGAACTCAGCTCCCGCTTCACTACCACGGAACGGTACAGCGCCCGCATCACTGCAGACGCCGCACCGATCCACCAGCCGATCTCCCGCTCCCACTTGCCATCACTCGCGAAAGAGACCCCGAGGTACTTAACCTCCTCCACTAAGGGCAGCTGTTCCCCCCTCACCTGGAGAGAACACTCCACCGTCTCCCAGGAGTGAACCACGATCTCAGATTTGGAGGTGCTGATCCTCATCCCAGCCGCTGCAGGTCACAGACTGACGAGCCAAAGAGGACATCATCTGCCAAAAGCAGCGACGCCACCTCCATGCCCCTTGACTCCATACCTCGGCTGCGCCTTGTTGTCCTGTCAATGAAAATCACAAACAAGAGTGGATCCATGACGCACCGTTGGCGGAGTCCCAACACCCACAGTGAACGACTTTTATTTAACACCAGGAATATGGACACAGCTCTCACTCCGGGAATAGAGGGACCGGATAGCATGCACAAGCGGCACCGGTACATCGTACTCCTGCAGCACCTCCCATAAGACATTCCGGGGAACACGGTCATATGCCTTCTCCAAGTCTACAAAGCAGAGGTAGACTGGAGAAGCATACTCCCATGACTTCTCAAATATCTGTGAGAGGGAAAGAGCTGGTCCATTGTTCCATGACAGAATCCGCATTGTTACTCCTGAATCTGATGCTCGACCACCGGGCGCAGCCTCCTCTCTAGCACTCGGAGTAACACGGTAATTCAAGCCATTGCACTCATGTGAGCATTAGCACCAGTTGTGTGCCTAAATGAAAATATTTTCGTCTTAACTTTGATTTAGCGTTATTATTCTTATGTCTATATCAGCCAGCTCAAGCTTCCTGTAAATCACGTGACTTTTGTGTGGCCACTCTCCCCACTCTGACCCCCCACCTCTCCCCGCCCCCTGCAAAAACAGACTCTGCTTCTCCTCCGTGTAGCAGCATCGAGGCCCCCCTCTCCTCGTCTCTCCTGACCCTGTGCTCCTGTTTCTCCGTTCCTTTCCCATTCTCTTTATTTCCCGATTCCGACGCATCAACCACCGTGACTCTACCCCCCCCCGCCTCTTCCCGTGGAGTGCTGCACAGGTACAGCAGTCGCTAGTTTGACTTAAAAGCTAAGACTAAAAACAGCGAGGTTAAATAACAATCGAGCGTTTGGCATCGTAAGGCATGGGTGATGGAAGGGGAGAGGCAGGAGAGAGAGAGAGTGGTGAGACTGGCAGACATCAGATAAGGGGACGGGGGTGAGGGATGTAAGGTTAGGCAGGGAGAGGCAGAGAAGGAGAGGTGTGGAAGGCACGGAGATGAAGGGAGATACAGGGAGATACAGGGAGGAATAGATGTTATCGCTGTGTCTTGGCTTATATCGCACTCACCAGACTCGCATCGTCATAAAATACGGTCTGGGTCTCTTACCCTCCCCTGACCCTGGGTCCCGCCTGTCTATACGAGGGAGTGAAGTTAGATGTCTGTGAGTGTGTTTAGGAATGTGTATTAAATTGTTACGTGTACACATGAGTTTGGAGTCGTGGTGCATAGATTAGAGCACTGCGCTTGCCATCCGGCGACTCGGCCTCAAACGAGTGCCTGCTGCGGTGTGTAGTAAACATCGCCGCTGGGGAGATAAATCCGGCCAGGTGCGGTGCTGGCCACCCACCGCCTCGTGCACCGCGTTGGCCTTCACAGGTGTCCCCAATCAGCACCTCCGATGAGCAAAGGTTGGCTACGTACTGTGGGAAAGAAGTTCAACATACATGACATACTTTCCTTAACAGTCTGTTAAGGCTATACAGTACAGGAGATCTTCGTATTTGAGTTGGCACCGTCAGGAGGCACCGGATGGTGCATCTCCCAGTCTGTTCAGTGAATCCCATATACCACCTGGGGTCTGTTCTCGTGACCTTCCAGCAGCAAGGGCCTCTCCACGCTTCGTTCACGTGGTGCACCTAGCCTGGCAGCACAAGCGCCGTGGTGAATTCACCCCCACTCAGTGGCGAACAACCACTGGTGTTGTTGTTGTTGGAAGTGTGTGAACGTGCGAGCGTGAGACGGCACATGTAGAGGACTGTGTAGAGAGAGACTTGTGTACGACTGTGCGTAGGCGTGTGAGCGTTCAACGGTCTGTGTTTATTCGTGTGTGAGTGTGCCAGCGCTTGCCTCGCCAGTCCGTTAAGGCTATACGGGAGGTCTTTGTCTTTTTGTCACTCCCAATAGTGAGGAGCGGTAAGGTAGCAGTTTAGCGCGCTGCACTACAAACTCGGCCCCCAGAATTCGATTCCCGCTCACGGCCAACACCAGTGACGATTATCTAAACCGGCCCTGGGCCTCACCTAGGTGGCCTCAAATGAGTACCTGGTGTAATGTGTAAACATCGTGTGCAGAGCCGGCCTTCATAGGTTCTCGTGTATAGCACTTGTCTCCCCAAAGCCTCTTGAGGCTATATGGGGGATCTTTGCATTGCCCCTTCAGTAGTGAGAAGAAAACAAAGTACAATAAGACTCAATGCACATCACCCTTCCAAATCTCCAACCCTAACCACCCTCACCTCAGAAAAGTCATAGGGCACAGAGTAATTGTATTCATCTCTCCATACTCATCTCCCTCCGTGGTCTCCAGGACTCCGGACAATCTGGCTTCGGCCAAAGCCATTTCCACTGAAACGACTTCCCTTCCAGTGGCTGGTCCTAAAAATGCATTCAATGTGCGTTTTCATAATGTGGGGGTCATATTTTTTAAAATCAATTGTTATGTTGTCTTTGCTCTGTCCAGTATTTACTAGTTTCTGCTTTAATTCCTATTTGGTCGTGTTTGCTCTCGTTTGTATTTGCTTCATTGCTGTACTTGATTTGATTAGTTTTGCGGTGCCACGGCCACGGAGCAACTCCGCAAGCACCGCGACTCCCCACCGGCCCCTACACAGCGCACACACACACAGCGCACACACACACAGCGCACACACACACAGCGCACACACACACACAGCGCACACACACAGCGCACACACACAGCGCACACACACAGCGCACACACACAGCGCACACACACAGCGCACACACACAGCGCACACACGTAGTTGTCTGGCGGGGGATTGCCTGGCACATCGGGTTTTAATCCGAAGGGCACCTAGAGGGAAAGTCCCATGGTTGGCCGACCCTCGCAGGACAGGTTACATTGCAGTACCCCTAGATTGGCTTCAAATTGTATGGGCATTGTATGGGCGCAGAAAGAAAAGGTTCACTGGGCCAACCGCAATAAGTTATTCACGACATTGGGGGGGGGGGGGGGGGTACTAGCAAGAAGAGCATGAGGTCAGGAAAATGGCAGCGCCACTGCCGCCCTCATTCCGGCCCTCATACCAAATACACACTCGCTGGCAGTGTGTTCGCCAGCCGGGCGCCCTTCCAGATACCGAGCAACGAGCAACAATGGGTGGCCGGCGCCGCCACCGCAACATTCCACGGAGGACACCGTAACAGGGGGCGGTAACCACAGGTTGGCGCACGATTGACCGCGCGGAACGACGTCACCCCGGGCCTTTGAAGCTAAGGGACCCACTTCCTGCTGTCCTGCCTCCTCAAGTTGCTCGCAGCATCCGTGTGATGCCAGCGAGTGCTGCTAGGAGGCAGCGATAAGGTAGAGTTTTCTCTCGTCCTTCTCCCTCCGACTCTCACAGCGTCCTTGCGACGCCGCGAGTACAGCTTAGAGGTACGTGGTAGGCCGTTTGAGTGACTGGGCACTTAGGCAGCAGTAGGCTCGGCTCTTCTCGCAAAATGTTCCCCCTCCAGGGAGTGTGTATTTGCGCCGTGAATAAAAGTGAGCACAGCGCATCGGTGTGGTGTCGGTGATTTGTGTGTGGAGCGACTGTGTGGGGGAATCGCGCTGCGAGAGTGGAGCAGCAGCACGGGCGGGTGAGGTAATCGCTCGCAGGTGTGAGCACGTGCGTGCCGCTGTCCGCTGCATTAGCGTCAGCTGTGGTGTCCGCGTGTGTGTGGGTTAACTGTGAGCCAGTGGTGTCCGCGTGTGTGTGGGTTAACTGTGAGCCAGTGGTGTCCGCGTGTGTGTGGGTTAACTGTGAGCCAGCAGCACCGAGCATGTCCCTCTGAGAGGGCGCGAGCGCGGGGTGCCCGGCCGATGCGGTGGAGGAGGAAGCGGAAGGGGTGGACGTCGGCCCCCACAGTTTCGCTGTGTGTCATTTTGCCGATTACTCTTGGCCAGATGCTCCTTTCCATATAAACCGTTCTCTTGACGTCTCTCACCGGGTTACAACGCAGCCAACCTGAAACTCACCCCCCAAGGTCATTGTTGCCAATACAAGAAGACCTGCAACAGTAAGGCAAACTCATGAACCTTTGACATCCACAACCACATGGCTGAAAGTGCGCAGAAACCTTAATGTTGTCATTGATTTGTGTCATTATTTTTTCTTGTGTGTGTGTGCGTTAGTGTCTGAGTGTGTATTTGTGTGCATGTGTAGTGTTTATGAAGACGAATACACTTCTTAGGAGGCACACTCTGTTTATTGTAATTCCTTTCTTATACAGTCCTTAACGCAGAGGGGTAACCGGTCCCCTCACCCGATACCCTAAGGAGGTACAGCCTCCTAGCTTGGCGGGACTTGCACGTCTACTGCTACCCTATCCCAGAGTCCTCCGGCTGGGACCTAGGGGAGGCTATCTGACCCACCGGTGGGTCCTGACCACTGGATATGCCGAGCCTTAGCCCTCAGCAGGGCTGGAAGGCTGGTCCAGGGACCTAGCTAGTCTTGAGCCCAGGCTTCGGTCTTCGTGTAGGGACAGAACTCCCCGAGCTCTGCGCGGTCACCCTTCTTATACTCGTTTGTGGCCAGGTATAACCAATCCCACATTCCCACGTGGAACGAGCTGATTGGTTCTCCCCAAACTGTGGCTACGATCCACTTCACCTCGTCTGACCCCAACCTTTATGTACACCGAGGTAACGCTGCACTGCCCCCTTGATACCTGGTGGCAATGCAGGTTACCGAACAGTGCGTAGTTAACGCCTCTACATCACCCCCTCCTTCGGAAGCTCCAGCCGTCCCGGCTGCAACAATGCGAAACTTTGAAATTCAACGACGGAAGAAATGTGAGTCTGCCTCACGAACAACAAGAACAAGAACAAAAAACCCCCATATAAATACCCCCCTAACAACACAACTTATACAGTGAGGGAAAAAAGTATTTGATCCCCTGCTGATTTTGTACGTTTGCCCACTGACAAAGAAATGATGAGTCTATAATTTTAATGGTATGTTTATTTGAACAGTGAGAGACAGAATAACAACAACAAAAAACCGGAAAAATGTATGTCAAAAATGTTATAAATTGATTGGCATTTTAATGAGGGAAATAAGTATTTGACCCCCTCTCAATCAGAAAGATTTCTGGCTCCCAGGTGTCTTTTATACAGGTAACGAGCTGAGATTAGGAGCACACTCTTAAAGGGAGTGCTCCTAATCTCAGCTTGTTACCTGTATAAGAGACACCTGTCCATAGAAGCAATCAATCAATCAGATTCCAAACTCTCCACCATGGCCAAGACCAAAGAGCTCTCCAAGGGTGTCAGGGACAAGATTGTAGACCTACACAAGGCTGGAATGGGCTACAAGACCATTGCCAAACAGCTTGGTGAGAAGGTGACAACAGTTGGTGCGATTATTCGCAAATGGAAGAAACACAAAAGAACTGTCAATCTCCCTCGGCATGGGGCTCCATGCAGGATCTCACCTCGTGGAGTTGCAATGATAATGAGAACGGTGAGGAATCAACCCAGAACTACACGGGAGGATCTTGTCAATGATCTCAAGGCAGCTGGGACCATAGTCACCAAGAAAACAATTGGTAACACACTACGCCGTGAAGGACTGAAATTCTGCAGAACCTGCAAGGTCCCCCTGCTCAAATTGGGTCCTAGACCGCCGGGAGATAGGTTAGACCTGCCCTGCTGACCCACACTGACACGGGTAGATTAACTTCATTAAGCGTAGAATAAATCGCCAGTAGACATTAAACCTTGTCGTGTTGTCTCTGCAAATACGGAGAGGGGTGCATGGTGTTGAGCCTGCGCGTCGTGGTGTCACGTGTGTTCTACCCGCGTGGGTGCTCTCGCCACTGCGCAGCCCGTGGTTGGCGTGTACGAGAGGGGCACAGCGGCGTACTCGCGAGGTGGTTCGTACAGCCATTTACATCATGCCACGAGGGGCAGCAGCGAGGGGGGGAGAGTCGGAGAGCGGTGGGTCACAGGTGAATGGGGAGACGGGGGGCAGCCTCCCTGACACGTCACGTCCCCATATTACTCCTCTACATATGTATGTGGGAGACCCAAATCCCTGATCCCCTCCTTCCTGCCGCCCTGTCTCCACCCCCCCCCCCCTTATCTCCCCCAAAATCCACCTTTATTGACTTTGTCCACGAAGCTGGGGTCATGGAACGTGGAGCGAGCGATGGCCCCTCGTTATCTCACGAGCAAAAACAACTGAACAAAATGTAAATCCAAACAAAATGCGAAAAATTATCGTCGGGGTCATGGACCACTGGGCAACCGCCCTGGTCAAAGTCCTATCCGATCCATTATTTTCTGGATTACTCAGTCCACTTAATTTGAAGATACTTTACAATATATATTCACTGAACGTGTTGCCATTGTTGTGCTATTGGCGTGTACGCACATGGCGTGAAGTTTCCAGTTCCCTCTGTTGAACCAGGTGATAACTCGAGAGACAAATCACTCAACTTGGGAGAGCACTCAGCAACAATCATCGCCCCCTACCAGCAGACTCATGCCCTCTCGCAGGCCAGGTGCCAAGTCACATTGTGCCACAAGGGATAGCTGCCACTGGCGGGTCCCCTCAAATGTTTTAGTTGAGCTCCTATTGTTTTTGTTTAGCCAGGTGAGAAGTCAAAGAGAGAGAGAGACCAGGATAGAGCCTGATTTACAAGAATGACCTGGGTCAACTAAATTACGAAAGCAAAACAAATAACATAGAGTACAAGATGAAGCAGATATACATCAGGGCAAAAATAACAGTGTCACATGAGAAATATTGCACAAATATAAATCAATGCTAAATAAATTCCCTATCACAAGTCGGCTCGGGCAGTTTATTTTTAGACTGATCACAGTTCAATTACAATGTGTAGTTACAGAAACTTCAAATAGATATAGAGTGACTATTTTACTAACATGCAAATAGACGTGGATCTATGATGTCAAATGCAATTGCAAGTAACGCCATCGTAAAGAATCGACATCTCAGCATCACATTGATATGCAGATGTTGGAGGCGCAAGAGGCATTTTTTTAATTATAGAATTCCAATTGTTAGAGGTGTTCACAGAGAATGAGTGAGAACCTCGGTACAGTGCACTTGAGTGTTGTGTGGTGTCTTCAGATTTCAAGGATCTTGGTCTTGAAATAATATCGTGGACAGGTAAAAACCAAAGAAGGTAAAAAACTGCAGTGTTTGTGTGTGTGCATTAAATATGTACGTGGCCCAATTAATATCCCTCTTGAGTCGAAAGAGGAGGTGATAACTGGTCTTGGAGTAAATTTCAGTGGATGAGTGGAGCAGTTTGTTTGTAAGATGATGCGTAATGTATGATAGGATTCAGAAAATCCAGTGGTTTTAGGGGTTGATTTCTATGTGATATTTGCATAGTCTAGGAGACGCAAAGCAGTCGGAGCAGTGAAACGTCCTGTGTCACGGATGAGAAACAGGATTTGTTTTCTCGACAAAGTCCCCTTCATTCTTAAATTTGCGTTAAAATATTTTGATTGTCAGGTTTTATTTTTTGATTTAAAGCTTTCGTGACTGCAGGGATTCATATTCTTTGCTCTTTCGGTAAAGTCACGTTGAAGGGAAACAATAAAATAATAAAAAAATATATAAAACAATAAAAATTCTCACGACGTTTCGACCATAACGCAAACGGTCATCATCAGTAACAGTTCTATTTCCGATGGTCTGAAATCCGTTTGAGCTAAAGGTCTAAACTTTGCAGTCGCACCTAAACACATACCAGTTAATGATATAATTGCCCAAGTAGACGTTGCTCTCAGGGGCCTGGGTCACATCGCTGCAGACGTAGCAAGATCTGAAATCGCTGCAACCCTCAAAAACGCTAAGATGCCAGCTAGCAACCTCAGCAAAAATGAGCGTTTTGAATGATATAAATTAAAAAAGAGGGATGATATTGTAGTCCTCTCAGCTGACAAGGGCAATGCTACTGTCATCATGAAAAAAATAGAATATAACAACAAAATTAAAGAATTACTCGACGATGGTAGCTATACAATAATAAAAAGAGATCCCACCAACAGCCTCGTTACACAAACCAACAAAATAATTTCTGATTCAACCGCATTAATTGATCAATCTAAACAGTTTTCGTTGAAACCTTCTGCTGCCAGGCCACCAAAATTATACGGCTTACCAAAAATACATAAAGTAGATACACCCCTTCGTCCCATCGTCTCTACAATCAACTCCCCCACCTACAAACTGGCTCGTTTTTTGTCTGAAATCCTGCGTCCTTTCACTGGAAAAACCACCTCTGCGGTACAAAATCCTACTCACCTGGTATCGACATTCACCAAAGTTCCTGTACCTGACACCATCGCAATCATTGAAGACTTGGTTCATCAAGGATTAAACACTGAGGTAAACCCCCCTGGTGAGACACTGTTTAACCAATACATACTTCACTTGGAATGGAACTTTCTACAAACAAACTGAGGGCACCCCAATGGGCTCCCCCCTATCTCCGGTTATAGCTAACATTTTCATGGAGAAATTTGAGACTGACGCCATCCAGACTGCCACTCTGCGCCCAACCTTATGGAAGAGGTACGTGGATGACACTTTTGTCATCTGGCCACATGGCCGGCCTGCTCTAGACCAATTCTTCGACCACATCAATTCCATACACCCAGCCATCAGATTTACCATGGAAGTCGAAAAAGATGGCAAGCTACCATTTTGGATGTCCTAATAAAAAAGAGACCTGATGATTCAATGAGCCACTCTGTCTACAGGAAAGATACCCATACGGATGCTTATCTGAAACCGGATTCCCACCACCATCCATCACAGAATAATTCTCTCATCAAGACTCTGTACCATAGAGCCCAATGCATATCCGACCAGGAACACATAGGCAGTGAATTCAAGCACGTACACCAAGCTCTTAAGGCTAATGGTTACTCCGACTATACAATCCGCAAAGCTATCACTCAAACCATGAAGAAGGACCCTCTTGAGGAGCCTTTCAAAACCATCACTTTACCCTACATTGCAGGGATCACAAAAAAGATCTCCAAAATCTTGAATAAACATAAGATCCAAGTCCGTTTCAACACATTACATAAAATCCGTGATCTGGTTCCGTCTGTAAAAGATGTGATTCCGGACATACAGTGCCCTGGTGTCTACAAACTAAGTTGCCTCTGTGGTAGTAGTTACATTGGAGAAACCAAACGCCATGTCTCGGACCGCATTCGTGAACACAAAGCAGACCTTAAACACGGTAGGACCAACACCTCGGCCGTGGCAGATCATTGTTATAATTCAGTAGGCTCACATGACATTGACTTCTCCAAGACAGAGGTTCTTTGTAAGCCATCTGGCTACCATGAGAGATTCGTTCATGAGGCTATCCACATATACAAGCACAGAGACAATTTCAACCGAGAAGATGGATTCTGGCTTAGCAATCATTGGAAGGATTTGATAAACCATTTCAGGTCTTAATTGATTGTTCACGCTTACGGTGGCTTTCAGACAGCATACATTAATTTTTCGTCTCCCCCCTCCTCTTTTCAGAACATAGATGGACTCGTCCTTCTAATTAAACTGCCAAATCGCTGCCCGTGGTGCTAACGTATTTTTTTAATAAATAAGTAAACGCACCGTTTGAAAATAAATAAATAAATGCGGCCCGACACTTCTTTCAAATGTTTCTTGCCGTTGGTTTTTCACACCTAATGATGACCGTTTGCGTTATGGTCGAAACGTCGTGAGAATTTTTATTGTTTTATATATTTTATTATTTTATTGTTTCCCTTCAACGTGACTTTACCGAAAGAGCTAAGAATATGGCAGGTTTTAATTTGAGGTGCAAATTGAGCCAGACGCCAAGATGCTTGTGATACTTGTGCAGAGTCCATGCGAGTTGTTTGGTAAGGGGAAATTGTTGTTCCAGCACCCATACAGGTGTAGTGTAGCACAAGTCGGAGACGAAGTAGTTGCAGGAGGCACCTTTATTGACTCTCTTAGGTTCACAGGTTCCTTCCGATGTCGTATAGCCTAGCCTAGACACAACCCTGACCGTGTTACACTGACAGCGACGACCGAGACAGCTAACAACTCTCCGGCCGCGCAATGATCTAGTGGAGACGGCAGCAACGAAGGCAGCGAAGATGACGGCAACATCGAGATGAGTCGACTCCCAGAATCAGCAGCCCGGAGCTCTCGCTCTCCGCTGCTTTTATCCTACTTGGCACAGCCTGGCACCGCCCTGGCCGCGTCTCCCACGAGTGGGTTCCAGGGGTTTCCCGATGAGGTCTTTCGTGACCCTTGCCCCAGTTCCTCCACCCTGCCGGCACACACACCGTGTGTATGCTCGACGGCGTGTACGCTAACTGTCCACCGCAGTTGCCGCTGCTGGACAGCAGTCGGAGTTAGACTGATGGCCTTAATCTAAGTTTTGTTGTTGTTGTTTGACTTGCATCCCACTGGGATTTTTGCACACAGCGTTGGTGTACGGTGCTATTTCAGGAATATATTGATGTTTTTTCCTGGATTTTCTGTTTGCACATGCACAAAGTCACTTTAAGATGTTTTCTTGTTCATGTTTTTTTGTTTGTTGCAGTTGCACCCGATTCAAGAGCCGAATGGCTCACAGGGCTATACCAAATAAAGGAAAAAATGAAAACTAAGTCGGCGTTATGTCACTACACACATATGAACTCGCATGAACTCACGTGAACGTCGCTATCCCTAAGAAGCCCAGAGGCATCTCAATGCCTTTTTTATCTCCTCTCTGCCATCCCTTCTCAAACCTCCCACAGAGTTCTTTCCAATCTCTTCTCCTTTAAGCCAACCATGTCCCTTGGTCTCTCTCTCCATTTCTAGCTGTCATTAATTAATTTACTTCAACATTAATTTAACACATAGGCTTTCCCGACCAATATCATCCATAATAAAGGTTTTTTTTTTGGGTTAGATCGAGTAAATATATAAATGTATCGTTAGACCCGCCACCATCTGACACAGCCAATTAGTAAGGTTTGTCATGTAAGCAGAACATGCCAATTCGTTACTAGTACAGCACACCGGTGTGTTGGAGATCTGAGTACGATGTTTCGCCAGTAATTACAATGACGTTGTAACTGGTGAAACATCGTACTCAGATTACAATGAAGCTAGTTGTAATTACTGACGAAACGTCGTACTCAGATTGTAAATGTTGTGGCTTTGCCAATTGGCTGTGTCGGGTGGTGGCGAGTTTAACGACACATTTGTAGTGAGTTCAACTTGGAGGCAACACATTTATTTAACACCAACACACGGGGTAACTGCCCCTTAACAGAATAACAACCTATGGTGGTGACAACCAGGCTAATTACACTAATTACAACGTAACTAGCTACAACGGACCGGACCACAGCTTGGGTCCAGGTCCACGTGTTGGAGACTCGGTAGAACGTAGAATGTAGAACGTAGACGAGGGTTTCTTCAGGATTAACAACCACGCCGGCCCCACTGGGGACCCGGCTTATATTCTCTGTGGCGTGGCCGGCTCCGCCCTTGGCCACGACCACCTTCCAGAACCCTCGAGCAGGATCTGGACCCTGACCACGTGACTTAACCGGTCACGTGTCCTCTCGGGTCAACCAGAGTGCCACGGCCTCTAATAACCTCATTCCTACAGCCGGCACTTCCATACCCTATCCTGTAGAGCTGGCACTGCACGCCGAGCGCGATGCCATCCAGCGCTATCAATCAGCGCTGACCGAGCTCCTCTAGGGCCGGTACTACACCCGCACCAAAGTGGTATCCGCGATGTCAATACACCACACGCCGTGCCTCCCTAGGGCCGACACTACACAGTGGCATCCCGCGATGTCACTACACATTTATAAATTTACGCGATCTAACCCCAAAAAAACCTGTATTACTTTAACGTATTCTTATGAGACCCTAACACTCCCCCCCTCCCCCGCCTTTTCTCTTTCTCTAACCCCTCAGTCAATTCCATGCTTTCTGGTCCTGTCTTACAGCTGTCCTTTATTCATTAATTTACTTTACGGTGCACAGTACTTGTGTGGCCCTTACACTTGCAGGAATAAACATTTCCAGTTGTAAATGTGATGCGAGTTACATAACACACCACTATTGGTAAGAATATTCTGATCTGCAAGAGTAACCTACAAATATATGTTGCATTGTCCAGTAACCAAATTCAGGTTTCTTGCTTGGCAGGCAAAACTTAACTGCACCACTATTTTAACCCATCGCAACGCATCACACCACACCTCAGCAACATAACTCGTCAGGTAACTAAACACGTCATCATACCTGGCTTTGTAACGTATTCTCCTTTCGTAACTTCCCAAATGAGCAGCGCGCAAACGGGCATGTTCAAGGGCTGTCTAGAGAAGCACACAGTGGCGGCATCATCATCATCACTATCCATGGCCAAATAGCCCGTAGGTCTCCACTGCATATTTAGTAATTTGTTTCCACTTTCCTCGGTCTTGTGCCAATATGTTCAAGTGGCGTAATCAAACATTTTTATGCCATCCTGGTCGACCCCTATCGCTACCACGCTTCACAAAAATCTGTGGCTACTGGAACTGCGGTGCCACGACAGCGAAGCCGCTCCGTGGGAGCCGTGCCTGCAACGGGGGTGCTGCGGCAGAGGAGCCACCAGGCTGCCGTCACAGCGCTTCCCCCACCACCCTCCACATGAACACACACACTCACGTAGGGCCTCGTGGGGGGGAGGTCACCTGCCCCTGAGTTTTCACCCGAGGGCCTCCCTCGTGGTGGTGCTCCACGGTTTCTCAGGGCCAGAGAATTGGCAGGCCCCCCCCCCCAGGCCGAACGGCACTGCGGCGCCGTGGACTGACTTAAAGTTGCACGGCCACGGCGAACTACTGAGAACCGCAGTGAAGAAACAGCCAAAAAGCACACGCGGACCAGCAGGCAGGTGGGGGGTCGGGGCGGAACAGGTTGATCCCTATGATGCGGTGCACGCTGCAGACCGGCAGGGGGGCGGGGCGGTACAGGACGACAGCCGTGCACTCGGTTAAACAATGGAGGGGCGGGGCATCAGAGAGGAGGCTGCTGATTGGATGAGAAGCCAGCGGATCGGCGGCGCGTGGGCTTTTGAAGTAGGAGCATAAAAAGGGATGGAATTGGGAAGCCCGTCTCTTTTGCCCGGGATCTTGTGGAGTGAGAAACCGAGGGGTGATCGTCCCCTGCTACTCGAACGTCCGTGAGACGGGTCGCAGAGCAGCCAGATCCAGTTCCCAGCAAAAGCCGCGTGCAGCCTCGTCTTTTCGCGACCTCCAACACCACGAGGTCGGATCATAAGTACGAAGAGGAGAGGTAAGGCAAAGGGGGAAATTCTAATAGAGAGAGTGAGTAGAGAGAGGACAGGCTACTTGACTATTAGACCGTAGAGAGATAGGTTAGATCTTAGGAAAGGGGGGGAGTGCATGGTGTGGTGAACCTGTGCGTTGTGTGGTGTCTTGTGTTTGCGCACGAGCGTATATTTTCCCCGCGTGTGTGCGTTCGCCGTGCACGTTAACTTATGAGCATGTGCGTTGTGGTGTCCCGTGTATTCCGTACGCGTGGGCACTCTCGCCGCTGCGCAGCTCGTGGCTGGCGTGTACGAGAAGGGCACCGCGGTGTATTTGCGAGGTGGCTAGTGCAGATATTTAAATCATGCCACGAGGAGCAGTAGCGAGGGGGAGAGAAGAGGAGAGCGGGGGGGGGCACAGGAGAATGGGGAGTCGAGGGACAGCAGCCCTAACAGAACCATTGCTTCTTGCTGACGGGTCAGCGAGCAGTGGCAGAGTCCATAATAAAAGTTTTTGGGTTAGATCGCGTTATTTATAAATGTGTTGTAACCCTCCACCACCCGACATGGCCAATCAGCAAAAAAAGTGTCACGTTGACAAAAGACAAATAGTTCACTACTTTAGCCCACCGGTGTGTTGAAGAGTGAATCCACAACATTTACAGTTTGAGTACGACGTTTCGCTGGTAATTACATCCAGCATCATCGGGCAATTCGCAATACATAAATTAACATAATTTCGGGTAATTGTGCATATTTCCAAATTTAATTTAATTTTATTATTTTCATCAAATTTTCAATACCCGACATATACAACAACCACCACAGCTACCACGGCAACATCATAATCGACTACCGCAACGACGACTGCAACACCAGCATAGGGGACATATCTTGCTGACCCTGCCTTCTGGTGCCACGAGGGGCTGAATGTCTGAATATGAAAAGTTCAAAGTGGTCAAGGTTTCCAAATTATCCATTAACAACCAAGAGAAAAGAGTGGCGCGCGCACACAAGCAACAACAGATTGCCCCCCCCCCGTATTGCCCTTACCGGACTAAGCAGGTCAAATACGTTAGTTTGTTTTACACATCCCACCGACCACGCAACCTTCTTTCAGGGAGTGCAACACTTCAGCGGCATCACTTCAATATAGGTGCCGACACTGGGCCGATACTGACATTCAGTGTTTTGAACAAATGATGGCGAACTGCCAGCTGTTGATGAACTGCCAAATGTTTACAGGCAAGATTATGTAACACATGATACGGATAACTACAGGACTGTGAGGGCAACTGTTGTTAGTGAGCACCTATTAAAGTCAGTGCATCGCACGAGTGGGTGGTGTCACTAGAATCACGCCCGCCCAGCTCTGTTTTCCCAGTGCTGATGTTGACATACCACACCATATACTAATTGAAGACTGAGTCGACCTAAGGGAGGGGCCAAGACTGGGTTCGGATATCACTCGTCACTGATGTAACCGTGGCTGGGTTGGTAGTGCTAACCAGTGTTAACCACTCCCCAACATTTTTCGATAAAGATCCCCCGTATAATGTTAACAGGCTGGTGAGGCAAGTGCTGTAAGGGAGCACCTATGAAGGCAGAAGGGCACACGAGGGTGTGTGTGGCCAGCTCCACGCCCGGACACCTTTGTCTCCCGAGTCGCAATGTTTAACTTATTTAGCACCGTACGTAGCCAACTGTGCTAATCGGAGGTGCGGGGGAAGGACAACAAACAACACGAACAGCAGTTCTAAGGGAATTTATTTTCAATCTAGATGATTTAAAAGTGCATAGCTGCAGTGATTTCCTAATATCAGAAGGAACAGCGTCCCAGGCGGTCTTAGAAGCGCATCTGAAAACGCGCGATGTAATTCGCGTCTCAGGTGCGATGACATATCGGGAAGTCTGCACACAAACACCATCCTCCCTCGGCAATTCTTTGAGAGATCAATTTCTCTCCGAAGCTTTACCTCGTTTCGAGCTCCGGATTACCATTCACACTGCATCAAGGGATGGCAGCCTCAGCCAACCACTCACAAGGAGCCGCTACTTCCTTCAAATGTTGGAGGCACAGCAGCACCAGATGGGGTCAACCCCACCTTGCCCGATGATGCTGTTTGAGCTGAGAGGTGTCCCCTTACCCCGAGACCTCACGAGACCTCACGGAAATTATTGGGAAACTTGCGAACCCATTCTTTGGGGGTCGGAGATCGGTTTAACGGTTTTTTTTTACCTTAAAGATGATGACAGGTGTGGCGCTGCAAGTTTCTTTTGTGATGGTCTTTAAAGCAAAAAGTTTACGTTTGGTGTTTGAACATCTTAAAACCTGTTTCATTGCTAGAAAGGGTAAACCGTGTTATTGTTATACTGTGTTAGAAGTGATTTGTTATCACGTGCTACTGAGGCAGTTTTAATTTAATCAACAAATTATTAATTAACCTCATTGTCAAACCAAAGAAGCTCAAGACGTCCATCTAATTGCCCTTTAACTAACCATAGAACAAGAATTGGAATAAGTGGCACAACTTGATGCCTATTGCAGTACCAACCAACCCTTTGGAACAACCGAGTTTACTCCCTTGACATTGTCAAATTTCCTTCAAAAAATATCCTGAAGCCGAATGTCAGATACAGCCACATTTGCAAACGTGATAGCTAAATTATAAGTTTATTAGGAAGCCACTGGAGCTATGCACTTTTAAATCGAGATCGAAAAACTCATTAGTTAGAACTCATTGTTGTGTTTAGTTTGCTGTCCTTCCCCCACACCTCCGATTAGCGCGGTTGGCTAGGTAATGTGCGAAAGAAGTTCAACATACTTACATACAGTACATACAGTACATGTGTTGTCTTGGTGTGGTCTGGGATTGTTTTATGTTGATTTTACTGCCTTGTACAAGCTACATTTGGTGTTTAGAAACTGCAGGAATGTATGTACTTGTGCAATTTGTATTTTAAAACTGATATGTTTAGCGACTTGGTTAGCTTATTTATCTCGTTCATATCGTGTCTTGTATTGTTTATCTAACTCGATCACCCGCCCCTACTGGACATCTGTAGAAAACGAGCTTCATAGCTCATCCGATTTCTCCAGAATAAATACAATTTCTGATTCTACGTGGCAGTGACGTCACTACGGCGCTTGTGCCAGGTTAGGTGCACTTTGAGGCCACGTGAAGTGTCTAAGGCTCGCTGGCAGGAGGTCACGGGCCAGACCCAGGTGCCATGGGTTGACTGAGATGACTGACAGATGACAACCTGCCGTTCTCTCGCCGCCCAGCGCGCCACTCGTTGTTGTGAGCGTTGGTGCCCCGCTGTTGGAGGGCAACTGGCTCCAACTACCCAGTAGCGTCCTTCACGAGCCTCCTCCATAGAGGCCGATGACTGGTATTCATCGACAAGTCCACACACCTCCACATCCACCTGTACCACATCACTCCATCCCTTCTCGAGCAAGTGCCTCGCCCATTTAGCCCCCTTCTAAATGGCGAAACAAAAGCTGGTCGGGCATGCAGTGGTCGGGCATGCGTGCTACATGCCCAGAAAACGCAGCCTTGCCTGTCGAAAGAGTGCACTGATGGGAATGTGTTCAGAGCTCACACAATCCAGACTGGTTTAATCCAGGATAGATCGTAGGCAGGACAGCCTGAATGTGTATAACCGACACACATACCAGGCACACGTGCAAGTACACACACACTCCAGGCACACGTACAGCACACACACAGCAGGCACACGTGTAACAGGCACACGCGCAGCACTGGCACACACACAGCATTGGCATAAACACAGCAGGCACACACACAGCACTGGCACACACACAGCACTGGCACACGTGTAGCACACAGCAGGCACACGTGTAGCACTGGCACACACACAGCAGGCACACACACAGCACTGGCACACACACAGCACTGGCACACACACAGCACTGGCACACACACAGCAGGCACACACACAGCAGGCACACACACAGCACTGGCACACACACCCCTCCGTTCTCTGCACCTCCAATCCACCCCGCCAAGCGTTTTATTTTGCAACTGTTTAAAAGTATTAAGGCAAACCACAAAAACAACTTATACCGCCTTTTACTCTATCCCCCATCATCATCAACAACAACCCCCCACCCACCCAGGAAGCCTCCTCCCCCGACGGGAAAGCGGAGTGTTAAAAGGCAGGCTGGGGCAGAGATCCTGATGCTGCAGGACACACATAGAGTGGTGGTGGGTGCGGAGAGGTGTGCAGTGCGCACGTACAGATGCAGAGAGATAGTGTTGGATTTAAAAAATACCCTTATTATACTGCAGTACACGCAGATATATTTATTGTTACACAGATACCGTTAAAACTGTAGTACACACAATCATATACACATTGTTAAACTGCAATAAACACATACATATACAGTACAGTGATCGTGTTACATAGAGATCTTTATACTGCAGTACACACAGTGAGCTAGATAATATTGGTCTGGAAAACCAAACGGCCGATGGAATTGGCATAATATTTTAATTTAGACGTAAGCAACACAACGGAACGTGTGATTGTACTTGCTTGTATGTACTGACGATTTCTACATAGACTACATAGTCAATAGTGTTGTATGGACACATACCGTAGCAAAACACATAGAGAGATCTATTATATACACCGAGATCCTTATACTGCAGTACACAGTTATATCATTCTAGGCACACATTATTTATTAAATGAGGTATCACTGAAGCGATACCCACGGCTATAATTAGAGAAAACCCTTATACTGCAGTGCGCACACCATAACATACGTACACACACATTGCTTACATTGTATGTACATGGAGCGTTGTACACGTACATAACACGGGCAGTATACATACAGTGTGTATATATACTCTTTATACATTGGTGTTAATGCGATAAGGAGATAGTGAATGATATAGTCGGTTGATTGGAAAACATAGACCAGCCTTTAGCAGCAAAAGCGTCATTATCAGCAGCAGCTCCAGTGAGTATATCAATTACATCAATATCAGCAGCAGGATAACTCTCTTTACATCAGCATCACCATCTCTCGCAGTGACAAAGAACACCATTATCATCATCAGCATCACCACCATCAATAATCATTTATCATAAGTGATAATCATCAGTAAACAGCACCATCAACCTCAGCTGCATCAGTAACTATCAGTAACCATCATCAATAATAATCATCAGTAAACATTAGTATCACCATCATCGAATCCGCCATGAATAATCAGCAGCAGCTTCAACGCCGTCAGCAGCAGCACCAGAAAACGTCAATATCACGATCACGACCATCAATCAATAATCCTAACCCTCGCCACCACCTTCACTCATCAACAGCAGCGTCAGTACACATCACTAACGTCATCACATTAATCATCAATAACTTCCACCACCAATGCCAATCATCACCACCAATAATCATCGGCATCAATAATCATCAGCACCAGTAAACATCAATAACATCAGTATCATCACAACCACCAATCGCCAACCTCCATCAGTTATCACCATTAACCATCGCTGTCACTACCATAAATAATGATCATCAGCAGCACCACCTCCAATCATCACCACCATAACGATTAATAACCACCAATTACCACCACCATCAACCACCAATAATTATTAATGAATCATTCGTCCCAGCCGCGGTGCTTTGCAGGGGCTAGCGGAGTCCTCCGCTAGGGGGCGCTGCGCCCAGCACAGGGGACCTCTGTGCGGAGTAATTTTCCATTGGGGGGTGGGGGGAGTGGGGGGGTGTGGCTGAGACCGTGGGGGTGGGGGGAAATTTCCTCCCCCCTCCGGCGTGCGCTCCCCACTCACTGAACCATCCCAGGGTGTCTGCCCACCACTCACTCACACCAACTACTACTGCTGCACACACGAACTACTGCTGAACACTCACCCCAACTACTGCTACACACTCACACCAACACCTGCTGCTACACACTCACACCAACACCTGCTGCACACACCAACTACTGCTGATACTCATCACGCTCTGTGTACACCTGCAGCGGTGTGAAGTCATTTGCGTCGCGATCAGCATCAGCCACCAAGCAACGGCTCTATCGTCAGCGGCATCATTACCAGGTGTGTTGTCGATACAGGCACGCGTGTGTGTGCCAGTGTATGTACCATCGGACACTCCACCCTCTCCACAACTCCCAATCGGTGATGGGGCAGTTGTGGAGAGAGTGGAGAGTTTCCCATACCTGGGCAGTGTGCTTATGACCGGCTCCAGTTTAACAACAGAGGTCTCACTCCGAATCAGTCGAGCGGCAATATCTTTTAATCGGTTGCGTAACGCTGTGTGGAAGCTACCTGGTCTGTCGCTCCGCACTAAGCTTCAGGTCTTCTCGGCCACGGTCATTCCCTCCCTTCTCTACGCTTGCGAAACGTGGACCCCCCTAATGGAACATCTTCGCCGGTTAGAAACATTTAGGCTAGCTTGCCTACGATCCATCCTGTAGCTGTATGTATTATTAAATAATACATATTACAATTCCTTATAGGGGAAACATACTAATTAACGGATTACTAACGTAGCATATAATCACAATGACACATTACAACTAATTACTAATCTACAACTCATTACTAATCATAACCATTGACTGATTACCAATCGATTATATAATCACTGCACCTGAATTAGTTAAATGATGACGTCACCCTGCTGCTGCTCTATTTAAGACCGAGAGCAAGTGGAGAGGGCTTTAACATTCTGGCGATTTGCCCGATGATGCTGGGGATGTAATAACCAGCGAAACGTCGTACTACTCAAACTGTAAATGTTGTGGATTTACTCTTCAGCACACCGGTGGGCTAAAGTAGTGAACTATTTGTCTTTTGTCAACGTGACACTTTTTTGCTGATTGGCCGTATCGGATGGTGGAGGGTTACGACACATAAATAACGCGATCTAACCCAAAAACCTTTATTATGAATAATATTGGTCTCGAAAGCCTTCGTGTTAAAGTGTATATGTGTGTAGGGGAGCGGTAGTGTAGCGGTTTGCGCTGCACTACGAACCCGGCGACCCTAGTTCGATTCCCTCTCACGGCCAAATCCAGTGACCGATATCTTTACAGGTCCTGGAATTCCCATAAGTCGACTCCGCCTCAAATTATTCTCTGGTGCGATGGTGTAAACATCGCCACTGGGGAGACAAAGGCGGCCGGGCGTGGTGCTGGCCACCCACCCCTCGTGTGCCGTGCCGGCCTTCATAGGTGCTCGCTAACAGCACTTGCCCCTAGAGTCTGTTGAAGGTTATATGGGGGTCTTTGGCTTGACTTGACCATGTGTATATGTACCTAGTGTACAATGTAGTGTACATATACATTTATACAATGTAGTGTACATATACATTTATACAATGTAGTGTACATATACATTTATACAATGTAGTGTACATATACATTTATACAATGTAGTGTACATGTCACCATGTATACCGTGTAATGAATATGTAACTGTATACCATGTAGTGTATAGAAACATATGCAGTGTATATGTCACTATACCATTACATTAGCCAAGAATGTCTGTGTAACGCGCGTGACGTCACTCCACATGCCGCACCCCCCCCCCCTCATTAATATTCATGAGCGGGTGGATTTTTATATTTACGCAGAAGGTCGAGCGGAAATAATATTTTCTTAGCAAATTCGCTTTAAGTTTGACGTTTCTTTATTGATAGTGAATTTAATACACAATTCTATGCAGCAACAAAGTGGATTTGGTTTCTTTATTTCTTCAGCACTTGAGACGAAAGTTAAGTCTAATTTATACTTCTACATGATGGTAAAATAGACATTTATTGGTGATTTTGCAGATATTGTATCGAATTCCAATTAATTTCAACCCCCGCGACCGAAAGCAGAAGAGAATAAAGTATCAGAGCAGTGAATTTGAACAAATTGAAGGTCAGTTATATACAGTGCTACAGTGACATGAAGTGAGGTTTTGATTTAAAGCTTTCGTGACTGCAGGGATTCATATTCTTGGTTTTCTCAGTAAAGTCACGTAGAAGGGAAACAATAACATATTGTTTTATGTTTTTATTATTTGTTTCCCTTCTATGTGACTTTACCGAAAGAACCAATAATATGAAGTGAGGTGTTTTATGACTTCGTTTTGTGCAAGATTCACTGCCATCAAATTTACACAAGATATACTCTGCTCAATTTTTAGTAAATATTACAGCTTCCGTACTGGGACGGGCACAAGGCGAGTGTAATGAATAATAATGTCACTAATCTTGATTTGAAGCTCTCCCCCTGGCGAGTTCTCCGGCCGCCACCGATCTTGCTGCCCCGCCCCCCAGCTCTAGCCCCACCTCTCTCTCCCATCTTTAGCCCCGCCCACCTCTCCCATCTCTAGCCCCGCCCACTTACCCTACCTATAGAGCCTCTTGTCACGGCAGCGGTCTCGCCTGCTTCAGCAGTTTCCCTGCTGTGATTGTCTCACCTGATGACGGTCGCTTGTGTTGCACTCGAAACGTCGTGATCTATTATTTTCTACCTACGTGACTTTACCGAAAGAACCAAAGAGTATGAATGTGTAACTGTATACCATGGGGTGTATACGTCCCTGTGTATACCGCGCGGTGTCAACACGGGCAGTCATAGACCTCTTATGTTAGTCTATGGGTCTGTGCATCTGTCGGTCTCACACGTTAGTGTATGGGTCTCTATGTAAGTCTATGGATCTCTCTGTGAGTATGGGAGGGCGAGGCAGTCATATGCAAAGGACAAGAGGAATTATTGAGTCTGGACTTGAACAGGGGCAGGGAGTCGACAGCGTGGGCCGCTGGGGGAATGGAGTTGTTCCAGACTGTGGGTGCAGCAGAGGAAAATGAGCAACCTCCCACTGAGTGAAACCTGACCTGCTGGGTTTCCACAGAGAGCACCTGCTGTTGGAGCGGAGCGTGCATGGAGGGAATTCGCGTGAGGTGGGAGGGAAGAGGTATTGAATTGGACCGAGAGATATAAAGAGGAGGAACGTGTTGTTGAGAGATGATATGCAAGTTAGAGGCACCGTTCAGTGTAAACACAGCGAGTGGGCTCTTGCAGCATGCGTCAAGGCTAGGAGGTACGACTCGCCAGAGGCTGAGACTAACACCGGAGTGGCAGCCAAAGGAGGGAGCAGTGCCCGACAAAACGTCCACCGCAGGCGCACGGTGGACCGTCGCATCGCTGGACCCTGAGAGATAGCGGCGGCTTGGGAGAGACTTTCGTCCAGCAGTGGATAGACCACGGCCGGTGATACGTGATTGTGTAAATGACACCTCTCTGTGTGTGTACGTACGTGCCTAGGCTCTCAGCTGCCAGTCTAACTCAAGACCAGTGTCCTGCTCAACGCCACGACCATCCTCCACCTCCCCGTCTTCTCACCTGTCCACCAAGGAGGTACTTAACCTGGCTCAGGTCACGTTCAAATGGCCCATGTGGCCTACGTGGCCCAGGTTAGGATCACTTCGGTCTGTCTTTAGGTTTGAGGTATAAGGGCCCTCTGTTAAAAACTTTGCAACTTTGGGACCCCCTCTCCCCCTCCTTGGCGGAAACCTGCACTCGAAGAAAGGGAGACGTGGGTTGTGGGCCCCGAATGGAGACAGCCAGTTGGATGGAGAGAGATAGAAACGAGGACGCTGTGGAGCAGGTTGAGGAGATGAGAAGTGTGGTTGGAGCGATACAGAATGGGCGAACGTTGTGGGTCGGCCGCATTTTTCACAGAGCCGGGAGCTGCAAGGCTCAGATGTCGGGAACAAGGCCGAGAGGCGGAACGAGAGAGAGAGAGATACACCACTCGACGGGAGTGAAGCAAAGAGGAGAGTTCCTGATCGGGCAGGCAAGGTGGTGGAGGGAGATGGAGCCAAGGACCTGGCATTCGATTTTCTAATAGCCACGGCTAACATCAGCAGTGGTCGATAGCTGAGCCAGTCGTGTTGGCATGCCTCCCACTCCTCCCTAAAATAAACTATGCGTGGATTTTTATCCGGTCCTCTGGTTGTTCCGCTCCGCATTTAGAATCAACGGGCGGTTAGAGTATTTGGCCGCTATACATTTCCACATCATAAGCCACTTTGTTGAGCTATCATTTGTGGCCAGGTCACTTCTGAAAAAGAGCTATGTAGCTCAGTGGGCTTTATCTGGTAGGAAGAGATTCAACTTCCAGAACTGTCCTCCGTGCATTTGTGCAGCGATTATTACCTCCTGTACTATCTGTCTCCAATGGTGATTAATGATCACTTGGGCCCGGTCGCTTCTAAAAAAAAGCTGCATAGCTCAATGGGCCTTACTTAGAATAAAAATATTTTACAGTTTTAGTTTAGATATCTGAACCGATCAAGGCGACACCCCTCCCAGTACCCTTCACCAACCCGCACTGAACTAGCATGGTGAAGTATGGTCAAGACAACCCGCACGCCTCACATGGCATTGGAAACGGCCTTTGTCCAGCAGTGGCTTGACAAAGGGGCTGTGAATTATTGGTATTTTACGATATGGGTAAATTGGCCTCTGTCCTGTATTGCCACATCAAACTCAGCGGTCCCGAGTGCAAGCGATGCGGCAGACTCTGGGACTCGTACCGAGCGGCAGGCGCGAGGACTCTGGACCGGTGTCCCGTCTTAGGAAAGCAACGATGCCAGGAGGGTGGGGAAGAGGGGTGGCGGGGGGGCAGCCATCGCGTTTAGACGGGCCGAGCAATGGGCCCCAAACAGGGGTGGTCGATCATCGCCGAGGGATGACCGCTGGTGTCGGGCGGTTTCGACCCAGCAGCTCGAGCGCCGCGTTATGTGCGCCATCACCTTGTTTCTAGGTAAAAACATAATAATTAGTAATAAAAATAACTAATATTAGTAATAATAATGGCGTTTCCATGAGTTTCTGAGTGAAAGTACTGGAGTTATTGCAGCAGTGGATGGGCCAGACTTTGGTCAAATTCAGAGGTGGATCTATAAATGTGTCAAAACATTGCTTTTTTTATTTGGTATGGGCAATCATGAAACAAATAAATATTCAACGCAAATATGAATAAAATATGATTTTTTGGGGTTTGAGAGGGGTGCGGCGACCCCCCCCCCCTTTTCGGGTCAAAGGTGAAGACCATGGTTGTTATCGTCGTCGAATATTTAACTGAAATGCAATATAAAATGTTTCCCGTCGCCCAATGACATTTTCTGATCGCGTTGGCATTTGCCCAGAGCACGCGCTGTGACGATTCCGCACGGCCCCAAAATCTAATCTCACCGTAGGGAACTCGGGGCGAGATCGTGAAATGGGACCAGCCCGGGAAATTCAGGCTGCAGCCAGAAATCGTGGCCCAACTTGAGTTGACATTAAAAATATTGAAACACGGGTGAAATATGACTCTCTGAGATGGGTGAGGTGAAGATTAGCACAGTGATCATTAGCAGCTGCAGCGGCCATGAGCGTTCCACTGCTGGTTTAAGGCCTCCCCTAGCTACCGCCTGCGACGTTGGGGTGAATGAATTGCAGGGACCTGATTAATGGATAATTCCTGCGGCCCAGTCATTGAATGAAAGAGTGAACCATGTGGAGCCCAATTAATGAAGGAATTAAGTGGTTAGCCATAGTGCCAAATGATTTAATTAGTGAACTGTGGGGCCTGATGAATGAAGGAAAGAATGAGTTAACTCTGGTGTCTGATGAAATAATGAGTGATTCCTGGGGCATAAGGAATGAAAGATTAATGAATTAACCATGGCGCCCAGTGAATGAATGAGTTAACGCTGTGGTTCAGTAAATGAATTGTTGAACCGATAAATGAATGACTGAATCCTGGGACACAGTGAATGAAGAATTCATAAATGGACCATGGTGCCCAGTGAATGAATGAGTGAGTGTTGGGGTTCTGCAAATGAATCGTTGAACCCTGGGGTACAGTGAATGACGGATTAATGAATGAACCATGGTGCCCAGCAAATGAATTAGTGAACCCTGGGGCTCAGTGAAAGAATGAGTAAACCTTGGTGCCCAGTGGATGAATGAGTTAGTGAGTCATCAGGCACAGTGAGTGATGTAATGGATGGGAGGAATGAGTGAATCTCGAAGAGCCGTGTGGAATGCTCGTGGGAGATATCTGATGTCGCACAACACATGGTATGTGATATCCCGCCCGCCTTATCTCTCCATCTCACACTGTAATATTGCAATCGCTCGCCTAAGTATTTATATCGTACAGTACAGTGTACACGCACACACGCGTACTGTGTACACGCACACACGCGTACTCTGTGTACACGCAGTTCAACGTAGTGCATTACAGTATACAATAAATTGCAGTGTATATACAACGCAGTGGTGTGTTGTATATACTTATACATAATGGTATACACTCTTCGACAGAGTGGGCGAGAAGTCACTATACCCGCGCCTCATACGTTCGTACAGACCAGCGGATGTAAAGGGGTATAGGGACTTTTCGACCACCCAGTAAAATAGCTGTAATAACACCGTGTATACTACGTGTATGTGAGGTGCTATACATTGTGTTGTGCGACATACACCGTGTACACGAGCTGTTCGATTATGTACTTTATGGTACTCAATATGTGTACATGCATTACAAGGTGGGCGGGAAGTCCCTATACCCCTATTGTATAAGACTAATTAAGTCGCAGAGGTATAGGGATTTCCCGCCCACCCCATAGTATCGTGCAGTGTGCTGAACATGCGGGGTCCACTAGGGGCGCTATCGGGCCTCCTCTCCTCGTGGAATTTTCCACTACCCCTGTCCCACAGCGATTCCCAAGCCCAGCGCCTAACATTAAAACTCTCCAGTAAACATGGGGCGATGGGCCAACAGTTCCAAGCGCATGCCAACATTCCTCACATTGGCATCTTTACTGAGTACTTACCTTTGCCATAACAATAACTCTGACCATACCGATATATTTATCTGTGATCCTAACAAGAAACCCTCCCTCACCTTAATAATAGGACCACCCCTGACCATAATAATGGGACCATCCCTGACCTTAACAATAGGACCATCCCTCAACCAAACAATAGAACCCTCCCTGACCCTAACAATAGGCCCATCCCTGACCCTACAAATAGGACCATCCCTGACCCAAACAATAGAACCCTCCGTGACCCTAATGATAGGACCATCCCTTACCCTAACAATAGAATCACCCCTGACCCTAACAATAACTATCCGTGATCATACACACAGCGCCGTATTTAGGCATTGCATCTTATCCCCCAGGGACACTACCCCCCCCACCCTGCCGCCACACCCCCACCCCTCGTAGGTTAACCTACGTAAACTTAATAGACCAGTGATGACTCAAAGTGGCATTGTTGATGTTTTGTACACAACACAGCCGCAATCTGCATCAGCAGTCTCGCCTTTGTTAATCACACGGGCCCACGGCGTCGACAGGCCAGCATGACCATGGAGTGAGCCCTGACTCTAGCCCTGAGCCTAACCTGAACCTCGAACGCTCGGTTCCACCGCTCCGTGTCCGTGGTGGACGTCCTCTCAGGCGCTGGCTCTCCCCGTCGCCTGCCACTCGGTCACGAGTCTCGACCACCGTACATCGTCATTTGTAGCCATGACGCATCCTGCTCCGGTCCACTCGCTTTCCACGCGCACGTTCCTTCGACCACACGTTCCTCTTCCTATCACTCGGCGCAGCATCTCTACGTGTCTGGCACTCGCGACCCCACCCTAACCCTGTGTCTTCCACGTGCGTGCATGCGTGTGTGTACGTGCGTGTGCGTGCGTGCAGAACCCCTCCGCGCTCCCACACCATGTCGGAGGGCTCCCCCGAATCCCCCAAGCGCCACGTGTCCCCCTCTCCGTGCTCTTCGCAGTCCGACTCGGACACCACGGGCCCTCTCCTCCTCGACCACAACTATGGCCACGACAACGACGAGGAGGACGACGACGAAGATGCCGTGACTTGCCACCGCGGCCACCGCGGCCACCACGCCATTGTCGGCATCGACGGCGACCGCAAGTCCCGGCAGGCGTCGGTGCGTGTGCCAATGTTCGATGGCGCCACCGCGGCTGCCGCAGAGAAGAAGAAGAAGATGGAGCTGGGGGCAGCGGCGGGGGGTGGCGCCGGAGCCCGGGATGTGGCCAGCGCCGGCAAGGACACTAGCGTTGGGAGTTCGGTGGAGCGGCAGACGTGGGGCAGGCAGCTCGACTTCCTGATGTCGTGCGTGGGCTATGCGGTGGGGCTCGGCAACGTCTGGCGCTTCCCTTACCTGTGCTACCGCAACGGCGGAGGTGGGTCCCGCCCGCCTGCTCGCTCGCCTGCTCGGCAAGGTCCACACTTGTTCGTTCACCAGATTGTTCACTCCTTGAGGGGGGAAGCGGTCCAGGGGCTCTCTGGGGTCTCTGTGGCAGGCATTGGTAACCGAGACCCCCGACTCGCTGCGCTAGAGAACCCGGTTCAACCACAGTCGGCGGCTAAACCGGGATCCGAACCCAGGCTCTCAGCTGTGCCTGCTTAGCGTCTCTGACCTCTGAGCCACCCGGCCTCCTCTGTTTGTCTCAAGGGGGGCAGATGCGTGTGGTGGGAGAAAAAAGGGGGGCCTGGCTTATACTGGAACAGGATGTGGGTCGTGGGGGGGGGAAGGCCGATTACTCTATTGACGCAGATGCAATTCAATTAAAAGTGATTACCGAGCATGCAATTCTGTGGAACGCCCCACCTCCCCCGCCCTCTTTCCCCGTCCCTTCGCCAACCCCTCCCTGCCGCAGGTCTTGGGAGCTTTGTGAGCTTGCACTTTGACCTAGTGACCTGAAAGTGACCCCCCCCCTCCCAGGTGAGGCACAGAGGTCGCGGGTGTCGCTGAGCATAGTGCTTGTTGGGGGGCGTTGGGGGTATGCGGGTGGGTGAGTGGGTGGGAGGTTCCGGGGGGGGGGGAATAGGCAGATAGGTGGTGGAGACCCCAGTGTGAGTACCATTGATGCAACCTCCCATCCCATCAACACCAGTGACCCCAGTCTTGGATCCCTTTGTTTGTTCCCAACTATCTGCACCTATAAGTGGTAGATCCATTGGTGAGGGGTTGGGCAATGGGGGGAGTGGCCCCTCCTTGAGACCCCCAAATGGGGGTCTGATTGATGTTTAGTAGAGGAAATGCAATGAGTCAATGCTACCATTATCGTGGGTCCCTGTTTAAAGGAGGTTGTGGGTTCAATCCCGACCCTGACGCCTGTATATTTGGAGTTTGCATGTTCTATCTGTGGTCGCGTGGATTTTTCTCTGGGTCCTCCGGTTTTTCCTTCCACATTTAGAATGAATGTGCACTTAAAGCATTTGCCTGCACTACATTTCCACATGATGAGCCACTTAATTGAGCTATCATTTGTTACCAGGTCACTTCTCAAAAATAGCTATGTAGCCCAGTGGGATCACAAGTATTGTGGTTAATGCAGACATGATTCCTTGGAAAAGGTTTCAGTTTGGTGTTTTAACATCTTAACACCTGTTTTGTTGCCAGAAAAAATGGGAAAACCCTATTATCATAACTCGGTGGGCTTTACCTTGTAAAATAAAAAATAGTTTAGGTTATAGAAAGAGATTCACCTTCCAGGACTGCCCTCCTTGCGGTTGGTAGCCATTATTACCTCCTGTACCATCGGTCTCCATTGCTATTAATGATCATTTGCCCTCATCACTGTTAAAGTTAGGGCCTGGGTCAGGTTTAAGGTCTGGATCAGGGTCAGTAATAGGGTCGGGGTTAGGGTTTACGTAAGGTTCTGGTTTAGAGGCTGGGGCAAGGGTCTGGATCTGGGTTAGGCTCTGGGCCTGGGTCGAGGTTTGAGTCGGGGCCTGGGTCTGTTTCAGGGTTAGGGTCAGAAGGTCATGCCAGCCCGCCCGTCCTTCCACCTCTAACCCCTCGTGCATCTCGTGTGCGGCCTCCTTCTGAAACTCGAATCTGGTCACCCCCTCTCGCCGGATCTGGGTGTCCGGTCCCCCTCAATAATGTTCCCCCCGCCTCACCCCACTCCTTCCTCCGCCGCAGGGGTGTTCCTCATCCCCTACTGTCTGACGCTCATCGCTGCGGGGATCCCCTGCTTCTTCATGGAGGTGTCGCTGGGACAGTTCACCAAGCAGGGTGGCATCGGTGCCTGGGGCATCTCGCCGATCTTCAAAGGTGCTGCACCCCCTATCAACTACCGCCTCTCTTGACCGATGACACCTTGACCGCCACCTGGACCAATGCCCCCCTTGACTAATGGCACAATTGACTGCCATCACCTTTTGCTGATGACCCCGCAAACCTCTGGGTGTGCGTTGTTGAGTCCTGTTCCATTTGTCCCGGCCTGCGTTCATAACTAGGCCTGGGCTACGCCTCCATGGTCATCGTCTTCTACTGCAACTGCTACTACATCCTGATCCTCGCCTGGGCGCTTTACTACCTGGCCCACTGCTTCACCATGGGGCCGTTGCCCTGGGCTACCTGCGGCAACAATTGGAACACCAAGTTCTGCTCAGACGGCACCTGCCAGTACCCGTCAGCGGACGCCAACGGCACGGAGGGGTCACTCAATGGGACGGCAGGACCCGGGTTTCTGAATGGAACGGCACGGTCGATGGCATGGCCGGCGCTGACGAATGCCACGTCGGGGTCGTCACTGCTGCCGCTGAGCAACGTGTCGGCTCTGGGGCACGCATGCCCCCCTCTCAACGTCGTCACCACCTCGTCCGTCGTGGAGTTCTGGGAGTGAGTGCTGTGCTGGCGGGGGATGTGGGCGTGCGTGTGTGCGTGGTGAGTGTGTACACGCGCGTGTCCGGAGGGGTAGTGCAGCGGTTAGCGTGTTACGCAGTGAACCCGGCGACCGGGGTTCGATTCCTGCTGATGGTCAACACCAGTAACGATTATCTGAACCAGTCCTGGGCCTCTCCTAGGTCGACTCGGCCTCAAATGAGTACTTAGTGCTGTGTGTAAACATCGCCACTGAGGAGACAAAGGCGACCAGGCATGGTGTTGGCCACCCACCCCCTAGTGTGCTATGATGGCCTTCATAGGTGCTCGCTAGCAGCACTTGCCCCAACAGTCTGTTCAGGCCACATTGTACGGGGAATGTTTGTTTTTGTCTATGGAGTGGTGGTGCAGTGGTTAGCCCACTGCGCTATGAACCTGACATTCTGAGTTCGATTCCCACTCAAGATCAATCGTGGGGAATATTTGAACCAGTACGAGGCCTCTGAGTACCTGAACAGGTCCTAGGCCTTCGAGTACCTGGATCGGCCTGTAAACATCGGCATTGGGGAGACAAAGGCGGCCGGGCATCCAGCTGGCCAGACACCCCCTTTATGCGCCCCGTGTGCATTTCCCAGGTGAAATATTCTAAAGAATACAAATTAAAACACCGTCCGTGCGTGTGCGTGCGTGCGTAGGCGTAAGACGCTGGCCATGACGACGGGCCTGCACGACTTGGGCTCCGTGCACTGGGAGATGCTGCTGTGCCTCATCGCCGCCTGGCTCATCGTCTACTTCTGTGTGTGGAAGGGCGTTCGCAGCACGGGAAAGGTGCAGTCCTCCACATCACCACCACCATATCAGTGCCACACCACCCCCACCACACCACCATCGCCACATCACCACCACCACATCAGTGCCACACCACCTCCACCACACCGTCCCGGCCACACCACCACCGCCACACCACCACCACATCAGTGGCACATCACCCCCACCACACCACCCCACCACACCACCCCGCCACTCCACCATCGCCACATCACCACCACCACATCAGTGCCACACCACACCCACCACACTACCGCCACACCACCACCGCAACACCACCGGATCACCACTACTGCCACACTACCACCACACCACTGCCACACCACTGCCACACAGGATCACCGTGACAGCACTATACTGAGTACACTACCCAATGCTACGCCAAACACACACTCTATACGGCACCGCGGCACACATGCCGCAAGCCGCACTGTGCACTCCGTGTCTCTTTGGCAACTCCAAAAATACCCACGTGCGTGTGTGTGTGTGTGCACGTGCCGTGTGTGTGTGTGCGCTTGATGGGAGCAGTAGTGTAGGGGTTAGCATGCTGCACTACGAACCTGGTGACCCGAGTTAGATTCCTGCTCATGGCCACCATCAGTGACGATTATCTGAATCGGTCCCTGGGAATCCCCTGGATGGATTGAGCCTCAAATGAGTACCCGGTGTAGAACATCCGCACTGGGAAGATAAAAGCGGCCCGGTGTGGTGCTGGCCACCCACCCCCTCGTGCGCCGTGCTCGCTAGCAGCACTTGCCCCAACAATCTGTTAAAGGCTAAATGGCGGGGGGGGGGTCTTTGTCTTTCTACCTGTGTGTACCGGCGCGCGTGCAGGTCGTGTACTTCACGTCCACGTTCCGCTACCTGATGCTGATCGCGCTGTTTGCGCGCGGCGTCACCTTGCCCGGCGCCATGGGTGGCATCAAGTACTACCTGCAGACCGACTGGCAGAAGCTCGCCACGCCACAGGCGAGTGGCGGTGTCGCGACCCCACTACGCATCGCGACTGTCGTCGTCTTCTTGATCGCGCCCCTCTCACCAGCGCACCTTCCAGCCCTGCCTCTGCTCTTCACTTGCGAGCAAGACGCTTCGTGGGGAGAGTTGGGACGAGTTCTTGGGCACAGTGCGCGCACGACCGCCTCCGCTTTGGCGGCGGAGGTCTCGCTCAGAATAAGTCGAACGGCATTATCTTCTCGTCAGCTGCGTAACGATGCCGTGTGGAAGCTGCCTGTCTCTGTCACTCCTTACGAAACTTTAGGTCTTCTCAGCTACAGTTTTGCCCTCCCTTCACTACATTTGTGAAACGTGGACCCCTCTAAAGGAACATCACCGGTTTTAAATATTCAGGCTGGCCTGCCTACGATCCATCTTGGGTTTAACCAGGCTTTAACCAGGCTGGGTTGTGTGAAATGCTCATAGATCCTTGAGATCTGGACACAGTCCCATCATCAGTGAGCTCCTCCTGCAGGCGAAGCTGCATTGGCTGGATCATGCAGTCCACATGCCCAGCCTACCACATGTTCAAGCAGCTTCTGTTTGGCCAGATAGAGGGGGCTAAACGGGCATGACACGGGCTGGAGAAGAGATATACTGATGTGGTACAGAAGGATGTTGAGCTGGTTGGACTTGTGCTGATAACTGGTACCAGTGGTGTCAAGATCGGCCTCTGTGGAGGAGGCTTATAAAGAATGCTTCTGGGCAGTTGGAGGCAGTCGCCCTTTAGCAACAACGGAGGGCAGAGGAGCAAAACACAAGAAGTTGGCACCGTAAGGGGCACAGTTGGTGAATCTGCCAGTCATCTCAGTCAACCCATGGCACCTGGGTCCCGTGACCTGCCAGCGAGCCTTAAACACTTTACGTGGCCTTAAAGTACACCTAGCATGGCACAAGCGCTGTGGGGACGTCACTGACACTTAGTGGCGAATGGTGGCTGTTGTTGATTTGGCTGACCATGTACAGTGAGGGAAAACGTATTTGATCCCCTGCTGATTTTTGTACGTTTGCCCACTGATGAAGAAATGATCAGTCTATAATTTTAATGGTAGGTTTATTTGAACGGTGAGAGACAGAATAACAACAACAAAAAATCCAGAAAAACGCATGTGAAAAATGTTATAAATTTATTTGCATTTTAATGAGAGAAATAAGTATTTGACCCCTCTGCAAAACATGACTTAGTACTTGGTGGCAAAACCCGTGTTGGCAATCACAGAGGTCAGACGTTTCTTGTAGTTGGCTACCAGGTTTGCACACTTCTCAGGAGGGATTTTGTCCCACTCCTCTTTGCAGATCTTCTCCAAGTCATTAAGGTTTCGAGGCTGACGTTTGGCAACTCGAACCTTCAGCTCCCTCCACAGATTTTCTATGGGATTAAGGTCTTGAGACTGGCTAGGCCACTCCAGGATCTTAATGTGCTTCTTCTTGAGCCACTTCTTTGTTGCCTTGGCCGTGTGTTTTGGGTCATTGTCATGCTGGAATATCAATCCACGACCCATTTTCAATGCCCTGGCTGAGGGAAGGAGGTTCTCACCCAAGATTTGACGGTCCATCGTCCCTTTGATGCGGTGAAGTTGTCCTGTCCCCTTAGCAGAAAAACACCCCCAAAGCATAATGTTTCCACCTCCATGTTTTATGGTGGGGATGGTGTTCTTGGGGTCATAGGTAGCATTCCTCCTCCTCCAAACACGGCGAGTTGAGTTGATGCCAAAGAGCTCCATTTTGGTCTCATCAGACCACAACACTTTCACCCAGTCGTCCTCTGAATCATTCAGATGTTCATTGGCAAACTTCAGACGGACATGTATATGTGCTTTCTTGGACAGGGGGACCTTGCGTGCACTGCAGGATTTCAGTCCTTCACGGCGTAGTGTGTTACCAATTGTTTTCTTGGTGACTATGGTCCCAGCTGCCTTGAGATCACTGACAAGATCCTCCCATCTAGTTCTGGGCTGATTCCTCACCGTTCTCATGATAATTGCAACTCCACGAGGTGAGAGCTTGCATGGAGCCCCAGGCCGAGGGAGATTGACAGTTCTTTTGTGTTTCTTCCATTTGCGAATAATCGCACCAACTGTTGTCACCTTCTCACCAAGCTGCTTGGCAATGGTCTTGTAGCCCATTCCAGCCTTGTGTAGGTCTACAATCTTGTCCCTGGCATCTTTTGAGAGCTCTTTGGTCTTGGCCATGGTGGAGAGTTTGGAATCTGATTGATTGATTGCTTCTGTGGACAGGTGTCTTTTATACAGGTAACAAGCTGAGATTAGGAGCACTCCCTTTAAGAGTGTGCTCCTAATCTCAGGTCGTTACCTGTATAAAACACCTGGGAGCCAGAAATCTTTCTGATTGAGAGGGGGTCAAATACTTATTTCCCTCTTAAAATGCCAATCAATTTATAACATTTTTGACATGCGTTTTTCTGGATTTTTATGTTATTATTCCGTCTCTCACTGTTCAAATAAACCTACCATTAAAATTATCGACTGATCATTTCTTTGTCAGTGGGCAAACGTACAAAATCAGCAGGGGATCAAATACTTTTTTCCCTCACTGTAGGTATGGCTGGACCTATCTGTGTATCTTTGGGTGTGTGTTAATGCACGTGTGTGTGTGTCTGTCTGGTGTGACTGACCCCGTAGGTGTGGCTGGATGCCGGCACACAGACGTTCTACTCATACGCGCTTGGTTTCGGAGCCCTGTCCACCCTCGGCAGTTACAACCGCTTCCACAACAACTGCCTCAGGTGTGCGTGTGTGCGCACGCATGTGTGCGCGTGCGTGTGTGCACGTGCGTGTGCGCGTGCGTGCGTGTGCGTGCGCGTGTGTACGCCGGGCATGGTGCTGGCCATCTACTACCTCGTGTGCCATGCCAGCCTTCATAGGTGCTCACTTACAGCACTTGCCCCAACAGTATGTTAAGGCTATATGGGTGATCTTTGTCTTTGTGTATGCGTAATGTGGAAGTGTAACGGTTCGTACACAGCGCCAAGTACCCAGCGACCCGAGTTTGATTCCCGCTCACGGCCAAGACCAGTGACGATTATCTGAACCAAATGAGTCCCTGGTGCAGTGTGTCAACATCGCCACTGAGGAGGCCAAAGTGGTCGTGGTGCTGCCCACCCACCCCAGCGTGCGCCGCACTCGCCTTCACAGATACTCCCTAACAGCACTTGCCCCTACAGTCTTTTTGGGCTACAGGAGGGATGTTTGTGTGCGTGCGCACGCGTGCGCGCTTTCACTCGTTAACACGACTCCACTTCCTCATTAGGGACACGTACGTGCTGGCGCTCATTAACTCTGGTACGAGCCTCTTTGCCGGCTTCGTGGTCTTCTCCATCCTGGGCTTCATGGCGCACGAGCAGGGCGTGCCCATCGACATGGTCGCAGAGTCCGGTGAGTGCCGCATCACCGCCGACAACATTGCCATCATCGTCATTGTCGTTATTGCCATAGTTGTCATCATCATTGTCATCACCATAATCACCAACACCGCCATCAATATCACCATCACCACCATCATCATTCTCATCATCGCCATCGTCACCTTCACCGCCGCCATGACCATCATCGTCACCATCACTGCCATCATCATCATTATAATTGCCGCCATTATCACCTCCCTAACAGCGCTAGCCCCAACAGTTTGTTTAGGCTGTATGGGGGTATCGTTCTCCCTGTACGCTAGGCTGATTCATCACGTACCCGCGCGCCGTCACCATGCGGCAACCCGAGTTCCATTCCTGCTCACGGCCAACACCAGTGACGATTATCTGAACCGGCCCTGGGCCTCCCCTAGGTGGACTCGGCCTCAAATGAGTACCTGGCGCGATGTGTATCCATCGCCACTGGGGAGACAAAGGCAGCCGGGCGTGGTTTCTGGCCACCCACCCCCTCGTGTACCGTGCCTGCCGTCAAAGGTGCTCGCTAATAGCACCAACAGTCTGTTCAGACTATACAGGGGATCTTTGTTTTATGTATGTGTACTCTATGTATGTGTACTCTAGGTCCTGGGCTGGCATTCATCGCGTACCCTCGCGCCGTCACCATGATGCCGGTGCCCGTGCTCTGGGCCGTCCTCTTCTTCGTCATGCTGCTGCTGCTCGGCCTCGATAGCCAGGTCCGCACGCACGCCCATACTTCACCGAAACCGAGCCCGATCTCTTACCTGCTCTCCCACTCCCGGACACCGTCCCGACGTGCGCGCGTGCGCCCGTACGTGACCCGTGCGCCATGTGTTTGCCCGCGCGTGCAGTTTGTGGCGATCGAGGGGTTCGTGACGGGCATCTCGGACATATTCCCCACGGTGCTGCGCGGCCGCGGGAGGCGCGAACTCTTCGTCGCCGCCTGCTGCATCGTAAAATTCCTCGTCAGCTTTGTCATGGTCATGCAGGTTCGTCTTTCGCCGTGGCAATGTCTCACCCCCCTCGCCCCCGAAACCGGGGGTGAAAGGTGGGGGGGGGAGGGGAAGCACCACTCTGCACTGTGTGAAGCGTTGCTAGACGTTGTTCCGCGATATCCACTTCCGCGGGCCGTATTCTAAGACGAATGGCTGCGCTGACCTGCGGGAGCTCCAAACGGGTTCTGCGTCCCATGTCGCTCACGAGCACCATCGTGAGCGAAGCTTGGCTCGGGATTGGTGTCGCGTGGCCCTGCGCTAGTCTCGCTCGCTGCTCGTCGTTGCAGAGAGGTTCGCGGTTCGAATCCGCCAGGCTGCCCTGGTTAACTCTGCGGCGCCGACCGTAAAATAACTACGAAGCGCTGTCCCCATGATGTCAGTCGAAATGAGGGAGAAGGTGATCTTGTGTTGGCGTCACGATCCCAGATTTGGCTAAATTTGAAAAGTTACTCTGCAAATCACTCAAACGGGACTCCACACACAGCAGCATCATCCCCTGCTGCGAAACGACTCCAGACTGCGTCTGGGACACACAATAGCCTTGCCTTTTGAGAACCATTGGGGCAATGCCAAATATGCTAAATTATAACCAGCTTCAGTATCATCATTGTCATCACGGATGGCAGAGGCATCTTCAGCAGCAGTGGTAACAATATCACCACTGGCATTATCCACAGCAGCTTTGCTATCATCGTTGTCGGCATCATACATCAACAGCAGCATCATCGTCACCAACACCATCATCATTGTCCGCTGCATCAGCAGATTCTGTAGCAGTCATTGTAAACACCATCGCTATTGCATACGTGCTCTGTGGTCGGCATTGTTCATGATTTTGAATGGGGGTGACGGCGGGGGTCGTTAATGAAGCGCTGTGCCCCCGCCCCCCCAGGGAGGAATCTACATCTTCCAGCTGTTTGACAACTACGCAGTGAGCGGCTACACTCTGCTGTGGCAGGTCGGGTGGCAGTGCATCGTGGTGGCGTGGGTCTACGGTACAACGCGCACGCGCGCGCACACACATGCACCTACATACGCACACATGCACACACATACACTTACACATGCACACACAAAGACAAAGATCCCCTGTATAGCCTTAACAGACTGTTGGGCAAGTGCTGTTATCGAGCACCTATGAAAGCCAGAACGCTGCACGAGGGGGTGGATGGCCAGCACCACGCCCGACCGCCTTTGTCTCCCCAGTGGTGATTTTTACATACCACACCAGGTACTCATTTTAGGCTGAGTCGACCTAGGGGAGGCCCAGGACCGGTTCAAATAATCTTCACTGGTGTTGGCTATGAGCGGGAATCGAACTTGGCTCGCTGGGTTCATAGCGCAGTGGTTAGCGCACTGCGCTACCGCTCCCCACAAGCAGAGATGCCTCCACGCACACACATCAACATACACACACACAAACCTAAACAGATGCACACATCCCCATAAACACAAACACCTATACACACAGAATCAGAATTTTATTTAGACTGGAGGAATCCGATGAGCTATGAAGCTCTTTTTCAGAAATGTCTACACACACACCTACACACTCGCATACACACAACAATAATAACCGCCATTTGTCACACATTGAGACAGCACTTGTGCCAGGCTAGATGCACTTTTAGGCCACGTGAAGTGTAGAAGGCTCGGTGGCAGGAGGTCATGGGACAAACCCGGGTGCTATGGATTTGCTGACTGAGATGACTGGCAGATGCACAACCTGTTTCCCCTACTGTGCTAACTTTCTGCGTTTTAGCCGCCCGGCTGATCATGAGCGTCGTTCCTCTGCCCTCTGTTGTTGCTGGAGGGCGACTGCCTCCAGCTCCCCAATAGCATCCTTCACGAGCCTCCTCTACAGGCCAATCCTGACACTGCTGGTACCAGTCATCGGCAAGTCCAATCGACTCCACATCCTTCTGTACCACATCAGTATATCTCTTCTCCAGCCCGTGTCATGCCCATTTAGCCCCCTCTGTCCAGCCAAAAAAGAAAGCCGATTTGCCACGCGGTGGCTGGGCATGTGGGCTACATGACCCAGTAAATGCAGCTTCGCTTGCTGGAGGAGCTCACCGATGGGACTGTGTGTACGCGTTTGTGCGTGCACCTGTGTGTGTGTACACACATATATACATGGGGAGCGATAGCACAGCGATGAGCGCACTGTGCAACGAACCCAGTGACCCGAGTTGAATCCCTGCTCACTGCCAACATTAGTGACAATTATCTGAACCTATCCTGTCCCTCTCCTAGGTTCACTCAGCCTTAAATGAGTACCTGGTGCAATGTGTAGACATTGCTACTAGGGAGACAAAGGCGGCCGGGAGTGGTGCTGGCCACCCACTCCCTTGTGTGCTGTGCCGGCCTTCATAAGTGCTATTTGCTAACAGCACTTGCCTCAACAGTCTGTTAAGGCTACACGGGGGATCTTTGTGTTTTTGCAGGTAGCTCCCGCTTCATGGAGGATGTGGTGCTCATGATTGGGTATCGGCCCAACCGGTGGATCGGGTGGTGTTGGAAATTCATCACTCCCACACTGTGCATGGTGAGCACATTACTCACCGCACTCGGCACAGTACACGTTACCGGCTGACCACGTTCGCCTTACCACACTCACGTTATTGCCTGCCGAATTAAAGTGTGAGAGTGGGTGGGTGCGTGAGTAAATAATGTGGTGAGGTGGTTTAGTGAGAGATGTGGTGAGTTTGCAGTTGAGTAGGCGGTTGAGTGGGTGAGCGATGTGACGAGCGAGCGAGTCGTTCACCACCCACGCCGCGCTCTCCATGCCAGGCGCTCGAGTCCCATTGACCGCCCGCCCCTGACCTCACCCTGCATCCACGACCCCCCCCCCCAACTGCGTCCCATGTTGCCCTGCCTGCCGGTGACGTCCGACCTCCCAACCCCTGCGCCTCTTACTCGGGGACCCTCGTACAGGGCATGCTGCTGTTCCAGCTGATTCAGTACAAGGGCCCCACGTACAACAAAGTGTACGTGTACCCGTGGTGGGGCGAGGCACTGGGCTGGCTGCTCTCCCTCTCCTCCATGCTGTGCCTGCCCCTCACCCTCCTCTACCTGCTCGTGGCGCGTGGCAAGGGCACGCTGAAGCAGGTACAGCTGAGTACACACACACACTCACCTGGGTACACACACACGCACTCACCTGGGTACACACATCTGGGTACGCACGCACGCACGCACTCACCTGTGTGTGTGTGTGTGGTCCGTGTCGTCTCCGTGCCCCACCAGCGCTGGCGCCACCTCACCACGCCGGTGCTGGGCCCCCACGTGGAGCGCCATCGCCGCGCGGCCCTAGCAGCCGCGGGGCCCCCTGACAACAGGGCCCTCGACACCCTCATCGGGGGGCACCACACCAAGGGGGGCGCTCCCAACGGCAACGCCACAGAGCTCGAGATGCTGAGGGAAAGCAAGATGTGAGGGGGGGGGGCGGGGAGGAGTCCCCTTTACGCAAAGGGGGGTCCTTAGTCTCCAGAGGGTCCCTTTATATAGAGGAGTCCTCGATATCAACCCAGGGTCCCATTTATCATCAGGAGGTTCCATTTGTTTAGAGAGGGTCTTCTTTATCAAATATCAGTGTCCTCTTTGTCAATTTGAGGATCTCCTGTATCATAAGAAGTCCCCCCCCCTCTTAATTGGGTCCCCCTTAATCTCACGGGGTCCCATTTATTAGGGGTCCCCTTTATTTTAGAAGGGTTACCTTTATCACAGAGACGATCATCAGGAGAGGGCCCCTTTTATCGACGGGGGGGTGGGGGGGGAACGCACGTACGGGGGCCTTGGGTACGCGAGGGAGTGGTGGGGGGGCGGGTGAGAGGGGTATATTGGTATCCAGTGCGATGCGGATACATGGGGCACTGTGTGCGTGCGTGCGTGTTGCACGTGATACATGGAGCACTGTGTGCGTGCGTGCGTGCGTGTTGCACGTGATACATGGGGCACTGTGCGTGCGTGTGTGTTGCACGTGATACATGGGGCACTGTGCGTGCGTGCGTGTTGCACGTGATACATGGGGCACTGTGTGCGTGCGTGTGTGTTGCACGTGATATGCACTTTTCTTTTTTAACGAATTTAACATTTTTTTATTTAGTTTTCGTTTCCCATTTCGCATCTCTCTGCAAGTGCTTGTAGTCACCATTCACACCCCCGCTGTGTGAGCAGGGGTAGGGGGCAGCCACGGTCGTGTAAAGGTGGGGGGGGGGCAGTGCGGTGGTTGTTGTTGGTGAATGAACGATCTTACTCCGGGTTTTTCTCTGGATTACTGCAATTTCCCCCACCCAAAAAAAAACCCGGACAGGATCTTTCTCATCATCAGAGCACGAAGCTCGACTCGAATAAAAAAAATACTCTGCTCCACCACCGCCGCTGCCCTTATGATTTGCTCTCGATTTTTTTCCCCATTTATATGTTGTAAACAAAAAAATACGTAATCCGTGACCGACGAATTTTTTCCACGCCATCTCGTAGACAGGCGAATCCACCGCCCACAGACGCCGCAGAGTAAACTTTAGCAATTGTTTCGACAAGCGAAACAAGAAGCGTCCCGGCAAGGCCGTCTGACCGCTGTGCAGAGAAGCAGTCGTCACGGGTGCTCCGGCCTCGCTCCACCGGCGTTTTGCTTTGCCTCGCTTTCCGTAACAACAGAAAAAAATCGAGGGTGGGCCGACCGGACTGTCTCGTTATCGTTGTTTTCATTGCCTTTATGTTTCTTCATTTAAATGGTTGTCGTTTAAAAGCGAGGTGGGGACAGAGAGAGGTGGGGGGTGGTGGTGGGGGGGGGAGAAGGCGGTGTGACTTGGTGACCCGCGCGTCTGCAGGCTAATGACAGCGTAACGCGGTGACCCAACGCGCCGCTATTAACCGCTGGTGCGCGTCGCGTGAGTGGAACGGGCCAGCCCCCTTTTATTCGGATTCCTGATACGGGAAGACGCCACTGGCGTTGCCGGACGACACGGGGGCAGAGGCTTGGGAAGTCGGGAGCGGTCCCCGTAACTGGCCACGTGGCTCAGCGGTGATCGGAGGTTGACTTGCCCCATCATCCCTCCAGGGTCAATTAAATGAATACTGCACCACTTTGAGGGGAGATTAACGGCATTTGTCCTATGGATAGACTTACCCCCGCCATAGTAACGTGGAATTATGCCAATTCGCCACTGGCTGAGGGCTGCTGTAGACGGGAGATGAGCATGATGCCTCAATGCTCATTTGATAAGCTGTTGATCGCTCTTGCTTTGCGTGTTTAGTTGAAACAGCTACTGGCTCCCAAAACTCTCAACCCAAATATCCAGTACCTGGACCGACGTCTCCAGAATGTATTTGATTGTATCCAGGATGTTGAATGGTCCCTCCGGAGCCAGGACCGGCGGTTACAGATCCAATCTCTACCCCTTCATCTGCTTATACTGGATATGGATGCGTGTCACTGGACAGACTGATATGTTCATCCTAACAAAGGTGATGGGGTGGGGAGACGGGAAGGACTTGGGAGAGGGGGGGGGCACATTAATGATAATCATTTGGGGGCGACTGCCCTCATGCTATGCCCCCCTAACCCCCCCCCCCCCCCCGGATTCCTCCACTAATGCTGAACGTGGAACTGGCAGTCGCAGAACCAGCAGCAGCTGCACAATCATCGATCCTTTTTTCAGAATCTTGACTGGGTGGTTCCAGTAGGTAGCAGCCGGCGTTGTTTGGAAGACTGGGTACAATGGCGGGGTCTGCGATTGTGTGCGCAGCGACGATGATGAAGCTTCTCAGACACAGGAGGAGGAGAGGACTGCTCGGTGACACCGATAACATGGAGGAGTATTTACAAACGATGGCGGCGGTGGTGGTGGTGGTGGGTGCATCTGTCTGTCATCTCCGTCGGTCAACCCATACGGCACCTGGGTCTGTCCCGTGACCTCCTGACACCAGCAAGCCTTCGACACTTCACGTGGCCTCGACGTGCACCAAGCCTGGCACAAGTGCCGTGGTGAATGACGGTTGTTGGGGAGGGTGTGGGGTGGGTTGGGGTGGGGTGGGGTGGATGGGTGACAGCAGGAGCCGATTTTTGTTTATTTTTACACGAAAACCAAAACGTGTGCGGCAGAGAGGAGAACGCGGCGATCGCGGTGTTAATACGGCGCGGACTTGATGATGATGGCAGCAGCGATGACTATTCACGTCGTCAGCTATGATGGCGTTCGTGCTGTATATTACAGTATAATACTGTGAGTGCGGCCTTGTGGTTTGCCCTGCGTCTTGACAAGAGTCGGGATATTCACGCGGAGCTTTTTTGATACGAAAATGATCGACGCAAAAATGTATGAATTTAAAAAAAATACATTAATAAAAGTCCCACGATGTGGAGAGAGTGGCTCTGAGTGTCGTGTCTCTGGCACTTCGCCAGCGTTGGTTTAAGCGTGACGATGAGACACTGAACGCCGACACGTAGGTACACAGTCGATGCTGCTCACATCATGCGCTCCTAGAAGGCCATGGTGCCCATGGGTGGTTAGTGGAGACGTGGATGTGTGTATTAGTATTGTTGTCCGCTTAGCTCTTTAGTTATTTACATCTTCTAACACGACGCTAACGATCAATTTGAGTTGTTTTTTTTCTATGCCTCCCCCGTGGCGATGTTTGCTCCACCGCACCAGGTCCTCATTTGAGGCCGAGTCGACCTTAAACACTGCTGCACATACAGACATCACTGCCTAACACACACACGCACGAGTGACGACCACAATGACACCGACACACCCGAATGAAATGAAACACTGACACACACTGGCACAATGACAACAACACAACAACCGCCATTCGCCACTAAGTGTCGGTGACGTCACCACGACGCTTGTGCCAGGCCATGTGCACATTGAGGCCACGTGAAGTATCGAACGCCCGCCGGCAGGAGGTCACAGAACAGACCCAGGTGCCACGGGTCGACTGACTGAGATGACTGAGATGGCTGGCTGATGCACCACCTGTGCCCCCTACTGTGACAACTTGCTGTGCTTTAGTCACCCGGCGCTCCGCTCGTTGTTGTGAGCGTCGCTCCTCCGCCCTCCGTTGCTGTTGGAGGGCGACTGCCTCCAACTGCCCAGTAGCGTCCTTCACGAGCCTCCGCCACAGAGGCCGATCTTGACACCCCTGGTACCAGTTATCGGGTAAGTCCACTCAGCTCTACGTCCTCCTGTACCACATCAATCCATCTCCTCTCTAGCCCGTGCCGAGCCCGCTTAGCCCCCTCGATCCGGCCGAACTAAAGCTGTCTAGGCATGCAGTGGCTGGGCATGCGGGCCACATGACCCAGCCAACGCAGCCTTGCCCGCCGGAGGAGCTCACCGGTGGGACCCTGCCCAGATCTTTCAAGGATTTGTGAGCTCCTCACACAATGGTTAAATCCAGGATGGATCGTAGGCAGGCCAGCCTAAATGTTTCTAACTGGCGAAGACGCTCCACCAGGGGGGTCCACGTTTCGCAAGCGAGAGAAGGGAGGGAACGACCGTGGCCAGGAAGACCTGAAGCTTTGTACGGAGCGACAGACCAGGCAGCTTCCACACAGCGTTACGCAACCGATGAAAGATATTGCCGCTCGACTGATTCGGAGTGGGACCTCTGCTGCCAAACCGGAGCCGGTCATAAGCACACTGCCCAGGTATGGGAAACTCTCCACTCTCTCCACAACTGCCCCATCACCGATTGGGAGTTGTGGGGGTGGAGTGTCCGATGGTACAAAATACCCAGGCAGGTGCTTAGTTTTGGTGGGGCTGATGGTAAGGCCCCACCTCCTAGTTGCACGCTCCAGTTCAGCAGAAGCGTCTCCAACTCCTCCTCTGAATGAGCAGCAATTACCAAATCATCGGCATACATAACGTGGTTGACCAACAGGGAGCCATCCCTTGACCGCACCCGGGCATCGATCAGCCTCCCATTATATCTGTACCAAATGGAAATTCCCCCGGTACAGCTATTGAAGGCTTCACGAACTACGTGGTCAAAATAGATATTAAATAATGTGGGAGCCAGAGGACATCGTTGTCGCACCCCAAGGTGTACAGGGAATGGCTCTGACTCCCGGCCACGTAGTTTTACCCGGGCCCGCTCACCATCATGAAGGTCATATTCTTAGTTTTTTCGGTAAAGTCACGTTGAAGAGAAACAACAAAATAACAAAATATATATAAAACAATAAAAAATTCTCACGACGTTTCGACCATAACTCAAACGGTCATCATCAGGTGTGTCGGTTTGCATAAATTTATTTTGAAAACGGCATATTTATTTATTTATATATATATATAAAATAACGTTTGCGTCACGCGCAACGATTGGCAGTTTGCCCAGGACTAGTCAGAAAAAATCCGACTTATACGCACAGAACTAGATCAGTTAGACAAGACACTCTACAAATCACACTTATCATTGACGGCAATAATGTCCACATCGGATTGGGAACATGTAGACAATATGACTGCCTCTTCAGCTGCTACTATGTCGACCAAATGTAAGGAAAACCTGATTTCCAAATTTAACCTCCTCTTCAACAAAAGACCGGACCCACACACCAAAAAGTTAGACGTTAATAAAGTCGTAATTAATCGCAGTAACAGTTCTATTTCCGATGGTCTGAAATCCGTTTTAGCTAAAGGTCTAAACTTTGCAGTCACACCTAAACACATACCAGTTAATGATATAATTGCCCAAGTAGACGTTGCTCTCAGGGGCCTGGGTCACATCGCTGCAGACGTAGCAAGATCTGAAATCGCTGCAACCCTCAAAAACGCTAAGATGCCAGCTAGCAACCTCAGCAAAGATGAGCGTTTTGAATTATATAAATTTAAAAAGAGGAATGATATTGTAGTTCTCTCAGCTGACAAAGGCAATGCTACTGTCATCATGGATAAAATAGAATACAACAACAAAATTAAAGAATTACTCGACGATGGTAGTTATACAAAAATAAAAAGAGATCCCACCAACAGCCTCGTCACACAAACCAACAAAATAATTTCTGATTCAACCGCATTAATTGATCAATCTAAACAGTTTTCGTTGAAACCTTCTGCTGCCAGGCCACCAAGATTATACGGCTTACCAAAAATACATAAAGTTGATACACCTCTTCGTCCCATAGTCTCTACTATCAGCTCCCCCACCTACAAACTAGCTCGTTTTTTGTCTGAAATCCTGCGTCCTTTCACTGGAAAGACCACCTCTGCAGTACAAAATTCTACTCACCTGGTATCAACAATCAAGGGTATTTCCCTGTCCCCAGACGACCTGCTTGTCAGTTTTGATGTAGTTTCCTTATTCACCAAGGTTCCTGTACCTGACACCATTGCAATCATTGAAGACTTGGTTCATCAAGGACTAAACACTGAGGTACCCCCCCTGGTGAGACACTGTTTAACCAATACATACTTCACTTGGAATGGAACTTTCTACAAACAAACTGAGGGCACCCCAATGGGCTCCCCCCTTTCTCCAGTTATAGCTAACATTTTCATGGAGAAATTTGAGACTGACGCCATCCAGACTGCCACTCTGCGCCCAACCTTATGGAAGAGGTACGTGGATGACACTTTTGTCATCTTGCCACATGGCCGGCCTGCTCTAGACCAATTCTTCGACCACATCAATTCCATACACCCAGCCATCAGATTTACCATGGAAGTCGAAATAGATGGCAAGATACCTTTTTTGGATGTCCTAATTAAAAAGAGACCTGATGGTTCAATGAGCCACTCTGTCTACAGGAAAGCTACCCATACGGATGCTTATCTGAAACCGGATTCCCACCACCATCCATCACAGAAGAATTCTCTCATCAAGACTCTGTATCATAGAGCCCAATGCATATCCGACCAGGAACACATAAGCAGTGAACTCAAGCACGTACACCAAGCTCTTAGGGCTAATGGTTACTCCGACTATACAATCCGCAAAGCTATCACTCAAACCATGAAGAAGAACCCTCTTGAGGAGCCTTTCAAAACCATCACTTTACCCTACATTGCTGGGATCACAAAAAAGATCTCCAAAATCTTGAATAAACACAAGATCCAGGTCCGTTTCAACACATTACATAAAATCCGTGATCTGGTTCCGTCTGTAAAAGATGTGATTCCGGACATACAATACCCTGGTGTCTACAAACTAAGTTGCCTCTGTGGTAGTAGTTACATTGGAGAAACCAAACGCCATATCTCGGACCGCATTCGTGAACATAAAGCAGACCTTAAACACGGTAGGACCAACACCTCGGCCGTAGCAGATCATTGTTCTAATTCAGTAGGCTCACATGCCATTGACTTTTCCAAGACGGAGGTTCTTTGTAAGCCATCTGGCTTCCATGAGAGATTCGTTCATGAGGCTATCCACATATACAAGCACAGAGACAATTTCAACCGAGAAGATGGATTCTATCTTAGCAATCATTGGAAAGATTTGATAAATCATTTCAGTTCTTGATTGATTGTTCACGCTTACAGTGGCTTTCAGACAGCATACATAAAAACAAATTTCGTCTCCCCCCTCCTCTTTTCAAAAAATAGATGGACTAGTCCTGGGCAAACTGCCAATCGTTGCGCGTGACGCAAACGTTATTTTTTATATATATATAAATAAATATGCCGTTTTCAAAATACATTTATGCAAACCGACACACCTGATGATGACCGTTTGAGTTATGGTCGAAACGTCGTGAGAATTTTTTATTGTTTTATATATATTTTGTTATTTTGTTGTTTCTCTTCAACGTGACTTTACCGAAAAAACTAAGAATATGAATTACTGCAGTCACGAAAGCTTTAAATCAAAATTTAAAATCATGAAGGTCCTTAATGATTGTGAGCAGAGGGTCAGGGACTCCGAATGCACGAAGCACAACCCAGAGCCCAGGCCTACTGATGGTATCATAGGCCTTGACCAGGTCAATAAAGCAGAGATGTAGGTCTTGTTGGAATTCCCTACACCTCTGCTGTAGTAGACGAACAGAAAATATGACATCTTTGCAAGACTACTTTTTCCTCCGGAAACCACATTGGGGCTTCGCAAGCCTCTCCTCAGCGTGCCTAGCAAGGCAATGTTGAATAATCCTTGCCAGGACCTTTCCCGGCACACTGAGGAGTGAGATGCCCCTGTAGTTGTTACAGTCCGTGCGGTCCCCCTTCTTAAAGAGGGGAACCACCAGGGTATCCTTCCAATCCTGCGGAACCCGTCTAGTGGTCCAGACTTGTTATGATGTCATGTGGGGCAGTCTGTGCACAAACGCCACCCTCCCTCAGCATTTCGCTTGGGAGATCATCTCTGCCCGGTGCCTTTCCTGGTCTCAGACTCTGGATTGCCTTCAGTACTTCCTCAACAGATGGCACCTCAGCCAGCCACTCACAGGGGTGACTTCTTCTTCCAATATTTGAGGCACCGCAGCCTCAGCAGGGTCATCCCCACTTTGTGCCACAATGTTTTCCTGGCTGAGGGATTTCCCCTCCCCCAGGACCTCACAGAAATGCTCAGCAAATCTGCAAACCTGTTCCTGGGGGTCGGAGATTGTATCACCGTTTTTCCCCTAATGATGGTAATAGGTGTGGCGCTGCAGGTTACTTTTTTGATGGAATAGGGGTTTGTGATCGCGGGCCACTGAGGCAGACTCCATCTCCTCGGCAACCCGCGACCACCACCCATCCTTGCAGCGCCTCACGGCTCTCCGAACCTCCGAGCGAAGGCTGTGGTAATGACACACACCGACACACACACTCCCGAATAAAATTAAACACTGACACACACTGGCACAATGACACACACCAACACAAACAATGACACACACCGACACACACACTGACACACACACTGACACACTGACACACACAATGACACACTGACACACACCCTGACACACTGACATACGCACTGACACACACTGACACACACACTGACACACTGACACAGTGAAACAGTGACACACACACTGACACACACACTGACACACTGACACAGTGACACAGTGACACACACACACTGACACACTGACACACACAGTGACACACACTGACACAGTGACACACACAGTGACACACACACTGACACACACACTGACACAGTGACACACACAGTGACACACACACTGACACAGTGACACAAACACTGACACACACACTGACACAGTGATACTGACACAGTAACACACACAGTGACACACTGACACACACACTGACACACTGACACACATAGTGACACACACAGTGACACACACACTGACACAGTGACACACACACTGACACACACTGACACAGTGATACTGACACAGTGACACACACAGTGACACACACTGACACAGTGACACACACACTGACACACAATGACACAGTGACACTGACAGTGACACACACAGTGACACACACACTGACACAGTGACACACAGTGACACACACACTGACACACTGACACACACACACTGACACACACACTGACACAGTGACACACAGTGACACACACACTGACACACACACTGACACAATGACACACAGTGACACAGACACTGACACAGTGACACACACACTGCCACAGTGACACTGACACAGTAACACACAGTGACACACACACTGATACAGTGACACACAGTGACACACACACTGACACACACACTGACACAGTGACACACACATAGTGACACACACTGACACACACACTGACACAGTGACACATACACTGACACAGTGACACAGAGACACAGTGACACACACACTGACACACACACTGACACACTGACACACACACTGACACAGTGACACTGACACTGACACAAAGTGACACACACACTGACACAGTGACACACACACTGACACACACAGTGACACACACACTGACACATACACTGACACAGTGACACACACAGTGACACACACAGTGACACACACACTGACACAGTGACACTGACACACTGACACACACACTGATACAGTGACACTGACACAGTGACACACACAGTGACACACACACTGACACACACACTGACACAGTGACACACACAGTGACACAGTGACACACACACTGACACACACACTGACACAGTGACACTGACACAGTGACACACACAGTGACACACACACTGACACAGTGACACACACATAGTGACACACACACTGACACACACTGACACAGTGACACACACAGTGACACACACTGACACAGTGACACACATAGTGACACACACACTGACACACACACTGACACACACACTGACACACTGACACAGTGACACACACACTGACACAGTGACACACACACTGACACACACACTGACACAGTGACACACACTGACACACTGACACACACAGTGACACACACAGTGACACACACACTGACACAGTGACACACACACTGACACACACAGTGACACACACACTGATACACCCTGACACACACACTGACACAGTGACACACACACTGATACACACACTGACACAGTGACACACACACTGACACACACAGTGATACACACATAGTGACACACACTGACACACACATAGTGACACACACACTGATACACCCTGACACCCCCCCCCCACCTCAGTCGGCGTCCCTGGCAACCCGCACCCCACGGGCTCCGTGAGGAGGCGGCGATGGCGACTCCACGGGCCACCCCGCTGCTGCCTGCGTGAGGCACCGCAACCACCATCATCACCATCACCACCATCATCAACATCGTCATCACCACCATCACCACCATCATCACCACCATCACCACCATCACCACCATCATCACCACCACCATCACCACCATCACCACCATCATCATCACCATCACCACCATCACCATCATCACCATCACCACCATTATCATCACCATCACCACCACCACCATCATCACCATCATCACCACCACAACCACCACCACCATCACCACCACCATCATCATCACCACCATCACCACCACCACCATCATCATCACCACCATCACCACCATCATCATCACCACCATCACCACCATCACCACCATCAACATCGTTAACATCACCATCACCATCAACATTGTTAACATCACCACCATCGTTAACACCACCAACATCGTTAACATCACCACCAACATCGTTAACATCACCACCACCACCAACATCGTTAACATCACCACCATCAACATCGTTAACATCACCACCACCACCACCATCATCGTTAACATCACCACCACCAACATCGTTAACATCACCACCACCAACATCGTTAACATCACCACCACCATCAACATCGTTAACATCACCACCAACATCGTTAACATCACCACCACCACCGACATCGTTAACATCATCATCACCACCATCAACATCGTTAACATCACCACCACCACCAACATCGTTAACATCACCACCATCAACATCGTTAACATCACCACCACCACCACCATCATCGTTAACATCACCACCACCAACATCGTTAACATCACCACCACCAACATCGTTAACATCACCACCACCATCAACATCGTTAACATCACCACCAACATCGTTAACATCACCACCACCACCGACATCGTTAACATCATCATCACCACCATCAACATCGTTAACATCACCACCACCACCAACATCGTTAACATCACCACCACCATCATCACCACCACCAACATCGTTAACATCACCACCACCAACATCGTTAACATCACCACCACCACCAACATCGTTAACACCACCACCACCACCAACATCGTTAACATCACCACCACCAAAATCGTTAACATCACCACCACCAACATCGTTAACATCACCACCACCAACATCGTTAACATCACCACCACCATGAACATTGTTAACATCACCACCACCAACATCGTTGACATCACCACCATCACCACCATCGTTAACATCACCACCACCACCAACATCGTTAACATCACCACCACCATCAACATCGATAACATCACCACCACCAACAACATCGTTAACATCACCACCACCAACATCGTTAACATCACCACCATCGTTAACATCACCACCACCAACATCGTTAACATCACCACCACCAACATCGTTAACATCATCACCACCACCAACATCGTTAACATCACCACCATCAACATCGTTAACATCACCACCACCAACATCGTTAACATCACCACCACCAACATCGTTAACATCACCACCAACATCGTTAACATCACCACCACCACCATCATCATCACCACCATCAACATCGTTATCATCACCACCACCAACATCGTCAACATCACCACCACCATCAACATCGTTAACATCACCACCACCAACATCGTTAACATCATCACCACCACCACCATCGTTAACATCACCACCACCAACATCGTTAATATCATCACCACCATCATCGTTAACATCACCACCACCAACATCGTTAACATCACCACCACCATCAACATCATCAACATCACCACCACCAACATCGTTAACATCACCACCATCACCACCATCGTTAACATCACCACCACCACCACCAACATCGTTAACATCACCACCACCATCAACATCGATAACATCACCACCACCAACATCGTTAACATCACCACCACCAACATCGTTAACATCACCAGCATCGTTAACATCACCACCACCAACATCGTTAACATCACCACCACCAACATCGTTAACATCATCACCACCACCAACATCGTTAACATCACCACCACCATCAACATCGTTAACATCACCACCACCAACATCGTTAACATCACCACCACCAACATCGTTAACATCACCACCAACATCGTTAACATCACCACCACCACCACCACCATCATTATCACCACCATCAACATCGTTATCATCACCACCACCAACATCGTCAACATCACCACCACCATCAACATCGTTAACATCACCACCACCAACATCGTTAACATCATCACCACCACCACCATCGTTAACATCACCACCACCAACATCGTTAATATCATCACCACCATCATCGTTAACATCACCACCACCAACATCGTTAACATCACCACCACCATCAACATCATCAACATCACCACCACCACCAACATCGTTAACATCACCACCACCACCAACATCGTTAACATCACCACCACCACCAACATCGTTAACATCACCACCACCAACATCGTTAACATCACCACCACCAACATCGTTAACATCACCACCACCAACATCACCACCACCACCAACATCGTTAACATCACCACCAACATCGTTAACATCACCACCACCATCGTTAACATCACCACCACCAACATCGTTAATATCACCACCACCAACATCGTTAACATCACCACCACCAACATCGTTAACATCACCACCACCATCATCACCATCACCACCACCAACATCGTTAACATCACCACCATCAACATCGTTAATATCACCACCACCACCAACATCGTTAACATCGTTAGCATCACCACCACCACCATCAACATCATTAACATCACCACCATCAACATCGTTAACATCACCACCACCAACATCGTTAACATCACCACCACCACCATCGTTAACATCACCACCATCATCGTTAACATCACCACCACCATCAACATCGTTAACATCACCACCACCAACATCGTTAACATCACCACCACCACCGTCGTTAACATCACCACCACCATCGTTAACATCACCACCACCAACATCGTTAACATCACCACCAACATCGTTAACATCACCACCACCACCACTATCGTTAACATCACCACCACCACTATCGTTAACATCACCACCACCACCACCACTATCGTTAACATCACCACCACCACCACCATCGTTAACATCACCACCATCATCGTTAACATCACCACCATCACCAAGATCGTTAACATCACCACCACCACCAACATCGTTAACATCACCACGATCAACATCGTTAACATCACCACCACCAACATCGTTAACATCACCACCACCAACATCGTTAACATCACCATCAACAGCATCACCACCATTAAAATCGTTAACATCACCACCACCAATATCGTTAACATCACCACCATCAACGTCATCCACATCATTGACATCGTTAACATCACTATAATCAACATCAGAATTATTATCAACATCACTATAACAATAATGACCATCATCAACATAATAAAAATTATGTCACTGACAAGAAATGATCAGTCTATAATTTTAATGGTAGGTTTATTTGAACAGTGAGAGACAGAATAACAACAACAAAAATCCATAAAAAAACGCATGTCAAAAATGTTATAAATTGATTTGCATTTTAATGAGGGAAATAAGTATTTGACCCCTCTGCAAAACATGACTTTGTACTTGGTGGCAAAACCCTTGTTGGCCATCACAGAGGTCAGACGTTTCTTGTAGTTGGCCACCAGGTTTGCACACATCTCAAGAGGGATTTTGTCCCACTCCTCTTTGCAGATCTTCTCCAAGTCATTAAGGTTTAGAGGCTGACGTTTGGCAACTCGAACCTTCAGCTCCCTCCACAGATTTTCTACGGGATTAAGGTCTGGAGACTGGCTAGGCCACTCCAGGACCTTAATGTGCTTCTTCTTGAGCCACTCCTTTGTTGCCTTGGCCGTGTGTTTTGGGTCATTGTCATGCTGGAATACCCATCCATGACCCATTTTCAATGCCCTGGCTGAGGGAAGGAGGTTCTCACCCAAGATTTGATGGTACATGGCCCCGTCCATCGTCCCTTTGATACGGTGAAGTTGTCCTGTCCCCTTAGCAGAAAAACACCCCCAAAGCATAATGTTTCCACCTCCATGTTTGACGGTGGGGATGGTGTTCTTGGGGTCATAGGCAGCATTCCTCCTCCTCCAAACACGGCGAGTTGAGTTGATGCCAAAGAGCTCCATTTTGGTCTCATCTGACCACAACACTTTCACCCAGTTGTCCTCTGAATCATTCAGATGTTCATTGGCAAACTTCAGACGGGCATGTATATGTGCTTTCTTAAGCAGGGGGACCTTGCGGGCGCTGCAGGATTTCAGTCCTTCACGGCGTAGTGTGTTACCAATTGTTTTCTTGGTGACTATGGTCCCAGCTGCCTTGAGATCATTGACAAGATCCTCCCGTGTAGTTCTGGGCTGATTCCTCACCGTTCTCATGATAATTGCAACTCCACGAGGTGAGATCTTGCATGGAGCCCCAGGCCGAGGGTGATTGACAGGTCTTTTGTGTTTCTTCCATTTGCGAATAATCGCACCAACTGTTGTCACCTTCTCACCAAGCTGCTTGGCAATGGTCTTGTAGCCCATTCCAGCCTTGTGTAGGTCTACAATCTTGTCCCTGACACCCTTGGAGAGCTCTTTGGTCTTGGCCATGGTGGAGAGTTTGGAATATGATTGATTGATTGCTTCTGTGGACAGGTGTCTTTTATACAGGTAACGAGCTGAGATTAGGAGCACACTGTGATTGACGGTGGAGATGGTGTTCTTGGGGTCATAGGCAGCATTCCTCCTCCAAACACGGCGAGTTGCGTTGATGCCAAAGAGCTCCATTTTGGTCTCATCTGACCACAACACTTTCACTGTGCTCCTTATCTCAGCTCGTTACCTGTATAAAAGACACCTGGGAGCCAGAAATCTTTCTGATTGGGAGGGGGTCAAATACTTATTTCCCTCATTAAAATGCAAATCAATTTATAACATTTTTGACGTGCGTTTTTCAGGATTTTTTGTTGTTATTCTGTCTCTCACTGTTCAAATAAACCTACCATTAAAATTATAGACTGATGATTTCTTTGTCAGTGGGCAAACGTACAAAATCAGCAGGGGATCAAATACTTTTTTCCCTCACTGTACGCTGCAATTATGGCTTTATTTTTGAGTGATTTCGAAAAGTTTTTTGGTTTGGACATGTTTGTTTTGTTGAAGTACGGAGTTAGACTGATGGCCTTAATCTAAGTTTCCTTGTTGTTAGTTTAACACGTAGGCTTTCGCGACCAATATTATTCATAATAAAGGTGTTTGGGTTAGATCGCGTTATTTATAAATGTGTCGTAACCCTCCACCACCCAACACGGCCAATCAGCAAAAAAGTGTCACGTTGACAAAAGACAAATAATTCACTACTTTAGCCCACCGGTGTGTTGAAGAGTGAATCCACAATATTTAAAGTTTGAGTACGACGTTTCGCTGGTAATTACATCCAGCATCATCGGGCAATTCGCCAGAATGGTAAAGCCCTCGCTTGCTCCCGGTTTTAAATAGAGCAGCAGGGTGACGTCATCATTTAACTCATATCAGGTGCAGTGATTTGAGGCGGAGGGGGGGGGTATTGTAATTATATAATCGATTAGTAATCAGTCAATGGTTATGATTAGTAATGAGTTGTAGATTAGTAATTAGTTGTAATGTGTATTAGTGATTAAACACAACTGTCGGCAGTGGCAGAACATGCTTGTCAACAAGGACACTCAATTGATTTTGATAACGTTGTATTGTTGTGTAAAACTAATTATTACTGGCAAAGACTAATTAGAGAATCCATTGAAATTGAGAGGAATAAAAATAACTTTCATCGCTCTGACAGCTACAGGCTTAGTGCGGCCTGGAAGCGTATTATTAAATAATACACATTACAATTCCTTATAGGGGAAACACATACTAATTAACGGATTACTAACATAGCATATAATCACTAACACACATTACAACTAATTACTAAGCTACAACTCATTACTAATCATAACCATTGACTGATTACTAATCGATTATATAATTACAATACCCCCCCCCCTCCACCTCAAATCACTGCACCTGATATGAGTTAAATGATGACTTGACCCTGCTGCTCTATTTAAAACCGGGAGCAAGCGGGGGCTTTACCATTCTGGCGAATTGCCCGATGATGCTGGATGTAATTACCAGCGAAACGTCGTACTCAAACTGTAAATGTTGTGGATTCACTCTTCAACACACCGGTGGGCTAAAGTAGTGAATTATTTGTCTTTTGTCAACGTGACACTTTTTTTGCTGATTGGCCGTGTCGGGTGGTGGAGGGCTACGACACATTTATAAATAACGCGATCTAACCCAAAAACCTTTATTATGAATTCCTTGTTGTTTGACTTGCATCCCACTGGGATTTTTTGCACACAGTGTTGGTGTACGGTGCTTTTTTCAGGAATATTTTGCTGTTTTTTTTCATAGATTTTCTGTTTGCACAGTCACATAGTCACTTTAAGATGTTTTTCTTGTTCGTGTTTTTGTTTGTTGTGGTTGCACCCGATTCAAGAGCCGAATGGCTCACAGGGCTATACCAAAATAAATAAACTGAAACTGAAAATAAAAATTACCACCATCATAAACATCACCATCAATATCATTAACATAACCATCATGACCATAAACATCACCACCACCATCAGATACACCGTCATCAACATCACCGTTCTCATCACCACACTCACCAACTCACTGTGGTTGTCAATTCAGCGGTAGTTGTTGCATCAGTGTGGTGTAGTTGTGTTGTTACGTGTGATGTTGTGTTATTAAGTGTTGTGTAGTTAAGTGCTGTGTTATTAAGTGTTGTATAGTTTGTAGATAAGTGTCGTGTAGTTGTTGAGTAGTTACGTTTTGCGTATTTGTGTCGTTAAGCGTTGAATAGTTGTTAGATTGTGTTGTTGAGTTGTGTGAATTGGTTCTCTTGTGTAGGGACCACGGCCTCACGCAGAGCGCAAACCTTGCCCATCTCTATCAGCACCATCACCACCATCACCACGACGAACACCATCAGCAGCTGTGGTACACGCGAAGCGCGCGACTTGACGCGACAGGTAGAGGTCCCAACATCACCTGCACCGTGCATACCATCACCTGCGGCGCGCACACCATCACCTGCACCGCACACCATCACCTGCACCGCACACCATCACCTGCACCGTGCACACCACCACCTGCACCGCGCACACCATCACCTGCACCGCGCACACCATCACCTGCACCGTGCACACCATCACCTGCACCACGCACACCATCACCTGCACCGTGCACACCATCACCTGCACCGCGCACACCATCACCTGCACCGCACACCATCACCTGCACCGCACACCATCACCTGCACCGCGCACACCATCACCTGCACCGCGCACACCATCACCTGCACCGTGCACACCATCACCTGCACCGCACACCATCACCTGCACCGCGCACACCATCACCTGCACCGCACACCATCACCTGCACCGTGCACACCATCACCTGCCTCCCATGCCATCATTCGACGCTCGCACACCATCGTCGATATCCATCAGTCCATGCACATACCATCACGTACTATTCTACCTCACCACCATTGATGCTTCAGCGCTTGCTACATTCACTCCCTCGCTCGCTCAACGGCGGGGGCAGTCGCCTCCCTATCACTCTTCTACCGCTACTACTACGACCGCCGCCATGGTCGCTGTTCCCGTGAACTTCACTCGTTCATTCCTCCACCCTTGTTGACGACTCGGTCTATACCAGGCACTCGCTGCTTCGTGTAATCACAACACTGCAGGTCACAACAACACATTCACCCACTCACCACACTGCAGGTCACAACAACACACTCACCCACTCACCACACTGCAGGTCACAACTACACACTCACCCACTCACCACACCGCAGGTCACAACAACACACTCACCCACTCACCACACTGCAGGTCACAACAACACACTCACCCACTCACCACACCGCAGGTCACAACAACACACTCACCCACTCACCACACTGCAGGTCACAACAACACACTCACCCACTCACCACACCGCAGGTCACAACAACACACTCACCCACTCACCACACCGCAGGTCACAACTACACACTCACCCAATCACCACACCGCAGGTCACAACAACACACTCACCCACTCACCACAATGCAGGTCACAACAACACACTCACCCACTCACCACACCGCAGGTCACAACAACACACTCACCCAATCACCACACCGCAGGTCACAACAACACACTCACCCACTCACCACACTGCAGGTCACAACAACACACTCACCCACTCACCACACTGCAGGTCACAACAATACACTCACCACACTGCAGGTCACAACTACACACTCACCCACTCACCACACTGCAGGTCACAACAACACACTCACCCACTCACCACACCGCAGGTCACAACAACACACTCACCCACACACTCACGACACTGCAGGTCACAACAACACACTCACCCACTCACCACACTGCAGGTCACAACAACACACTCACCCAATCACCACACCGCAGGTCACAACAACACACTCACCCACTCACCACACTGCAGGTCACAACAACACACTCACCCACTCACCACACTGCAGGTCACAACAACACACTCACCCACTCACCACACTGCAGGTCACAACAATACACTCACCACACTGCAGGTCACAACAACACACTCACCCACTCACCACACTGCAGGTCACAACAACACACTCACCCACTCACCACACAGCAGGTCACAACAACACACTCACCCACTCACCACACTGCAGGTCACAACAACACACTCACCCACTCACCACACTGCAGGTCACAACAACACACTCACCCACTCACCACACTGCAGGTCACAACAACACTCACTCACCCACTCACCACACTGCAGGTCACAACTACACACTCACCCACTCACCACACTGCAGGTCACAACAACACTCACTCACCCACTCACCACACTGCAGGTCACAACAACACACTCACCCACTCACCACACTGCAGGTCACAACAACACACCCACCCACTCACCACACTGCAGGTCACAACAACACACTCACCCACTCACCACACTGCAGGTCACAACAACACACTCACCCACTCACCACACCGCAGGTCACAACAACACACTCACCCACACACTCACGACACTGCAGGTCACAACAACACACTCACCCACTCACCACACTGCAGGTCACAACAACACACTCACCCAATCACCACACCGCAGGTCACAACAACACACTCACCCACTCACCACACTGCAGGTCACAACAACACACTCACCCACTCACCACACTGCAGGTCACAACAACACACTCACCCACTCACCACACTGCAGGTCACAACAATACACTCACCACACTGCAGGTCACAACAACACACTCACCCACTCACCACACTGCAGGTCACAACAACACACTCACCCACTCACCACACAGCAGGTCACAACAACACACTCACCCACTCACCACACTGCAGGTCACAACAACACACTCACCCACTCACCACACTGCAGGTCACAACAACACACTCACCCACTCACCACACTGCAGGTCACAACAACACTCACTCACCCACTCACCACACTGCAGGTCACAACTACACACTCACCCACTCACCACACTGCAGGTCACAACAACACTCACTCACCCACTCACCACACTGCAGGTCACAACAACACACTCACCCACTCACCACACTGCAGGTCACAACAACACACCCACCCACTCACCACACTGCAGGTCACAACAACACACTCACCCACTCACCACACTGCAGGTCACAACAACACACTCACCCACTCACCACACCGCAGGTCACAACAACACACTCACCCACACACTCACGACACTGCAGGTCACAACAACACACTCACCCACTCACCACACTGCAGGTCACAACAACACTCACTCACCCACTCACCACACTGCAGGTCACAACTACACACTCACCCACTCACCACACTGCAGGTCACAACAACACTCACTCACCCACTCACCACACTGCAGGTCACAACAACACACTCACCCACTCACCACACTGCAGGTCACAACAACACACCCACCCACTCACCACACTGCAGGTCACAACAACACACTCACCCACTCACCACACTGCAGGTCACAACAACACACTCACCCACTCACCACACCGCAGGTCACAACAACACACTCACCCACTCACCACACTGCAGGTCACAACAACACACTCACCCACTCACCACACTGCAGGTCACAACAACACACTCACCCACTCACCACACTGCAGGTCACAACAACACACCCACCCACTCACCACACTGCAGGTCACAACAACACACTCACCCACTCACCACACTGCAGGTCACAACAACACACTCACCCACTCACCACACCGCAGGTCACAACAACACACTCACCCACTCACCACACTGCAGGTCACAACAACACACTCACCCACTCACCACACTGCAGGTCACAACAACACACTCACCCACTCACCACACTGCAGGTCACAACTACACACTCACCCACTCACCACACTGCAGGTCACAACAACACACCCACACACTCACCACACTGCAGGTCACAACAACACACTCACCCACTCACCACACTGCAGGTCACAACTACACACCCACACACTCACCACACTGCAGGTCACAACAACACACTCACCCACTCACCACACTGCAGGTCACAACTACACACTCACCACACTGCAGGTCACAACTACACACTCACCCACTCACCACACTGCAGGTCACAACAACACACCCACACACTCACCACACTGCAGGTCACAACAACACACTCACCCACTCACCACACTGCAGGTCACAACTACACACCCACACACTCACCACACTGCAGGTCACAACAACACACTCACCCACTCACCACACTGCAGGTCACAACAACACACTCACCACACTGCAGGTCACAACAACACACTCACCCACTCACCACACTGCAGGTCACAACAACACACTCACCCACTCACCACACAGCAGGTCACAACAACACACTCACCCACTCACCACACTGCAGGTCACAACAACACACACACCCACTCACCACACCGCAGGTCACAACAACACACTCACCCACTCACCACACTGCAGGTCACAACTACACTCACCCACTCACCACACTGCAGGTCACAACAACACACACACCCACTCACCACACCGCAGGTCACAACAACACACTCACCCACTCACCACACTGCAGGTCACAACTACACACCCACACACTCACCACACTGCAGGTCACAACAACACACTCACCACACTGCAGGTCACAACAACACACTCACCCACTCACCACACTGCAGGTCACAACTACACACCCACACACTCACCACACTGCAGGTCACAACAACACACTTACCCACTCACCACACTGCAGGTCACAACAACACACTCACCACACTGCAGGTCACAACAACACACTCACCCACTCACCACACTGCAGGTCACAACAACACACTCACCCACTCACCACACAGCAGGTCACAACAACACACTCACCCACTCACCACACTGCAGGTCACAACAACACACACACCCACTCACCACACCGCAGGTCACAACAACACACTCACCCACTCACCACACTGCAGGTCACAACTACACTCACCCACTCACCACACTGCAGGTCACAACAACACACACACCCACTCACCACACCGCAGGTCACAACAACACACTCACCACACTGCAGGTCACAACAACAACACTCACCCACTCACAACACTGCAGGTCACAACAACACACTCACCCACTCACCACACTGCAGGTCACAACAACACACTCACCTACTCACCACACTGCAGGTCACAACAACAACACTCACCCACTCACCACACTGCAGGTCACAACAACACACTCACACACTCACCACACTGCAGGTCACAACAACACACTCACCCACTCACCACACTGTAGGTCACAACAACACACTCACCCACTCACCACACTGCAGGTCACAACTACACACTCACCCACTCACCACACTGCAGGTCACAACAACACACTCACCCACTCACCACACTGCAGGTCACAACAACACACTCACCCACTCACCACACTGCAGGTCACAACAACACACTCACCCACTCACCACACTGCAGGTCACAACTACACACTCACCCACTCACCACACTGCAGGTCACAACAACACACTCACCCACTCACCACACTGCAGGTCACAACTACACACTCACCCACTCACCACACTGCAGGTCACAACTACACTCACTCACCCACTCACCACACTGCAGGTCACAACTACACACTCACCCACTCACCACACTGCAGGTCACAACTACACACTCACCCACTCACCACACTGCAGGTCACAACAACACACTCACCCACTCACCACACTGCAGGTCACAACAACACACTCACCCACTCACCACACTGCAGGTCACAACAACACACTCACCCACTCACCACACTGCAGGTCACAACAACTCACTCACCCACTCACCACACTGCAGGTCACAACAACACTCACCCACTCACCACACTGCAGGTCACAACTACACACTCACCACACTGCAGGTCACAACAACTCACTCACCCACTCACCACACTGCAGGTCACAACAACACACTCACCCACTCACCACACTGCAGGTCACAACAACACTCACCCACTCACCACACTGCAGGTCACAACAACACACTCACCCACTCACCACACTGTAGGCCACCTCACTTCTCTCTCTGCTTCTTCCCTCGCACTGGCCCACTTTGGAATCCCCTCCCACATTATCTTAATAAGAATAACAACCTTGTTAATTCAACACGCGCGTCTTAGTTATCTTCTGCATTGCAACTCTGATATAAATGCTCTTTGTTGTTGGCCATTTGACGCATTTGGCCTTTGTATCAGAATCAGAAAGGGTTTTATTCGCCATGTAAGTTCACACCGACACGGAATTTACTTTGGCAGGATGGTGCATACATTCAACATATAGGAATCTAAAATCTTAAATAAGTTTTAAACAAGTCTTACTATAATAAGGGTTAAAAGTCTAACACCAAGGGGCTGAAGTATATAAAATTAAATAAATATCGAATATAGAATAGCTTTAAGATATAATTTAAAAATAAAAAATACAAATAGGGTAACATAGTTAATATCGGCAAGGTGTCGTTATGTAGATCAAATGTTAAAAACAGTGTTAGCCCTTGGCCTTGTTTAACAGGCCAGCAGCAGATGGGAAGAAACTGTTTTTATGGCGTGAGGTTTTGGTCCTGATGGACCGAAGCCTTCTGCCGGAGGGGAGTAGCTGAAACAGAGAGTGTCCAGGGTGGGAGAAATCGGCCATAATCTTCCTCGCTCGCCTCATGGACCTTGTCGTGTGCAGGTCCTCGAGGGTTGGTAGATTGCAGGCAATTACCTTCTCAGCAGTGTGGATGATACGCTGCAGTCTGCTCTTGTCCTTGGCAGTGGCAGCAGCGTACCAGACGGTTATGGAGGAGGTGAGGATGGATTCAATGATCGCTGTATAGAATTGCACCATCATTGTCTTTGGCAGGTTGAATTTCTTCAGCTGCCGTAGAAAGTACATCCTCTGTTGAGCTTTCTTGGTGAGGGAGCTGATGTTCAATTCCCACTTGAGGTCCCTGGAGAGAATAGTGCCCAGGAAGCGGAAGGACTCTACAATTTTGACTGGGGAGTCTAACAGGGTGATGGGGGTGAGTGGTGCTGTATTCTTCCTGAAGTCCACAACCATCTCAACTGTCTTTAGAGCATGTACGTATGTTGAAATTCTTTCGCACCGTGCGTAGCCAAACGTGCTAGTCGGAGTTGCGGGGGGAAGGACAACAAACTAAACACACACACTAAAACTTTTTTCAAGAAATTCGTTTTCAATCCAGATTTAAAAGTGCATGGATAGCTCCAGCGGCTTCCTCATATCAGACGTTGTCCTACCACGGTGTCAAGCATTCAGCCCTCCATCAACCCGTCCGCCCTGGTGACAGAACATCGCGTTTTTCTTATTTTTGTGGCTTTTTCTTCTATGTCACGTGGGTTTTGTGGATTTCACGTTGGGATTACCTCCACCACAAAGACAAAGATCCCTCATGGGGCAAGTGCTGTGAGGGGGCAGCTGTTGACGCCGAAACGGTGCGGGGGGTGGTGGCCGGCTCCACACCCGGCCGTCTTTGTCTCCCCACTACTGACATTTTCACAGTTTCAGTTTTTTTTTCAGTTTCATTCATTAGGTATAGCCCTGTGAGCCATGCGGCTCTTGGATTGGGTGCCACCGCAACAAACAAAAACATGAACAAGAAACATCTTAAAGTGACTATGCGCAAACAGAAAATCCAGGAAAAACAGCAAAGTCTTCCAGAAAAAGCACCGTATATCAACGCTGTGTGCAAAAATCCCAGTGGGATGCAAGTCAAACAATAACAACCATAAGACAATTTAGATTAAAGTTATCAGTCTAACGCTGTGCTACAACAAACAAATATGGCTAAACCAAAAACGTTTTCGAAATCACCAAAATGAAGCTGTAAAAACAATGTAACAGTGATCATAGGAACTGTGATTCAAATTTAACAATAAACGATATACATAACATGTACGACCAAACCCCGCAGCCATAGCTGGCTGCATGAGTCACTCTATAACAGCAGGAGCATCAGTAGGAGTATCAACTATACTCTTTGGTTCTATTGGGTAAAGTCACGTAGGTAAAATATAAAATAACAAAAAATCACGACGTTTCGGCCACAACACAAGCGGCCTTCATCAGGTGAAGGGACGAGACTGTCTGGAGGACAGCGCTGGAGTGAAAGAAGCCACGCTCAGATCACGACCTTTAAGCTGTGTGAGAAGAAACAAAGCGCCTTGACAAAGGAATTAGCATATAATTTAGCATTGAAATAGCTGAGTGATTAGCTTGTGACTGGTCACAAAAATGGCTATGTTAAAGTTAAAGCATACACATCCGCAAAGGCACCCCTTGACTTTAACATAGCCATTTCTGTGACCAGTCACAAGCTAATCACTCAGCCATTTCAATACTAAATTATATGCTAATTCCTTTGTCAAGGCGCTTTGTTTCTTCTCACACAGCTTAAAGGTCGTGATCTGAGCGTGGCTTTTTTCACTCCAGCGCTGTCCCTTCACCTGATGAAGGCCGCTTGTGTTGTGGCCTAAACGTCGTGATTTTTTGCTTTTATTTTTTTACCTACGTGACTTTACCCAATAGAACCAAAGAGTATGGATCCTTGCAGTCACGAAAGCTTTAAATCTAGAAGAGGAGTCTCAACATTGTTCAATGCACCTTTAAAGATCAGCACACTATAATCAAAACTCAAGATCATACTTTGGAGCGGCCATCCGGAGCGAAACATTTGATTTCAGGCCACTGAATAGCAGTGGCAGCTAGGGGTGTACAGCTCCTCAACAGCAGTTTTGAGTGAAGATCTCACAGGTAGTGATCCAAGTTGCAGTTTATTGGCGATAGCATTCCAGACCCTGGGGGCATCAAGAGCAAAGGCCCTTCCTCCAGTATTTGTACGGCAATAAGGAATGTGAAACTGGTAAATGAGCGGAGACCTTAGGTCACATCGAAGACCTTAGGTCACACCACGTGTTCGTTTGAGGCTGAGGCGACCTGGCGGAGGCCCCCAGGACCGGTGCAGATAATCACTGCCACTGTTGTAGGTCGCGAGCGTGAAACGAACTCGGGACGTCAAGTTCACGGCGCAGCGCTCGAACCAAATGAGCCACCCCACCTCCTCCCCCCACCTCCCCCCCCACCACCCCCACCACCACCCCCACCACCACCCCCACCACCACCCCCCACTAGCCCCGTCCCTCCAGGTGAGGTCATCAGGCGAAGAGACGCGGCGCCTCCCGTGGCTTGCAGGAGCCGTGCAGGTGAGCGTGGTGAGGAAGTGTGGTGAGGAGGCGTGGTGAGGAAGTGTGGTGAAGAGGCGTGGTGAGGAGGCGTGGTGAGGAAGTGTGGTGAGGAAGTGTGGTGAGGAGGCGTGGTGAGGAAGTGTGGTGAGGAGGCGTGGTGAGGAAGTGTGGTGAGGAGGCGTGGTGAGGAAGTGTGGTGAAGAGGCGTGGTGAGGAGGCGTGGTGAGGAAGTGTGGTGAGGAGGCGTGGTGAGGAGGCGTGGTGAGGAAGTGTGGTGAGGAGGCGTGGTGAGGAAGTGTGGTGAAGAGGCGTGGTGAGGAGGCGTGGTGAGGAAGTGTGGTGAGGAGGCGTGGTGAGGAGGCGTGGTGAGGAGGCGTGGCGCCACGCACAGTCACCACCATCATCGTCAGCAGGCGATTGCGTATCCCGGCGGTTCGAATCCGTTAGGCCGCTCCTAGTTAACACTGCGATACAAAACCGTAAAATACTCCTCCACGCCGTCCTCCTCACTCGCAGTGGACGGCAAAGATCTCCGCGGCGTCAGTTGGAATGAGCGGCAGGCCACTGTGTGGCGGAGTCATGGTCACAATTTTCCCATTTCGAAGGATGACACCGCAAACCCCTTAAATCAGAATGACACGCAGAGCAGCGGCAATCACCGCCTCCGAGCGGAGGACTCTACCCGCCTGTGACACACAGCGCCTCAGGAAAAGGGCCATCCTCCCACAAACCTGTCAACCCATACGGTTTAGCCCGTATTCTTGTACAGAGCAAGAGAGTTTTCAGGTCGGGCACTGATAAGGGGTTGACAGGTATGCTCCAAGAGCGAGGGTGCCAATATTACAATTGTTGGCATCATCAGTGTCACCATCAGCAATGACCGCAACTTCATTGTCATAAGCGTCAACAAAATCATCACCATCGTTATCGCTCTCCTGACCACCACTATCATCATCACTACCATGATCATCGCTGCCATCATCATCACCGCCATCAACATAATCAGTACAACCATTCATTATGATCATCAAATAAAGGCAAAGATCCCCCGTATAGCGTTAATAGACATGGGGCAAGTATGTTAAGAAAGCAGCACCTATGATGGCCAGCACCACGCCCGGGCGCCTTTGTTTCCCCAGCGGCGATGTCTACCACCGCTCAGCTTCAACCCCCCGCCCTCTCGTCCTCAGTCGTGCCCGCAGATGGAGCCCCCTCGCGGTCCCCTCGCCCTGCCAGCCCCCGGGCCCCCCCTGCTCATGTTAATGGGACCCGAGTCCCCCAAAGCCACCAAAAGGTCGCCCAAATCTTCCGAGTGCCCTAAGCCCCTCGGTCTCGCGATGCCTCCGGTGCCGACAGCGAGCCGCGGGGTTCCGCGACTGCGAGCCCCCCGCGAAGTGCCCCCCGCCGTGATCCCGGCCGTGCCCCCCACGGCCCCCCCCGGACTGGGACCCCGCCTGAACCCCCTGCGGCCCCCGTGGGTGGCGCGGCGCACCGTGATGCTGGAGACGCGGGACGCGCACGCGCACAACGAGCAGCGCGTCACCTGCTGGAAGAGACGCGAGCACGACAGGTGAGGGGGCCAGGTGAGGGGTGGGTGCAGAGGGGCGGCAGGTGAGGGGGGGTAAGTGAAGGGGGCAGGTGTGGGGGGCGGGCAAGGGAACAGGTAACGTGGGCAGGTGAGGGGGGGGGTTGTGGGGGGCTGGTGAAGAGGGCAAGTAAGAGGGGTAAGTGAGGGAGGAGGTTAGGGGGGCAGGTGTGGAGGGGTTGGTGAGGCGGACAGGGGTGGGGGGGCAGGTGAGCTGGGCAGATGAGTGATCACGTGCTCACTCCCATTTGCCATTCGCCCCGTCCCCCAGGCAGCACCGCGGCTGGAGGAGACCGGTGTACGGGGAGCCGGGGGAGAAGGAGGAATACCGGTACCACGTGTCCACCACCATCACCACATGATCCTCACCATCACCAGATCCCCATCACCACCATGTGACCCTCACCACAGTTTTATCGGGTGTCCCCTACGACATGTCAATGGTATCTCTGTGGTATCCCCCCCCCCCCCCCCCGCGCGCACGTGCTGCGGTCCTCCAGGAGGGAGATCCGCGAGTGGCTCAAGTCCCAGATGCGGGAGCGCGTGGCCCAGCGGGAGTCGGCTCGGAGCGATGGGGCGGGCGAGCGGGCCCAGGCCGCCCTCGCCGAGAGCTGCGAGCGCCGAGCAGAGGAGCAGCGCGGCCGGGAGAGGCACGAGGCCTCCCGGGCCGTGAGGGACCACAACAAGAGGGTGGGCCGCCAGCAAGAGGGACGCGCGGACACGCACATGCACAGGGAGACAGACAGACAGGGTGACTCGCAGACCTGAAGATGCACAGACGGGCAGGGTGACACACAGACAGGCAGGGTGACACACAGACAGGCAGGGTGACACAGATCTGAAGATGCACAGACAGGGAGGGTGACACAGACAGGGACGGTGACACACCAACAGACAGGGTGACACACAGACAGGCAGGGTGACACACAGACAGGCAGGGTGACACACAGACAGGCAGGGTGACACACAGACAGGCAGGGTGACACAGATCTGAAAATGCACAGACAGGAAGGGTGACACAGACAGGGACGGTGACACACCGACAACAAGACAAAGATCCCCCGTGTAGCCTTACCAGACTATTGGGAGCAAGTGCTGTTAGGGAGTTGCTCCTATGAAGGCTGGCATTGCACAAGGGGGTGTGGGTGGCCATCACCACGCCCGGCCGCCTTTGGCTCCCGAGTGGCGATGTTTACCACCGCAGCAGGCACGTGTTCATTTGAGGCTGAGTCGACCTAGGGGATGCCCAAGGCCGCTTCAGATAATCGTCACTGGTGTTGGCAGTGAGCGGGAATCGAACCCGGGTATCCGGGTTCGTAGCGCAGCGTGCTAATCACTACACTACCGCTCCCTGACACACAGACAGGCAGGGTGACACACAGACAGGCAGGGTGACACACAGAGAGGCAGGGTGACACACAGAGAGGCAGGGTGACACACAGACAGGCAGGGTGACACACAGACAGGCAGGGTGACACACAGAGAGGCAGGGTGACACACAGAGAGGCAGGGTGACACACAGACAGGCAGGGTGACACACAGACAGGCAGGGTGACACACAGACAGGCAGGGTGACACACAGAGAGGCAGGGTGACACACAGAGAGGCAGGGTGACACACAGACAGGCAGGGTGACACACAGACAGGCAGGGTGACACACAGACAGGCAGGGTGACACACAGACAGGCAGGGTGACACACAGACAGGCAGGGTGGCACACAGACAGGCAGGGTGACACACAGACAGGCAGGGTGACACACAGACAGGCAGGGTGACACAGATCTGAAGATGCACAGACAGGGAGGGTGACACAGACAGGGACGGTGACACACAGACAAGCAGGGTGACACACCGACAGGCAGGGTGACACACAGACAGGCAGGGTGACACAGAGAGGCAGGGTGACACACAGACAGGCAGGGTGACACACAGACAGGCAGGGTGACACACAGACAGGCAGGGTGGCACACAGACAGGCAGGGTGACACACAGACAGGCAGGGTGACACACAGACAGGCAGGGTGACACAGATCTGAAGATGCACAGACAGGGAGGGTGACACAGACAGGGACGGTGACACACAGACAAGCAGGGTGACACACCGACAGGCAGGGTGACACACAGACAGGCAGGGTGACACACAGATCTGAAGATGCACAGACAGGGAGGGTGACACACAGACAGGCAGAGGATGTGACATGTGTGGGGTTACCCGGGATGGGGGGGTTCTGTGCAGGTGATGGAGCTGCGCTGGGAGGTGGAGCGGAGCGAGCGAGTGCGCGAGTGGAGCCTGGAGCGAGAGCTTCTCCAGCTTCAACCTCTCAACTGGAGCGGAACCCTCACCTAACGGGGTCACAGCGATCATTACTTAGATGGGTCCATCAATTAAAGGGGACCTACAGTTATCAGTAATAACAATGAATAATGACAATCATTTAGTAGATTTCATGTTGGTGCCATTCTCACGGAGGAAGGCACTGCTGCGTGTAACCCCGATTGATGATATAATAAGAGTTATTTGTGACCAATTTTCGAATCTGTCAAATTGGGCACACAGTACGGCCGGTTCCTCGCTTTGAAAACACCTCAGGGCATTTTTTACGTCCACTGTGGTGAAGTGGACGGTTCGGATTCATTTACGGTCGACATGACCCAACAGTAATAACCAGGGCGGCCTGCCGGAACCGAACCGCGGAAGCCTCTGTGACAACGAGCGCTGAGCGAGGCTGCCACCGGGCGGTGTGGTGACCAACGGCGTGGCTGAGGACATCCTCCAGCAGTGGATTGATCATGGCTGCTGCTGATGATGGCAATGATTATGCTTGTGGAAACATTTCAGTAATAATAGTAGTACAATGGTGATGATGAAACTAAAAATAAATCGATGATGATTTTACAAAATCAACTTAAGAAATGCAGCTACTGCTGCTGCTGAGTTGGTAGTTGTGCACAAACAACAGCAAACACATTCGTGAATATGACTCACTGCACGTGGCCTGAAAATAAAAATATATATAACAGGCGGCTTTTCAGGCAAACGGCCCTTCTTCATGGCACTGAAACGCCACCTATTGTATATATCCAGTATATTTTGTAAGGCCACGGTGTTATTGACGTGTGGTCCGTGGGGTGTGATGTTATATATAATGTGTATGGTGCTCAATGGAACGCCTCATCAAGAACGCGCAACGCGCGTGGTGATTTTGGGCACGGGAGATTCTTACATCGCTCTTAATTTTGCGCCCTTGTAGAGTGAGTGGAGTGACGAGACGTTTCAATAAACCATCGATGCAAGAAGACAGTCGTCCAACGCAATGCGGGTTGTATGTTGAACTTCTTTCGCACCGTACGCAGCCAACCGTGCTAATCGGAGTTTCGGGGAAGGACAACAAACTTAAAACAAAAATCAGGTTCTAAAGAAAAGCGTTTTCGCTCTACAGTAGTTGGAAAAGTGCATAGCTCCAGCGGCTTCCGAATATCGATATCAGTGACTCTCGGAGATCATGATGTTTGTACTGACAGTGATCATTATTATTCCAGTACTGCACGTGTATAGTGGTGGTGGCATCGGCTGAGTCATCTCGGTCATCTCAGTCGGCCCGTGGCACCTGCTGGGTCTGTCCAGTGACCTCCTGCCCAGCGGGCGTTCGACACTTCACGTGGCCTCAACGTGCACGTAGCCTGGCACAGGCGCCGTCGTGACGTCACCGCCACTTTGTGGCGAGTGGCGGTTGTTGTGTTAATGTGGGGAGTGGTGGTGTCGTGGTCAGCGGACTGCACTGCGAACCCGATGAACCCGGGTTGTGTGTACACTTCGCCGCTGGGGAGACAAAGGCGGCCGGGCGTGGTGCCGGCAACACACCACATCTGCTGCATTAGACTCTTCGAATCAAATTTACAATAGCCTTGATAATAAGCAGTACTGTGCCTGTCTTTTTCTTGACCTGTCCAAAGCTTTTGATACAGTAGACCAAAACACCCTGCTCAGTAAACTAAGTTGCCTCGGTTTTTCCGAAAGCACAGTACAATGGTTAAAAAAAATTACCTCTTTTCTCGCACCCAAACTGTATTCACAGATGGTTGGAGGTCAAACAGTGTTAAGATGACAAAAGGGGTTCCACAGGGTTCCATCCTCGGCCCCCTCTTGTTCTCTCTTTATGTCAATGACATGGGCACTGACCTGGATCATTCCAGGGTAAATCTATTTGCAGATGACACGATACTGATTACTGCTGGCCGCTCTCCAGATGACGTGATTGCTAAGCTCCAGGGTGATTTCAACAAACTACAACATCAGCTAGTTTCTCTTAAACTAGTCCTGAATACCTCCAAAACCAAGGTGCTATGCTTCTCACCGGGACTAAAACAGGAAGTTATTTTTACCCAATTACATTCCTTGAATAATCAAATAGAGCAAGTCAAGATCTATAAGTATCTTGGGGTCATCCTGGATTCAAAACTTAATTTTGAAGATCACATTGATTATATTGGTAAAAAGACAAAAATAAAAATTGGTTTTCTGTATCGACACAAGCACTGCTTCCCCCCAATGTTCCGTTTGGAATTGATTAAAGCTACCATACTGCCTCTACTTGACTACTGTGACATCGTGTATAAATCAGCCCCCAGTACTGTACTGAAGAAGCTTGATTCCATCACTCGGCCTTAAGATTTGCATTGAACTGCCCATATAGGACTCACCACTGTGATCTCTACATTGGGTCAAACTTAACTTCTCTTAATGTTCGACGGCTTGTGCACCAGATCGTATTTATTCATGATGTACTTACAAAAAAATCCGCAGACTACCTACTGGATCTCCTCTCTGTTTCAAAGAACAAATTTGACCTCAGGTCTTCGCTCATTTACCAGCTTCACATTCCCTATTGCCGTACAAAAACCGGAGGAAGGGCCTTTGCTATTGATGCCCCCAGGGTCTGGAATGCTATTGCCAATAAACTGCAACTTGAATCACTACCTATGAGATCTTCACTCAAAACTGCTCTAGAGGAGTTGTACACCCCTAGCTGCCACTGCTATTCAGTGGCCTAAAATATGGCTCTAGATTTTGGTGTTATAATTTATTTATGTAGTTTATTGTTAAAAATTCGGTCACAGTCCCTATGATCACTGTTACATTGCATTTATGGCTTTTATTTTGGTGATTTCGAAAACGTTTTTTTTGCCATGGTTTTGTTTATTGTAGTACGGAGTTAGACTGATGGCCTTAATCTTAGTTGTCTTGTGGTTGTTGTTTGACTTGCATCCCACTGGGATTTTTGCACACAGCGTTGGTGTACGGTGCTATTTCAGGAATAGTTTGCTGTTTTTTTCCTGGATTTTCTGTTTGCACAGTCACATAATCACTTTAAGATGTTTTCTTGTTCATGTTTTTGTTTGTTGCGGTTGCACCCGATTCTAGAGCCGAATGGCTCACAGGGCTATACCAAATAAATGAACTAAATGAACTGAACTCCTCGAGTGCCGTGCGGCCTTCACGGGCGTTGCTGCTCCTCGCTAACGGCACTTGCCTCTGCCAGTCTGTTACAGGCTACGCGGGGGATCTTTGTCTTTTGTTTACGATGTGGGTGACGATGACGTCATGCCGCGAGTGTTGACACTCATGACGTCACGACCGGGGGGGGGTCACGTGCGTGCCACGCGGAACAGGGGAGATGGCGGCGATGACGGCGGCCCCGGCCCAGAGCGGTGGAGTGCGGCTCCTGAGCGATGGTGATGCGCGCTGTCCTCGCCGCGCTGCCCTCGCCGCGCTGCCCTCGCTGCTGCTCTCGCTGCTGCTCTCGCTGCTGCTCTCGCTGCTGCCCTCGCTGCTGCTCACACCTCGTTGGCCTCGCCGCGCTGCCCTCGCTGCTGCTCTCACCTCTGCCCTCAAGGTGCTGCCCTCACTGTTCTGACCTCACCGCGCTGCCCTCAGAGCGCTGACCTCACTGCTGCCCTCACAGCTGACCTCACTGCTGCCCTCAGGGCGCTGACCTCACTGCTGCCCTCACTGTTGTGACCTCCCGGCTGCCCTCACTGTTCTGGCCTCCCGGCTGCCCTCACTGTTCTGACCTCCCGGCTGCCCTCACTGTTGTGACCTCCCGGCTGCCCTCACTATTCTGAACTCCCGGCTGCCCTCACTGTTGTGACCTCCCGGCTGCCCTCACTGTTGTGACCTCCCGGCTGCCCTCACTGTTGTGACCTCACTGTTGTGACCTCACTGCTGCCCTCACTGTTCTGACCTCCCGGCTGCCCTCACTGTTGTGACCTCACTGCTGCCCTCACTGTTCTGACCTCCCGGCTGCCCTCACTGTTGTGACCTCACTGCTGCCCTCACTGTTCTGACCTCACTGCTGCCCTCACTGTTCTGACCTCCCAGCTGCCCTCACTGTTGTGACCTCACTGTTCTGACCTCACTGTTCTGACCTCCCGGCTGCCCTCATTGTTCTGACCTCACTGCTGCCCTCACTGTTCTGACCTCCCGACTGCCCTCACGGCGCTGCCCTCATTAATGCTGCCCCTACTGCCCTCCCCATGATGCCAGTAAGTGACCGCCCTCGCCATTGATGACATCGGTTGTGTCATCAATGACTTCCGATCGAGTAACCCCGCTCACTCTCATCGAATACATCTCACGGATTCTCTCTTCGTGATAAGGTCATCACCATCGTCACCTCGTCGACCCTGTGATGCTAGCTTCTCTTCGCCCCTCTAATCGTGAACACGGTGCAACCCTCATTTTCCTTGATCAATCAACCATCGTCTCTTGCGCAGAACCACCCCTGGCGTCTTGGAGAATATAAGCAAGACAACACAAAGCAAACAATTCCCTGCCCGCATATCTGTTCCTCCACATCAAATATAAACTTGTTTTTTTTAACACATTCCATCAACCGCACAACCTCTGTTGGTGCATAATAATTACAGCAGCAAGAGTCGGGCAAAGCAAGGCTCACACACGTCGTGAAGCTCCCTTGCCGTAGCCCTGACTCGCCAGGAGAAGGCGGTACAGCGCAGTGTGGACTAATCTCCATCTGTTACACCTCATTGGAGATGCATAGTTACCACCACCCCCCTTCCGCGCCGGGGTTTCCCCGAGTGATCCTGTTTCCATCTTCAAATAAAAAAACAAATATAGCAGCAGCAGAAGGACCCTCCTGAAAAAAATATATGACTCGAGAGAGTGGCTCTCCTGGATAGATAAGAAAAAGAGCTTCATAGCTCATCGGATTTCTCCACTTTTAAATAATGATTCTGAAATGTGGAGGGGAATTGTCGGCTTTGTTTTGTTGCCCACTGCGTTGCGTCTCGCGGATGACCCCGCTCATGGGCGTCGACGAAAACGGCGGTGGTCGTTACGGTGGTGGTGACAGTGGTGGTGGTGACGAGGGTTGCGGCGGCGGTGGTGATGGTGACGGTGGTGACAGTGGTGACGGTGGTGATGACAGTGGTGGTGGTGGTGGTGACAATGGTGGTGGTGACAATGGTGTTGGTGACAATGGTGGTGGTGACGAGGGTTGCGGTGGTGATGGTGACGGTGGTGGTGATGGTGACGGTGGTGATGGTGACGGTGGTGACAGTGGTGGTGGTGACGACGACGGTGGTGACGGTGGTGACAGTGGTGGTGATGGTGGTGGTGGTGGCGACGACGACGACGACGGTGGTGGTGTGACGGTGGTGGTGACGGTGGTGGTGACGGTGGTGACAGTGGTGGTGGTGACGGTGGTGACGGCGGTGGGGACGGTGGTGGTGGTGGTGACAGTGGTGGTGGTGACAGTGGTGGTGGTGACGGCGGTGGTGACGGTGGTGGTGATGGTGGTGACGGTGGTGACGGTGGTGGTGACGGTGGTGACGGCGGTGGTGACGGTGGTGACTGTGGTGGTGGTGGTGGCGACGACGACGACGGTGGTGACGGCGGTGGTGACGGTGGTGGTGGTGACGGTGGTGGTGGTGACGGTGGTGGTGAGACTGTGGTGGTGACGGCGGTGGTGACGGTGGTGGTGGTGACGGTGACGGTGGTGACAGTGGTGGTGGTGACGGTGGTGACAGTGGTGGTGGTGACGGCGGTGGTGACGGTGATGGTGGTGGTGACGGTGGTGGTATGACGGTGGTGGTGGCAGTGGTGGTGACAGTGGTGGTGACGGCGGTGGTGACGGCGATGACGGTGGTGGTGGTGACGGTGACTGTGGTGATCTCTGCGCAGACTCGTACCGCGACTTCGCCAACGAGGAGTTTGACGTGCGGGGCTACACGACCCGCGCGCTTCAGGGAGCCGACACCGCCTCGCAGCTTGCACGGCTCGCCCAGGGGGTGGCGCTGCTCGACGCCGAGTTGCGAGCACAGGTGAGGTGTGAGGGGATAGGTGAGGTGATAGGTGTGAGGGGATAGGTGAGGGGGAATAGGTGAGGGGGGAATAGGTGAGGGGCAGACACGGCCTCGCAGCTCGCCCGGGGGGTGGCGCTGCTGGGCGCCGAGTCGCGAGCACAGAGGCGGATCTTGAAACCTCCCAAGGAGGGGATGGGGTGGGATCAGCCACATGGGACCTACACCCCTGGATTCACCACTGCCTCTACCTGACCCGTCCTTGCGTAACCCCGAGCTGACGATACGTGACCCCGAACTTACATGACCCCGAGCTGACCTTAACTCTCTGTGTTGCAGGTGTCCGATAGGCATGAGGACCTCCTGGCTCAAGCCACTGGAATTGAGTCCCTGGAGGGTGAGCTCACGCTCCACACGACTCACGGGGATTGGCCCAATGGGGTTATACATACAGTATATACAGTATATGTATACTTACAAAGACAAAGATCTGCCGTGTAGCCTTAACTGACTGTTGGGGCACGTGCTCTTAACGAGTAGCACCTATGAAGGCCGACACAGCACACGAGCGGGTGGGTGGCCAACACCACACCACATCAGGTACCCACATATATGCAACCACCTCTCAAACACTGCACAGCAGCCGTGGACTTATTAGGTATGTGAGTATATGGGATTCTCTTTTCATTTATGGGTCTCTTTGTGAGTCAATGGGACTGTATGTAAGTACTGTAAATGAGTATGTGAGGTGAGGGGGGTGGGGAGGTGAGGGACGTGGAGAGGTGAGGGGCGTGGGGAGGTAAGGGGAGTGGGTAGATGAGGGGTGTGGGGAGGTGAGGGGCTTGGGGAGGTGAGGGGCGTGGGGAGGTGAGGGGCTTGGGGAGGTGAGGGGCTTGGGGAGGTGAGGGAAGTGGGGAGGTGAGGGGCGTGGGGAGGTGAGGGGCTTGGGGAGGTGAGGGGCGTGGGGAGGTGAGGGGCGTGGGGAGGTGAGGGGAGTGGGGAGGTGAGGGACGTGGGGAGGTGAGGGGAGTGGGGAGGTGAGGGGAGTGGGGAGGTGATGGGCGTGGGGAGGTGAGGGGCTTGGGGAGGTGAGGGGTGTGGGGAGGTGAGGGGCGTGGGGAGGTGAGGGGCGTGGGGAGGTGAGGGGCTTGGGGAGGTGAGGGGCGTGGGGAGGTGAGGGGAGTGGGGAGGTGAGGGAAGTGGGGAGGTGAGGGGAGTGGGGAGGTGAGGGGAGTGGGGAGGTGAGGGGAGTGGGGAGGTGAGGGAAGTGGGGAGGTGAGGGGAGTGGGGAGGTGAGGGGAGTGGGGAGGTGATGGGCGTGGGGAGGTGAGGGGAGTGGGGAGGTGAGGGGCGTGGGGAGGTGAGGGGCGTGGGGAGGTGAGGGGCGTGGGGAGGTGAGGGGATTGGGGAGGTGAGGGGTTTGGGGAGGTGAGGGGAGTGGGGAGGTGATGGGCGTGGGGAGGTGAGGGGCATGGGGAGGTGAGGGGCGTGGGGAGGTGAGGGGTGTGGGGAGGTGAGGGGCGTGGGGAGGTGAGGGGCGTGGGGAGGTGAGGGGTGTGGGGAGGTGAGGGGCGTGGGGAGGTGAGGGGCGTGGGGAGGTGAGGGGCGTGGGGAGGTGAGGGGTGAGCGGTGAGGGGCGTGGGGAGGTGAGGGTTTTGGGGAGGTGAGGGGTGTGGGGAGGTGTGAGGAGGTGTATCTGTTGTTACTTCATCCAAGGCTGTGTGCGATCGTTACAGGAGTGTTGCAGATGATGCAGGCCCGGATATCTGCTCTGCAGTCTGCAGTGGACAGGTGCTCGCAAATCATGGGGTACAACCCCACTCATCGTCAACGTTATCGTCAGCATCATCATCGTCGTCATTACGATCGTCATCACGGACATAATATTTGTTGCATTCATAATTGTGGTTGGCTATGTACGGTGCGAAAGAACTTTAACATACGTACATAATTATAATTTTAATCACAACATCATAACATCATCATAACACGCACCATAATCACAAACATTATGGTTGTCTCCATCTCAAGCATTGACCTCCATCACCAATACTGTTATCACCGCACTTGATCTTCTAGACTGACTGTTTTGTCTCACCTACTCACCCACTAATTCGTTCACCCACCCACTCATCCACTGATCCATTCACTCACCCAACACACTGACCCACTCGATCGATCACTCACTCATTCACTCACCCACTCAGTCACCCACTGTAGCTGTATCTCTAGCTAGGTGTATCTGTGTACAGCTGCATCTGGACGTATTTGTTGGGGGAGCGGTGACACAGTGGTGAGTGCACTGCGTTACGAACCCGGCGGCCCAGAGTTTTATTCCTGCTCACGGGCAAAATCGGTGAAGAATATTGTATCTGAAACGGTCTTGGGCCTCCTGGAGGTCAACTCAGCCTTAACTGAATACCCGGTGCGGTGTGTAAACATCAGCATTGGGGAGGAAAAGGTGGCCAGGCATAGTGATGGCCACACCCACTACCTTGTGTGCCGTACAGGCCTTCATAGGTGCTCGCTAGCAGCAGTTGCCCCAACAGGCTGTTAAGGTTATATGGGGGATCTTTGTCTTTGTGGTTCAGGATACGTGTGAAGATTGTTGAACCATACAACAAGATCGTGGCACGTACCGCACAGCTGGCCCGGCTGCAGGTGAGGACCCTCACCACACTGCTTGCCACTCTCACGCACACCACTCTTGCTCACCATCACTGAAGCTACCACTTATCCGACTACTAAACATGATATTCACCCTGGCACTCAAAGTACGACTCACCACTCACACTGCCACTTGTCGTACCACTCGCCCCAGTATTCACATTTGTGCATGTGTGTGTTCGTGTGTACGCGTATGTGTGGGGAGCGGTAGTGCAGTGGTTATCGCGTTGCGCTACCAACCCAGCGACCTGAGTTCAATTCTTTCCCGGGGTCAACTCAGCCTTAAATGAGTACCCGGCGTGGCGTGTAAACATCAGCGCTGGGGAGACAAAGATGGCTGGGCACGGTTGCATGCCACACCGCCCGCTTGTGCGCCGTCCCGGCCTTCGCAGGCGCCGCTCGCTAACGGTACTTGCCCCGACAGCCTGTGCGTGCTACACAGGGAACCTTTGTCTGCGTGCCCACAGGCCGCATGTGACCTGCTGCGCCGGATCATCCGCATCCTCTACTTGAGCAAGCGGTTGCAGGCGCAGTTGCAGGGCGGCTCCCGCGAGATCAGCAAGGCCGCACAGTCCCTCAACGAGCTTGGTGAGTGGGACCCGTGTACTCACACAGAGACCCATAGACTCACATAGAGATTCGTGTACTCGCATAGAGACTCATGTACTTGCAGAAAGACCCAGAGACTCGCATAGAGACTCAACAAATCGCCTACACTACTGCTGACTACACCACTCTCTACACCACTCACACTACTACTCACCTTACTGCTCTAACTACCACGCACCACTCATACTCACACTACCACTCACCACACACTTACATTTTTGCATATTTGTACAGTGTGTATACGTACACATTTGTGAAGTGGTTGTGTAGCGGTTAGCGCGCTGCGTTACTCAGACAAGCTACCTAGATCGACTCAGCCTCAAATTAGTTCCTTGTGCGGTGTGTAATCATCGCTACTATGGAGACAAAGATGATTGTGCCACCCACCACCTCGTGTGCCGTGCCAGCCTTCATCGGTGCTCGCCAACAACACTGTCTCTATTATTCTGTTGAGGCTATACAGGGATCTTTGTACATACACATGCATGGGTGTGTGTGTGCTGCACTTGCCCCAACCATCTGTCAAAAACCTCCACAGGGGATCTTCTTTCGTGAGTGCCGGAACACAGGTGTGCATGTGTGTGCTACGTATGTACGCATGTACTGGTGTACATGTGTATGTACGTGTGTGCACGTACGGGAGGGAGCGGTGGCGCAGTGATTAGCGCTTCATGCTACCAACTCAACTAGTGCGACCCGAGTTTGGTTTCCGCTCGCCGCCAACATCATTGACTAATGTCTGAACCAGTCCTGGGCCTTTCCTATTTAGACTCAGCCTTAGGTGAGTACCTGGTGCAGTGTGTAATATTTCAGCACTGGGGAGACAAAGACGACCGGGTGTGGTATTTGCCACCCACCCCCTCGTGTCTCATGTTGGCCTTAATAGGTGCTCGCTAACAGCACTTGCCCCAAAAGACTGCTAAGGCTATACGGGGGATCTTTGTACTTGTGTGTGTGTGGGGTGGGGAGATTAGGGTTTGTCTTGGTAACGGGCTAAGCTGCTGTTGCTGGGGCTGACATTCCCCCATGGTACCAGCTGGAAAAAAAAATCGCCATGGCAACTAGCCCGTTTTTAACGAGCCGGGGGCCTACCCACCTCTCCCTGGAGGGAAGATGAATTGGACTCATAGCTGCGCCAACCCCCCAACTCTCTCCTCTCCCCCGCACCCCCATATCCCCACCCCCCTTGGAACGTCCGACATCGCCGGTTCTTCCTGTGCCCGGTCGCGCTCACCTTGAGCCGTCGTCCTCTAGCAGCTGTTGTTTACCCAACCCCCCCACCCCTCCCTGGTCAGGGACCTCTGACCCTAGGTGACTGTAATGGACATTAAAGATCCCGTGACGTCGTTCGCAAGAGTAGGCCCAAGCTGTGCCACCTGTGCCACCTGTGTCACGGTCCAAATAAAAAAAAATAATTATGCTGCAAATATCTCAAACACACCAGCGATCATCGGACCCTACTACTGACAGACTCGTGCACGTGCGTAGGCCAGGTGCCCAGTCACCTTGTGCTGCACAGGGGCAGCTGCCGCTGGAGGGGGTGCCCCTTTCAAGTGCGTTGAGGTGAGACGCGACCCGTGTGGAGCACGCCCGCCGGGTGTCGTACGGTGCACGCCAGACACGCGACCTCCCATCTGCTGCGCGACCCTCGGTGACGCGTGGCGTTTTATCTCTGACCCTTGAAAGAGACGTGACCCCTGCTATGACACCTGACCTTTAATCTCTTTTGACCCTTTTGACACGTGACCCTTAAGACATATGACACCCTAATCTCGATCCTTTTACCCTGAAAGACACACGACCCGTCGCACTTTAATATCTCTTGACCCTTAAGTGACGCGTGACCCGCTTACTGAAGTACTACCCTTGACCGCGGTCGAGCGCTGCGTCCACTGCGGTAGACAGCTACAGTTCACACGGCCGCTGTGGAACGGTATTAATATTTGCGGGGCTTTTGTTGCCTCGCATTAAACCAAAATTACCTTTGGGAGGTGGGGGCGGTACTTTTCTTTTTAGCAATTCATGCATGACGAAGGTTAACCTCCGCCATCTAAATTAATTTTATTTTCTTCCTTTGAAAATCATAATTACATCCCAAACGCGCTGCCATTCCCGCTGCCGCCGCACTACTACACGATCATATGCAGCTGCTAATCTCCTAAGCGACCAATGTTATGGTTCATAATTTTCTGCCAATTGCCTGATCATGCCGGCTCTCACTGCCAGTGAAACGTCGGTACCCAGTAGTTAAATGTAGTGAGTGGATCGCTCCCCAACAACATCGATGGTGATGATGGTGGTGAAGCGGTAGTAAATTGATCAATTGACCACGTTTTTTAACATGACGGCTTTTTCTATTCTCATCTTGCCCATGACGGTAGCGACAAGATCTTCAGGAGCGAAGTGCCAATGTGGAGTTCTGCTGCTGGCCACGACGAGAGGCCTTCAGCAGCAAGAGAGAGTTCGTGTCGTTTTGCTGTTCCTCCTTCATTGAAGAAGCGCAGACTACAGTTGCTTACCATACGGTCCATAGTTTGGGTTGTACGGCCACAATCGCACTCCCTTGGCTCGTGTTTTAATTTTCCATTCATGAAGGAGATGCGAGCAGCCGCCTGTTGTTCTGATGCGGTTGATGGTCGCACCACCAGTGTGTTCATGGAGGAGGAATGTCAAAGCGAGGAGGTGTGCGGTGTTTGGGTCTAGAATGAGGTGTTTATCCTCGACGTCCGCGTTGTTCCACGCTGTTCGCCAGCAGCGTCCTTCCCGACCTGGGTGAGATTCCAGGATGGTGACAGCAGCAGCGAAACGGAACTTGAGCCGTTGGCGGCGTGAGCGAGGGTCATTCTTGAGGTCTTGGTTGATGATGGTTGTAGGCGGTTGTCGGTGGTTGATGATGGTTGTAGGTGGTTGTAGGTGGTTGTAGTTGGTTGATGATGGTTCTAGACGGTTGTTAGTGGTTGATGATGGTTGTAGGTGGTAGTAGGTGGTTGTAGGTGGTAGTTGTTTTTGGCAGAACAACTTAATTAATTGGCTGTGTCAGGTGGAGGAGGGTTTACGACACAAACGTTACCTGTCTTATTATTATTTGGAACTGGAAGGGAGCAGTGGAGAATAGCCCCCCAGAAGATGACATCACAGAACTACTCGTGAGATCGCTCTCAATCTACCCACACTCGCGGCGGCATCACACTCATTCGCAAGGCGTTTCAACCACTCTCGGATAGCGACTCACAGTGGCTACTTGTGGTAGTCACTCTTGGTAGTCGCTCATAGTGGTTATTTACAGTGGCTACTTGGGTAGTGACTCATAGTATATGTTTGTATGTTGAACTTTTCCACCGTACCTAGCCAACTGTCGCTACGAATGGTATGCAGCATCGCAGTCACTCTTGATGGAAGTCAATCCGGGAGTCACTCTCGCGTGGTGACGATCTCGGTGACGCAGCGCTCCGTCGTGTCGCTGAGCTGCGTGACCTCGACCCGGAGGCGCGCGAGGGCGCGACCCCCGCGCAACACCCCCGGCGCGGGGTCGGGGGTTGCGTGCTGCCCGGGGCTCACGCTGACGCCCGCCCTCCCCCTCAGCCCCTCCCCTTCCTCCCCCTCCTCCTCCGCGCCGTCGGGAAGACCCCTCTCCGCTCGCCAGCCCGGCGCCCTCCCGGCGCCGTCCGACACGCGGCGCCACCACCAGCGGAACCGAGGCCGGGCAGCACCGGCGGCGGGGCTGGCCGGGCACCGGCAGAGGGCGGCGGCGATGGCCTCGCGCACGCCCTGCCGCGTGAAGCCGTAGAGCGCCGGGTGCAACGCCGCGGTGGCGTAGGCGAGGGCCAGAAGCGCCGGCCTCACCCGCAGCGCCAGCTCCAGCCCCTCGTCGCCGTTGGCGCCGCCCGCCGTCGTAGCGAGCACGAGGTTGAGCGTCTGCACGGGCGCCCAGCAGCCGGCGAAGGAGCCGACGATGGCGAGCGAGGTGCGCAGCACGCGGCGCTTACGCGCTCGGCGCTCGCGGTGCCGCCGCACGGCGCGCTTAATGGCGAGGACCACCGCCACTGACGTGTGCACGCCCATGGGCGCCGGCTTGCGCGCCGGCTCCAATGTTGGCGCCGCAGGAGTCCGCGCCGTCGGCTTGGCGCCGGCGCCGCCCGCGCTGTGCAGCCCCGACGCGAAGCGGAAGCGCAGCGCGCGCACAATTTTGCCGTACGTGAGCAGCATGGCGCCGGTCGCCAGCAGAAAAACTGGCGCCTGGGGAACGAGGTGGTTGAAGCGCAGGCGTATCTCAGAGCCGCCCCGGCAACCCCCGCCACACCCAAAGCCGGCGTCATCAATGCTGTCGTTGCCGATTCTGGTGCTGACGTTCGGGCCACGCCGGTTGGGCTGCTGCAGGATCCAGTCGGGCCGCACGAGCGGGCAGGCGAAGGCGGCGGCCGACAGTGCCCAGAGAGCGGCGAGCACGGCTCCGGCGCGGCGCGGCGTGAGGAGGCGGCTGGTGGGGCGCACGCCCATGTCGTAGCGGTCGAGCGTCACCAGCAGCACGCCCGTCGACGTGGCAACGCCCGCGAAACTGGCGCACGCCTCGTGCAGCGCGTACAGATTGCCGGCGCGGCCGCCTGGTCGCCAGCCCCGTTGCCGACGCCCGTCCTCCTCTGGAGTGACGGGGTTCTCGGTTTTATTTTTGGCGCCAGCGCCAGTTGGTCTGGGGGCCAATGAGGAGGCGATACTCCGGCCGGTCCTGACGTGCACCGTCCTCGCCCCGTGGCGTGACCTCCGCGGGGCTTCGTCGGCGTGTTCAGCGGTGCCGGCGGCTTCTCGGCAGCCCGATGGGGCGACGCTGGGAGTCGCCGCCGGAGCGTCGCTGGCCGACGCGATTGCGTCCCGGTTGACCCCGGCGCCGGTCGGCGTCGTTGGCGGCACCCCAGGGTAGAACGGCACGGGCACCAGCCCGGGCAACAGCGTAGGCACCGGCAGCAGCAACGCGGCGGCGGCCACGGGGGCACAGGCGACGCTGATGAGCAAGTCCAGCGCGTGCACGCTCGCCGTCACCATGACGCTCACGCTCACCGCCGATCCCCTCCCACCCACGCCGGCGCCCCCCCACGAGGCGCCACCCACCGACAGCCCCCTCCGTTGCGCCGAGCGGGCCCCGTTCCCCGCGCTGGCGCGGCAGCGGCCGCAGGCTCCGCCGGCCGCCAGCACCAGCACGTTGCAGGACAGCCCCAGCACGGCCTCGAGAACCAGCAGGGCGGCCACTCCTGCGCGCAGCCACAGCGGCCACGGCTCCTCCATGTCGGGGGCGCCGGCCGCACCGGCAGCGCCAGGGAGGGACCGTCGAGTGGCGCGTAAAGTAGATCGCGCTGTCGCTCGTGCAGCCGCTAGTCCGGTCGATGGCACCGATGCTCGTGAAGTCGATGGGGCGGTTGTCGCACTTTCACGCGGTCAGCCGAGGGTCATTCCGTCCGTCATCTCAGTCGCCCGTGCAGTTACTAGCACAGTCGACCCTGCAGTCGCTCCTCCGGTCCGTCACCCAGTCAGCCCTTCCTTCAGGTCTTTCTTGAGTAATTCCTTGAGTTGTTCTCTCAGTCACTCCTCCATTCAAGCCCTGCGCAAGGAGAGAGAGGGGTGGCCCGTGTATTGGGGACACGCCGTGTGTGGTGTGGCCCGTGTGTGTGTGAGACAGGATGGGTGTGGTGTGGCCTGACCTTCTCCCTGCTCTTCCCGCTGTGGGGTGAAGGTCGGCTGTGAGAGGTGGTGGTGGAGCCGAGTGTGGGTCGTGTGTATTGTGTGTGGAGTCTGGCACGGAGTGTGCAGACGCACATCCTGACATACGGAAATCATGCACACGGACACACAACACAGAGTTCCCCCGCCCATAGCGTGAACGGACTGTTGGGGAAAGTGTTGTTAGCGAGCACCTGTGAAGGCCGGGATGGTACACGAGGGGGTGGTATGGCCAGAACCACGCACAGCCATCTTTGTCTCGCCAGTGCTGATGTTATGTGCCACACATGGTACTCGTTTAAGGCTGAGTCTACCTAGAGGGTGCCCAGAAATAGGTCAGATAATCACTCATGTTGGCTATGAATAGGAAGTGAACTCGGTGTGCTGAGTTTATAGCGCAGTGCATTCACCACTACACTCGCTCCTCATCCGCACACATGCACACGTGTAACACATAAACGTACACGCGGAGAAATACACACAGACGTAGTTACACACTTGCATATACACTCATCACGCATACAGATGCAGGCTCATACATAGACCGACACATGCACAGACAAAGACATACAAAAAACACACACACCACACTCACCTGTACATTCAGTGCGCACACACCACACTCACCTGTACATGCACTCACCTGTATAGCATCACGTAGGAGTGCCGCATTGCCCACTGCCAGTCATCCACACTGGCCTGCCGCCCCACTCTCCCTCTCACGCTGTCCACTCTCTCCAACTCTGTCTGATAAATCTGATGATCTCGTTCTCTCCTCGCTTCTCCTCGCTCTTCCTTATCACGCTCTGCTTCACGGCTCTCTCTCCTCTCTCTCTGATTATCTCTCTCCCCTGTCTTTCTTGCTCCCCGTGCTGTTGTGAGCTGTGTCTGCACTGCTGGGAGACTCCTCTCGCTGTCCCCTCTCCCCTCGCTCTCCCTCCCCCCCCTCACTCCTCCTCTCTCCCCTCCCTCCCTCTTGCTGTCTGTCACTCGTCGCTCTCCCTTCCCAATTATTTGCTCTCTCTGCTCACTATCTCCCTCCTCACTGTCTCCATCCTCACTGTCTCCCTCCTCACTCTCCCCCTCCTCACTGTCTTCCTCCTCACTCTCCCCCTCCTCACTCTCTCCCTCCTCACTGTCTCCCTCCTCACTGTCTCCCTCCTCACTGTCTCCCTCCTCACTCTCTCCCTCCTCACTGTCTCCATCCTCACTCTCTCCCTCCTCACTGTCTCCCTCCTCACTCTCCCCCTCCTCACTCTCTCCCTCCTCACTGTCTCCCTCCTCACTCTCTCCCTCCTCACTGTCTCCATCCTCACTCTCCCCCTCCTCACTGTCTCCCTCCTCACTGTCTCCCTCCTCACTCTCCCCCTCCTCACTCTCCCCCTCCTCACTCTCTCCTCACTGTCTCCCTCCTCACTGTCTCCCTCCTCACTGTCTCCCTCCTCACTCTCTCCATCCTCACTCTCCCCCTCACTCTCCTCCACCTCACTCTCTCCCTCACTGTCTCCCTCCTCACTCTCTCCCTCACTCTTCCCCTCCTCACTGTCTCCCTCCTCACTGTCTCCCTCCTCACTCTCTCCCTCCTCACTCTCCCCCTCCTCACTCTCTCCCTCTTCACTCTCTTCCTCCTCACTGTCTCCCTCCTCACTGTATTCCTCCTCACTCTCCTCACTCTCTGCCTCATCACTTTCTCCCTCATCACTTTTTCCCTCCTCACTCTCTCCTCACTATTCTCGCCGCCCTCTCCCTCTGCACTAACTCAATTTCCCCTTACTCTCCCTCTTCGCTCTCTCCTCTGCACACTCCCCCTCTCTCCCTTCGCTCTCCCCTCTGCACACTCCCCCTCTCTCCCTTCGCTCTCCCCTCTGCACACTCCCCCTCTCTCCCTTCGCTCTCCCCTCTGCACACTCCCCCTCTCTCCCTTCGCTCTCCCCTCTGCACACTCCCCCTCTCTCCCTTCGCTCTCCCCTCTGCACACTCCCCCTCTCTCCCTTCGCTCTCCCCTCTGCACACTCCCCCTCTCTCCCTTCGCTCTCCCCTCTGCACACTCCCCCTCTCTCCCTTCGCTCTCCCCTCTGCACACTCCCCCTCTCTCCCTTCGGTCTCCCCTCTGCACACTCCCCCTCTCTCCCTTCGCTCTCCCCCGTGCGCTCTGTGAGGACCAAACTCTCTGGGGAGAGTCTTCTTGGGGGCCGAGGAAGTGGGGCCAGGTGGGGAGTGTTGGAAGGAGGTCTGTGTATGGTGTGTGTAGACCCTGTGTATGGTGTGTGTGTGTAGACCCTGTATATGGTGTGTGTGTGTAGACCCTGTGTATAGTGTGTGTAGATCCTGTGTATGGTGTGTGTAGACCCTGTGTATGGTGTGTGTGTGTAGATCCTGTGTATGGTGTGTGTGTGTAGACCCTGTGTATGGTGTGTGTGTGTAGACCCTCTGTATGGTGTGTGTGTGTAGACCCTGTGTATTGTGTGGGTGTGTGTGTGTAGACCATGTGTATTGTGTATGGTGTGTGTAGACCCTGTGTATGGTGTGTGTGTGTGTGTGTAGACCCTGTGTATGGTGTGTGTGTAGACCCTGTGTATGGTGTGTGTGTAGACCCTGTGTATTGTGTGTGTAGACCCTGTGTATGGTGTGTGTAGACCCTGTGTATGGTGTGTGTGTAGACCCTGTGTATGGTGTGTGTGTAGACCCTGTGTATTGTGTGTGTAGACCCTGTGTATTGTGTGTGTAGACCCTGTGTATGGTGTGTGTGTTGACTTTGCTGCGTGCACTGCACGCAGCGGCCCCTGTCCAGCCTGTGTGAGGTTGTTAATTGAAGGCCGCTGCGGTCGATGCTGGGCAGTGGCCTAACGAGGTCACACATGGCACTGAACCCCCGGGGAGGGGCAAGTGTAGTACACTGTATGATTGTGTGCATGTTATCTGTGTTTGTATAAAAACTGTTGCTTTTCACAATGCCATACGAAAGAAGATCTGTGTTTGTGTATATATGGGGAATGGTGGTGCAGTGGTTAACGCACTGCGCTACGACCCCGGCGACCCATGTTTGCTTCCCGCTCGATCACCTACACCAGTGACGATTGTCTGAACCGGTCCTGGGCATCCCCTAGGTCGACTCAGCCTTAAATGAGTACCAAGTGCGGTGTGTAAACATCACCACTGGGGAGACAAAGGCGGTCAGGCATGGTGCTGACCACGCATCCCCTCTTGTGCCATGCCAGCGTTCATGGGTGCTACTCGCTAACAGCACAGTCTGTCGGCTATCGGAGGGATCTTTGTGTGTATACATATATATCTGGTGGGGAGCAGGAGTCGAGGGCTTAGCGCCGTTTACAGCCCTGAGTTAGTGGTGGAAATGCCACATTCATATGGCGGGGGTGGGCCCATTTATAGAGCAATCACTGTTGACTTCCCCACCAAGCGGAGGGATGAAGGGCACGAGTTTGGCCCCCCGACCAGTAGTTGAACTTGCGAGCGGCTCGCTTCACCCGAGACCGAGGCCAGAGTAGAGAAGTCCTCTGCATTCAGTCCGTGCTCTCATCAATGGCCCCGAACACCCTGGCGCCGGATCGTCTCGAAAGATTTCCAGTTTCCCGGCGGCAACTCAAACCCGCGCTGTGCGGGGCTAAGGCGGCGGTGGCGATGTATTCTAATGAGGCGGTTATGCTAATGAGGGAGAAGAGAACCGGGTTTCCACGGCGCGTCGGCCGCCCTGGCGATGCTATTAATAGCGCCACGGCAGCCGCTGCGTGGCTGATTAATGGAACTGGAACATAGCGGTTTGCGAACTCACTGTGCCGCCAACTCGGCAAGATGAGCTCGATTCCCGTGCCGCGGCTAGAGCGGTGAGCGATGGGCTTCACGGATCATTGGGTTCTTCCAGCTTAAATAAAATCGCCGTTGTCTCTGTCTGTCTTAGCCGGGCCGTGGCCTGCCTTCGGCCGACGTACAATATAGTACCCGGTGCGGTGCGTAAATGTCGCCGTTGGGGAGAGGGAGGTGGCCAGGGTGTGGTTCCGGCCACATTGCGTCTTGGTGCACCGCATCGGCCTTAATAGGCGCTCGCTAATGTCGCCGTGCTCTCTGTGTACAGACTACCTGTGCCAGGGTGTGGACCTGTCAGGGGTGGAGGTGATCGCGGGCGACCTGGTGTTCATCGCGAGGGCGCGCGGGGAGGTGGAGGCCCAGGGCTCCAGGCTGCTGCAACAGGGCATGGAGACCCAGGTGCGTGTGAACTGCCCACGTCACGTCACGTCAGGTCGGACCCCCAGCTCCTGGAGCATGGAGCGGTGAGAGACGGAGACACAGAGAGAAAGAGGTGCATATTGAGAGACAGACACAAGGAGACACAGGGATAGAGACACAGCAAAACACAGAGACAGATAGGGACAGCAAAAGAGACAGATAGAAGACAGACGACGAGATAGAGACTACATGCATCCTATCCAACGCTATCACTCTGGCCTCTCTCCGATTGTAGTTCGTGTTATAAAGACAACTTGGAAGAGTAATGCGTTGGTGAGAGTCTACGATGCTATTTCACCGAGAGCGATTTCTGTCGCGGCCGTCGAGATTTGTTTTGACCCAGTGGAAAAATAATTAACTCGGAAATTCCTGAAAACAGCCGCGTTCCATTCCAGCAGGGACGGAGCGAGCATCCCAGTGGAGCGGCCTGGGCACCCGTTGGCATGGTTACCGAGCAGAGCCCCCGAACGAGCCATCACGTACCGACGCACAGTCCGTGCGTCCGCGTGTGTGTGTGTGAGCGCATGGGGAGCAGTGGTGTAGCGGTCAGCGCGCTGCGCTACGAACCTGACGACGCGGGTTCGATTCCCGCTCACGGCCAACACCAGTGACGATTATCTGAACCGGTCCCGGGCCTCCCCTAAGTCGACTCAGCCCCAAATGACTACCTAGTGCGATGTGTAAACATCGCCACTAGGGAGACAAAGGCGGCCGGGCGTGGTGTTGGCCACCCACCCCCTCGTGTGCCGTGCCGGCCTTCATAGGTGCTCGCTAACAGCACTTGCCCCTACAGTCTGTTACAGGCTATACGGGGATCTTTGTTCTTTGTTTTGTGAGCGCCCCAAGAGGTCTCCGCTTCTCCCCGGTGTCCACCTTGCCTGATGTCCACCTTCCCCAGTGTGGTGACCACCTCTCCCTGGTGGCCACCACTCATGTGCTCCACCTTGCCTGGTGTCCACCCTCCCTGGTATCCACTTCTATTTAGTGTCCACCTCTTCTGGTGTTCACCTTTCCTGGTGTCCACCTCCCGTGGTGCCCACTGCCACCCCGCCGGATTGGCCTTTGTGTTCCACCGTTGATCTGGAGGAGCGGGGGTGGTGGTGGTGGGAGTCGGCGGTGGATGTGTGGCGCCGCCGTTAACGTAATTAGAGGCCATTATGGATCGATTGGGACGCCTTGTTAGGGCCACAGCCCAACCATGGGGTGCTCGTTAGGGTTCGACACGAACGCACAGGGGAGGTCGCGCGCTCGTGTGTGGGTGTGTGTGCGTGCGTGCGTATGCATATCTGTGTGTGCGCGGTGGCGCAGTGGTTTAGCAGCACTGCACTCGTCGACTCGAGTTCGATTGCGGCTCAGCCTCAAATTAATACCTGGTGCGGCTTGTAAACATCACCACTTGGGAGACAAAGGCGGCCGGGCGTTGTGCCGGCCACCCACCCCCTCTTGTGCCGTGCCGTCCTTCATAGGTGCTACTCGCTAACAGCACTTGCCCCAATAGTCTGTTGAGGAAATACGGGGGGTGATCTTTGTCCTTCTTTATGTATATCTGTGCACGTGTGCGTGTCTGCGTACGTGCGCGTGTCTCCCCATCAGAACCCCACACAGGTGGGCACGGCGCTGCAGGTGTTCCACAACCTGGGCGGCCTGGCCACCACGGTGGGGCGCGTACTGGAGTCGGCACGCGCCACGCTGCACGAGCAGACGCGCCGAGCGCTCGACGCTCGCGCCCTCAGCCAGGCCGTGGGGGGCTCACGTGGTGAGGGGGGCGGTGAGGCGGGGGGGGCAGGGCTGAGATGAGTTGGAGGAGTGAGTGTGCGGCGGGCATGGTGGTAAAAGGTGAACAAGTGAATGCAGGAAGCGCAGCGAGCGGACGAGGGCGAGTGGGCATAGATGGTTGAGTGGGTTCGTGTGGTGAGGCTGGAGGGGGCATACAGGGTGACGGTGGGTGAGGTGGAAGTCGACGGGTGTGGGGTGAGTGGAGGGAAAGGTGAGGGGGGTGATGAGTGTTGAAGGGGGCGTGCGGGGTAAAGGGCAAGGGAGGTGATCCGAAGGCGTCTGTTTTCACGCCCGTTATAACCCGGTCTCACGCACACAGATGCAATTACCATCGACCACTGCGCGTGCACATGCACGCGCGTCTTTGTGTGGAGTAGCGGAGCGGTGGTTAGCGCGCTGCGCTACAAACCCGGCGACCAGAGTTTGATTCCCGCTCACGGTCAGCACCAATGACAATTATCTGAACCGGTCCTGGACCTCCTCTAGGTCAACTCAGCCTCAAATAAGTACCCAGTGCAGCGTGTAAACATCAGCGTTGGGGAGACAAAGGCGGCCCGGGCGTGGCGCTGGCCACCCACCCCCTCGTGTGCCGTTCCAGCCGTCATAGGTGCTCGCTAACAACACTTGCCCCAAAAAGTCTGTGAAAGCTACACGGGATCTTTGTCTGTGTGCCAGGTTCGACTCCGGGCCGTACCTCCATGGTCGCCCCTGGCAACTCCGCCGCGTTCCGAGCAGCCCTGTGGACCAATGTGGAGCGGCTCATGGACCACGTGTTCTCAGCCTGCACCCAGGTACCTTGCTGTCCACCCTCCCTGGTGTCCACCACTCCTGGTGTCCACCACTCCTGGTATCCACCACTCCTGGTGTCCATTACTCCTGGTGTCCACTCTCTCTGGTATCCACCCTCTCTGTTGTCCACCCTCTCTGGTGTCCACCACTCCTGGTGTCCATTACTCCTGGTGTCCACCCTCACTGGTGTCCACCCTCTTGCGTCCACCGATGCTGGTGTGTGTGTGCACGTGTCTTTGTGTGTACGTCTGTGGGGAGCGGTGGCGCAGCGGTTAGCACGCTGAGCTACGAAGCCGGCGGCCCGAGTTTGAATCCCGCTCAACCGCCAACGCCGGTGACGATGATCTGAACCGGTCCTGGGTCTCCCCTAGGTTGACTCGGTTTCAAATCTTTACCTGGTGCGGTGTATAGATATCGCCAATGGGGAGACAAAGGCGGCTGGGTGTGGTGTTAGCCACCCACCCCCTCGTGCGCCGTGCCAACCTTCGTTGATACTCCTCACTAACTTCACTTGCCCAACAGCCTGCTAAATGCTACATGGGGGATCTTTGTTTTTGTGTCGGGGGTTTAGGTGCAGCACCTGGAGAAGGTTTTGGCAAAAAAACGAGACCCAATCACCCACGTGTGCTTCCTGGAAGAGCTGGCAAAGGTCACGCAGAGCATACACACACACGCACACAAAACACACACACACGCACAGAACACACACACCCAGAGCACAAACACATCCTGAACACACCCCTGAACAAACTGTGAAACACGACCTAGATTACATGGCTGTGTGGTGTCATGTGTGTGGTGTGTGTAGTGTGTGTGTCGTACATGTTGACATGTGGTGTGCTTTGATATGTGTTGATTTGTGTTCATATGTGTGTTGACGTGTGTGATGTGTGTGTGGTGCGTGTGTAGTATGTGTGTGTAGTATGTATGTGTGTGTGGTGCGTGTGTGATGTGTGTGGTGCGTGTGTAGTATGTGTGTGTAGTATGTCTGTGTAGTGTGTGTGTGGTGCGTGTGTGATGTGTGTGGTGCGTGTGTAGTATGTGTGTGTAGTATGTCTGTGTAGTATGTGTGTGTGTGTGGAGTGTGTCTGGTGCGTGTGTAGTGACGCAGATCGGAGACAGGAATAATTTGAGGCACCTTTCTTTATTCTTGCACACAATGGGGACTTTATGAACCCTATGTGGTTGCACACTTATATATTTGAACCTGATGGTGGTACCCCGGGGTACCATAGTACCCCAGCTTCGCACAATGTCCGTGATGGAGTCATTTTTAGTCTGTTGATGATGGCGATGCGGCAATCGACTCATCTCGACGAGCTGTACACGATGCACCGCTTCGGTGCGTGCGAGCGTTCAGGGTTTTTGGCACAATCGTCCTCGCTGCGTTTCGACATCGTGAAGTGGCACTGATGTCGGATTGATTGGTACCCCAGTCGCGGAGTGAAGTACACCCCTGGACAAAAATAGTGTCCCAGAAATAAAATATTTAATTGCCTCGGCCAGTTTGTATTATTTGGTGCCCCGGGGTACCGGCATAAGGATCAGATTTATACACAGCCGCCTACTGTTGACGGCACCGTCTAGCTCGTACAGTTGGCAGGCTGTCTAGCTAGCGGCGCCCAGTGATGGTGAAGACGATGGCGACAATGGCGACAAACAGCAGCACGGCGAGGGGATTCACTTTCAGCAACAAGCCCTGAGCTCTCGCTCTGGGCTCCCTCTTATGCTCCTGGCATGGCCTTGCTCCGCCCAGGCCACGCCCCTCTTCTGGAACCTACTAGCAGGTTCCCGGGGCTTCCATATGGACCCCTTCCTGAGCTTTTCCCCTTCGTTGTCTTTTCCCCATGTATACACTGTCGCTTGCTGACGTGTGTACTGCCATACGCTGTCAGTACCACTTTCCGTCAGCAGCCAGCGCTATTACTCTACACGCGTGTGTGGTATGTGTCGTACATGTTGACGTGTGTGTGTTGATGTATGGTGTGCTTTGATGTATGTATTGATTTGTTTTAGTATGTGTGTGGTGTGTGTATGGTGTGTGTGTGGTGCGTATGTGTGTGTGGTGCGTATGTGTGTGTGGTGCGTATCTGGTGTGTGTGTGGTCTGTGTTGATGCGGTGGTTGGGGTGTGCGAGCAGGAGGGCCAGGCTGACATCCTGGCCTCTTTCTGGGCATCAGTGACGCAAACGCTCAGCACCGAACTCCAGAAGGCAGCCAGTGGTGAGGCCACAGCCCTCGCTCACTCCTTACTCACCCATCACTCAGCCCTCACTCACCTCTCACTCATTCACCTCTCACCCACTCCTCACTCACGCTTTATGTACCTGTCATTCATTCCTCATTCACCCCTCGCTACCTCATTCACACCTCTTACTCACAACTCACTATGTATGTATATATGTTGAACTTCTTTTACACCGTACGTAGCCAACCGCGCTAATCAGAGGTTAGTGCACTCACTCACCCTCAACCTCACCTCCCGCTCACCTCCCGCTCACCTCCCATTCACCTTCCAATCACCTCCCGCTCACCTCTCCTCCTGTGTGCCCCCGGCCCCCCTACCCTCCCGCCCCCGTAGACTCGGGCCCTGTGCGCCAGGCTTTGGAGGGCGAGTACCCCAAACTGCTGCGCCACTGCAGCGAGCTGTGGCGCCGGCTGCAGACCCCCCCCGGGGCCCCCCATTATGCGCGGCCCCCCCAGGCTTCTGGTCGGCCCGGCGACGGCGCCGCCACGGAGGGGGACGACACGACGGACGGCGCGGAACGTGCCGCCACGAGCGCTCACGAGTGAGGGCCGGCACCGAGCCTGGCGCGAGCGCCGGCGTTGTTGTGCTCTATTGTATTTGTGTATGTACTCGTGTGTGTGTGTGTGTGGGGAGCGGTAGTGTCACGCTTAGCGCGCTGCGCTGCGAACCCAGCGACCTGAGTTCAATTCCCGCTCATGGCCAACTCCACTGATGATTACATATAATCGTCCTGGGCCTCCCCTAGGTCGACTGAGCCTCAAATGAGTACCTGGTGCAGTGGGTAAAAACATCGCCACTGGGGAGACAAAGACGGTCGGGCGTGGTGTTGTCCACCCCCTCGTGTGCCGTGCCGGCCGTCATTGGTACTCGCGAACAGCACTTGCCCCGAAAGTCGGTTAAGGCTATACGGGGGATCTTTGTGTTTGTGTGTCACTGGTATTTGCCGCTCAATTATCTGAACCGGTGCTGCGCTTCTCCTAGGTCTCAAATGAGTACCTGGTACATTGTATAAATATTGCTAAATTAGTACCTGCAGACAAAGACAGCCGGACACGGTGTTGGCCTCCAACCCCCTAGTTCACCTTGCCGGCCTTCAAAGGTGCTGCTCGCAAATAGCACTTGGCCCACCGTTCTGTTAAAGGCTACATGGTGGACATTTGCCTTCGTGCCCACAGCCCCGAGCAGCACCTGCGCACATGCGTGCGTCCGTTCGAGGCCACGTACCTCGAAAAGTCGCTCTCACGCCTCTTCGACCCGGTCAACCTCGGCTTCCCGCCAGGGGCGCGGGGCCCCCCCTCCCTCGACGAGGTGGACTCCCTCGTCCGCATCATCTCCAGGTGCCTTCCCTCTCCCCTCCACTCCCACCCCCCACCACACCTCACGCTCTAATGCTGAGCTGGGTGTAACGCCGTGTGTGCCTTCCACAGAGAGATGGGTGTGACGCCTTGTGTGACGCCCCCCACAGTGAGTTGTGTGTGACGCTGCGTGTCACCCCGTGTGTGACGCCCCCACAGTGAGCTGGGTGTGACGCCGCGTGTGTGCCGCCCCCACAGTGAGCTGGGTGTGACGCCGCGTGTCACCCCGTGTGCGCCGCCCCCACAGTGAGCTGGCTGTGACGCCGTGTGTGCCGCCCCCACAGTGAGCTGGGTGTGACGCCGTGTGTGCCGCCCCCACAGTGAGCTGGGTGTGACGCCGTGTGTGCCGCCCCCACAGTGAGCTGGGTGTGACGCCGCATGTCACCCCGTGTGTGCCGCCCCCACAGTGAGCTGGGTGTGACGCCGTGTGTCACCCCGTGTGTGACGCCCCCACAGTGAGCTGGGTGTGACGCCGTGTGTCACCCCGTGTGTGCCGCCCCCACAGTGAGCTGGGTGTGACGCCGTGTGTGCCGCCCCCACAGTGAGCTGGGTGTGACGCCGCATGTCACCCCGTGTGTGCCGCCCCCACAGTGAGCTGGGTGTGACGCCGTGTGTCACCCCGTGTGTGACGCCCCCACAGTGAGCTGGGTGTGACGCCGTGTGTCACCCCGTGTGTGCCGCCCCCACAGTGAGCTGGGTGTGACGCCGCGTGTCACTTCGTGTGTGCTGCCCCCACAGTGAGCTGGGTGTGACATCGGTGGACGGAGATCTGAGCTCTGCTGTGGCCAGAAATGTAGCCAAGACGCTGCAGCTGTTTGCTGCCAAATCCGAACAGTTGGTGAGACGCACGCGCATACTCGCACGTACACTCATGCCCGTATACGCACGCACGCGCACACACAAAAAACAAAGACACGCACAAGGACAAATGAATGCACGCACACACGTACAAATACATGAATGCATACGCGCACACAGGCATACATGGGTACACAACCACGTGTGTGTTTTTTACATGTGCGTGCGCGTACTCAGCTGTGCACGCAGGGCGAGGGCAGTCAGGTGATCGGGCCCATGACAGACGGGCAGAGACGCAACGTGGCCCTCGTCAACGCCCTTCACCACCTGCACACCTCCACCATCAAGGTGCTCACCACCCTCACCCGTTCACACACTCATTCACCTCTGCACGTACACTCTCACATATCCACACACACTCACCTATCTACTCACTCAATGCATCCACAAAAGCAAAGACAAAGATCCCCGTGTATCTTTAACAGACTTGGGGAAAGTTATGTTAACGAGCACCCCAATGCAGGACCTTCCTGCAAACAAAACTTTGGACTCGGTGTAGTCCTGGATAAATAAATAAGTATATATCATTATGAATTTATATAAATTATGTATATTGTATACCTCCTTGTGCTTGTGTGCTGCAGGTGCTGTCTTGTATTAATGCCCTGCCCCCAGCTGCCATGGAGGCCATTCAGGAAAGCCTGCAGGTGAGGCCTAATACGTCATGGCCATGTTTGTCATGCGTAGACGCGTGCACGCGTGTACGTGAGTGAGGAGCAATTGCACAGCGGTTAGCTGTCAATGTGTCTGGTGTGTGCTGCATCCCTGCGTCTGGGTACATGATCCTCTCTCTCTCCACACGCACGCACGCACGCACACGCGCGCACACACACGCATACATATGTACACACGCGCGTGCACGCATTTCCCAGGTGGTTGAGCAGCTGATGGAGAGCACCTTGCGCCCTCAGCTGCAGTCATTCCAGGACGCTGTGGAGGCCATTCTGCTCACGATGCACCAAGAGGACTTCTCAGGGTGGGTGTGTGCGGCCCACGATGTGCGTGTGTCGTGGGCACAGACAAACATCCCCTGTATAGCTCTAGCTGGCTGTTTGGGGCAAGTGCCATTAGCTTGCACCTGTGACGGCCAGCAGGGCAGACTCGGGGGTGGGTGGCTCGTACCATGCCCAGCCATCTTTTTCTCGCCAGTGCTGATGTTTAAACACCGCATCAGTTGCTCGTTTAAGACTGAGTCGACCTAGAAAAGGCCCAGAAGCGGTTGAGATATTCATCACCGGTGTGAGTGGCAATCAAACTCCTGTCCCTGGATTCGTCGCGCAGCGCTTTGTCTTTGTGCTGTGGGAAGCTCGGTTAGCCGAGTTCCATTCCTACCCACGGCCAACATCTAAATACAGACATCAGCACTCGGGAGACAAAGGCTGCCGAGCATGGTGCTGGCCACCCACACGCCCCTTGTGTGCTGTGCTGCCCTTCGTAGGTGATCGATAATTGCAACTTGCCCCAACAAAAGTGTGCTTGAGGCTACACGTGGAATCTCTGTTTTGTTGTTTGGATGTGTAAGCGGCCGAGTCCGTGCTATGTGTGCGTCTGTACGTGTGTGTACCCGTGTTCGTGCACACGCGTGCGTGCATGTCTGTGTGGTGTGTGTTTGTGCGTGGCTGGAACGGCGGTGCAGTGGTTAGCGCACTGTGCAACATCCCGTTCGAGGCCTTATGGGCGATCTTCGGCTTTTTGTCCACATTCCCCATTCCCGTACAGACGCGGGGACGTACTCCACCCACTTGCCCGTCCGCTGACCTGTCTGACCTCGCGTCCACGGTGCGTGCGTTTGTCTCCACGCAGGTCTGGTGGCCCCGGCCCCGGCCCCGGGTCCGGTGCCCCCGATGCGGCGCCGTGCTCGCTCTATATGCGCGAGCTCCAGGGCTTCGTGAGCCGCGCCGTCTCCGACTACTTCGGCCCCTGGGCGTGCGCCGCGCTGACGACCCGTGCCCTGGAGTCGGCGGCGGCACGCGCTGTGCGTTTGTTCGTGCGCCACGCCAGTTTGGTGCGGCCGCTCGGCGAAGCCGGCAAGATGCGGCTGGCGGCCGACTGCGCCCAGGTAAAGAGCCGGCTGGCCGGTTGGCGGCACTTCCCGAATGGTTCCTCCATCCTCATTCCGCCACGGGCGCAACATCTCCCACGTCTGCCACTTCCTCACCTCCTCTCGTCCCTCACCTCCCCACGTCCCTCACCTCCCTACATCCGTCACTACTCTCTACTCCCCTCCGCACACTCTCCTACCTCTCATTTCACTCTCCAGCTACCAAGGCTTTCCATCAAATCTCCCAATCACCCTTCGATCAATGGGAGATTGCTCATTCTCCTCTGCTGCCCTCGTAGGTCTATGGGTGCAGTGTTCGCCGATGAGTCCTGTATAAGTCTATGTCACTCTTATCTACTGTGCTATCGTTTGTGCTGTCAGTGGCTGCTTTGCGTTATTATCTGTTCGTGCGAGTGCTCAGCCACTGCCTACTCCCACAGATGGAGCTGGCGGTAGCTCCGTTGTGCCGACGAGTGTCAGACCTGGGAAAGCCGTACCGCCTGCTCCGCTCATTCAGGTACCCACGCACTTCAACACACGCCCCATCATACACTGTCACACCAACACACACACTCCAACATACACCATCACACACACCCCGTCATACACTGTCACACCAACACACACGCACCAACGCACCGTCACACACCAACGCACCGTCACACACCAACGCAACAAATAAGATATACCCAAGTTCATACCCGTGTGCATACTCGTGTGTGTACCCGCGTGTTTACCCATGCGTACCCGTGTGGGTACCCATGTGCATGCCCGCAGGCCACTGCTGTTCCAGACAAGCGAGCACGTGGCGGCCAGCCCTGCGCTGGGGGAGCTGGTGCCGCACAGCACCGCGCTGCACCTGCTCTTCTCTCGCGCGCCGCCCGACATGCCCTCTCCTCACCAGGCATGTTGTCACCCTCCCTCAACTTAACATTTAGCGCGCTGCGCTACGAACCCAGCGACCCGAGTTCGTTTACCGCTCACGGCCGACACTGGTGACGAATATCTGAACCGGTCCCAGGCCTCCCCTGGGTCAACTCAGCCTTAAATGTGTGTAAACATTGCCACTAGTAGACAAAGGCAGCCGGGAGTGGTGCTGGTCACCCACCCCCTCATGTGCCCTGCCAGCCTTGAATAGGTGCTACTCGCATTTTAACATTCTGTTAAAGGCTAAATGGGTGATCTTTGTCTATTTAACCCCCACCAACCTCTCGTTTCCCCCTTCAGAGGGTGGACTGGTCCGTGGCTCGGTACTCCCAGTGGATGGACGACCACCCAAGCCAAAGGGACCGACTCACCTTCATCAGGTACCCCACCCTCTCTGACTCACAGTGGAGGGAGCACAGGTGGAGCATCCACCGGTCATCTCGGTCGGTCAACCCCGTGGCACGTGCAGGGTCGGTCCCATGACCTGCCCATCAGCGAGCCTCCCCGTTCATGGGACAGCCTCGAAGTGCACCCAGCCTGCCACAAGCGACGCGGTGACGTCACCGCCACTTGGTGGCGAACGGCGGCTGTTGTTGTTGCGTGTCCATGTGTTTGTACTCGTGTTGTTAAAATCTCTTTTTCGAGCTTTGTGGGGATGTCACCTCTATGGCTGTTGTTGTGAATGTGTGACTATCACGGTATGACTGTAACATTTTGTTCAGTGGACTGCGCCAAGAACCTGGTGACCTAGGTTCGATTCCCGGCCACGACTATTAGCTAGCGTCAGTAGCGCAATTTCTTCAGCTTTAAATGAGTACCTGATGCGCAACTGTAAATATCGGCTATGGCAGGGAGACAAAGGTGGCTGAGAGTAGTGCTGGCAACTGGTGTGCCTTGCCGGCCTTCATAGGTACTCGCTAATAGCCCCAATAGGATGAAGGCTACACGGGGAATCTTTGTCTCTACAACACCTCTGGTGTTGTTGGCAGGTGGGTGGCTTTTGCACTGACATTCTAAAACTAATTATTTCCAGCTGGCTAGGGTATGAATCACACTAATGAAGTGCACAGTACAGAGAGCACTCTCAAACACAGTTGTGAATTTCAGTATCATTTATTCCTGTTTGCCCATGTGTATCATCTGCACTGCAATGTTTACTCGCTCATTCGACGGAGAAGCAAAACAACACGAACAAACTCTCTCCTGAAGCCCTCTCGTCATGGGCAGTAGACCTTCACATTGGGCATTTTGCTCCTGAACATCTTGCTGCTGCCATCATGCGCAAGATGAGAATTGCGTTTGTTCTGCAATGTTTTCCATACGGAGAAATTCTTTCAAATTCCGGTTTGTACTGGTGCCGCGAGATGTTGCCGAGCTCGGGCCCAAAGGACGAAAACGTCAAGCGACCAGCAACAAAGAGCGCTTACAAAGTTGTGATTTGATAGGATTTGACCTGATTTTTTTTTATTGAGCGAGGTTATTATAAGAAAGGAGACAATGCTGTACTAGTAACGAATTGGCATGTTCTGTTTACGTGACAAACCTTACTAATTGGCTGTGCCGGGTGGTGGTGGGTTTAACGACACATTTATATGTACGCGATCTAACCCAAAAAACCTATATAATGGATATTGGTCGCGAAAGCCTACGTATTAAACTGACGGTATAAATAATACCGTGACTGACCATATGACTGATTGACTGATCGTGTCACTGACAGTGTGACTGGGTGACTAACCATGTCACTGACTCTGTCACTGTGTTTGTGTGTGCATGTCCTAGGGGGGCCTTGGAGGCATACGTACAGGGCGTGCGTGCCAAGGATGGGAGGGAGTTTGCTCCCGTCTACCCAGCCATGCTGCAGCTGCTGCAGAACGGCCTCGCTGCTGCCACCTAAGGGGGGCAACCAGGGGATACCGGGGAAAATACCGGGAACACGATAGGACGGGGAGACATTGAACGCTGGGGATCAACGGTGTGGTGCGTGATTACATGGGGTAGTGTTGGGGCATGCCCGGTAATACCGGGACACACTAGCACAGGGACGACGAGTTCACATGGACGCACGCGGAGACACGGGTGGAGACACGGGTGATGCACACAGGAGGACAGAGAGACATGCACATGGGAGGAAGAGACTGGGGTCACGCGTGGGGAGACGATGGGATGTGTGGACACACAGCGTTGTACACAGAACCTCAAGGTGGAAACATTCAGCTATGCCACTTGAGAAAATAAATGTGTACCATGCCGGCCTTAATTGTTGCTCGCTAACGGCTCTTTGAAGGGTTGACCATGGAGCGATTGTTTGCGTGAATCTTAGGTTGTGTCAGTTGGGCATTGCTGGTGCAGTGGCCATCTGCATTGAACCCAGAGGTCAGAGTTCAATTCCGAAGTCATGGATATCTGAACCTGTCATCTAATGAACACCCGAGTATAATGCGTAAGCATCAGCACTGGGGAGACAGTCACCCGCTGTGTGCGTGTCGTTGACTGCACCCGTGCCTTTGGCAATTGTGCTGTACTTAATAGGTGATCGCTAACGCTGCATGCATCGATAGTCTGTAAAGGCTGCACTGGGGATGTTTGTTTATGTGTGTGATGACGGAGGCTCAGCAATACAAATCATCACATTACAGTGAATGCTGTCCACCATAAACAAAATACAAAGACAAACATCAAAACAAACTGAAATTGTGCACCACGGTGTGCGCCTCTATGTTGTGCAGCAGCAGCTTGTGATCTATTTGTCCACTTTCATGACGGGATTCTTGCTCCGATTGCTATTTGCTTTGTTGCTGCACCTTGTGTTTGGTTTTGCATTTTAGTGACCCAGGTCACTCTTAAAGAAATGAGACTCTGCTGCCCTGGTCTGTTGAGTTCTCACCAACACACAGCCTCGCCTAACACCTCACCACCTCACCCTGTACAACCCACTCATAACTCAACCGACACACATCCCACCCATCTATCGACTCATTCACCAACTCAACAATAACTCACCCACCCGGTTCACTCGCGCAGATCGTACTGATCATGGTCTCCCGAGTTCTCACCTGGTGAAACAATCAACTTGAGACTTTAAAGCCACGACATTTCGGGAAGCACAACTGGGACACGCGGCCCCCGAGTTGGAAGCCACGCCCTCTTTTATATAGCCCCTCCCGCCGCGTCGTTAGCACCGCCCATGCAGCGAGTGGATTGGCTGGTTCTTGGGTTGCCCCGCCCCATAGACGTTTGTGGGGGGGGGCGTGGATGAGCGGTGCCACGACCTCCAACTTCAGGAAGAGCGCGCGCATGCGCAGTAGTTGTGATTGCAGTCCACGCGCAGGGAGACGCACGTGAGGTGAGGGCGGATGAGTGTGAGAGCGTGTAAGGTGAGGGGGGGGTGAGTGTGTAAGGTGAGGGGGGGTGAGTGTGAGACTGTAAGGTGAGGGGGGTGAGTGTGAGAGTGTAAGGTGGGGGGGTGAGAGTGTAAGGTGAGGGGGGGTGAGTGTGAGAGTGTGTAAGGTGAGGGGGGGTGAGTGTGAGAGAGTGAGGGGAGGGGTGAGTGTGAGAGAGTAAGGGGAGGGGGGTGAGTGTGAGAGTATAAGGTGAGAGGGGGGGTGAGTGTAAGAGTGTAAGGGGGGGGGGGTATGAGAGAGAGTGTAAGGTGAGGGGGGGTGAGTGTAAGAGAGTGTAAGGTGAGGGGGGTGAGTGTGAGAGTGTAAGGGGGGTGAGTGTGAGAGAGTGTAAGGTGAGGGGGTGGTGAGTGTGAGAGTGTAAGGGGGGTGAGTGTGAGAGAGTGTAAGGTGAGGGGGGTGAGTGTGAGAGAGAGTGTAAGGTGAGGGGGGGGCGGTGAGTGTGAGAGTGTAAAGGGGGGGGGGGGGTATGAGAGAGAGTGTAAGGTGCGGGGGGTGAGTGTGAGAGAGTGTAAGGTGAGGGGGGGGGGGTGAGAGTGTAAGGTGAGGGGGGGGGGGTGAGTAAGAGAGTGTAAGGGGGGGGGGTGAGTGTGAGAGAGTGTGAGGTGAGGGGGAGGGGTGAGTGTGAGAGTGTAAGGGGGGGGGGTGAGTGTGAGAGTGTAGGTGAGGGGGGGTGTGAGTGTAAGGGGGGGGGTGAGTGTGAGAGTGTAGGTGAGGGGGTGGGGGGTTGAGAGAGTGTAAGGTGAGGGGGGGTGAGTGTGAGAGAGTGTGAGGTGAGGGGGAGGGGTGAGTGTGAGAGTGTAAGGGGGGGGGGGGTGAGTGTGAGAGTGTGTGAGGTGAGGGGGGGGTGTGAGAGAGTGTAAGGTGAGGGGGGGGGTGAGTGTGAGTGTTTAAGGTGAGGGGGGGTGAGTGTGAGGGTGTAGGGGGGTGAGTGTGAGAGTGTAAGGTGAGGGGGGGTGAGAGTGTAAGGGGGGGGGTGAGTGTGAGAGTGTAGGTGAGGGGGTGGGGGGTTGAGAGAGTGTAAGGTGAGGGGGGGGGTGAGTGTGAGAGTGTGGGGGGGGGTGAGTGTGAGAGAGTGTGAGGTGAGGGGGGGTGAGTGTGAGAGAGTGTAAGGTGAGGGGGGGGGTGAGTGTGAGAGAGTGTGAGGTGAGGGGGGGGTGTGAGAGTGTAAGGTGAGGAGGGGGTGAGTGTGAGAGTGTAAAGGGGGGGGTATGAGAGAGAGAGTGTAAGGTGCGGGGGGGGGGGTGAGAGTGTAAGGTGAGGGGGGGTGAGTGTGAGAGAGTGTGAGGTGAGGGGGGGGTGTGAGAGTGTAAGGTGAGGGGGGGGTGAGTGTGAGAGAGTGTGAGGTGAGGGGGAGGGGTGAGTGTGATAGTGAGTGTAAGGTGAGGGGGGGGTGAGTGTAAGAGAGTGTAAGGTGAGGGGGGGTGAGTGTGAGGGAGAGTGTAAGGTGAGGGGGGGGGTGAGTGTGAGAGTGTAAGGTGAGGGGGGGGGTGAGTGTGTAAGGGGGGGGGTGAGTGTGAGAGTGTAAGGTGAGGAGGGGGTGAGTGTAATAGTGTAAGGTGAGGGGGGGGGTGAGTGAGAAAGAGTGTAAGGTGAGGGGGGGTGAGTGTGTGAGAGAGTGTAAGGTGAGGAGGGGGTGAGTGCGAATGTTTAAGGTGAGGGGGGGTGAGTGTGAGAGTGTAAGGGGGGGGTGTGAGTGAGAGAGAGTGTGAGGTGAGGGGAGGGGTGAGAGTGTAAGGGGGGGAGGGGGGTGAGAGAGTGTAAGGTGAGGAGGGGGTGAGTCTGAGAGTGTAAGGGGTGGGGGGGGGTGAGTGTGAGAGTGTAAGGGGGGGGGTGAGTGTGAGAGAGAGTGTAAGGTGAGGAGGGGGTGAGTGTGAGAGTGTGAGGTGAGGGGGGGTGAGTGTGAGGGAGAGTGTAAGGTGAGGGGGGGTGAGAGAGTGTAAGGTGAGGGGGGGGGGTGTGAGAGTGTAAGGTGAGGGGGGGGATGAGTGTGAGGGAGAGTGTAAGGTGAGGGGGGGGGTGAGTATGATAGTGTAAGGTGAGGAGGGGTGAGTGTAATAGTGTAAGGTGAGGGGGGGGGTGAGTGTGAGAGAGTGTAAGGTGAGGGGGGGGGTGAGTGTGAGAAAGAGTGTAAGGTGGGGGGTGAGTGTAATAGTGTAAGGTGAGGAGGGGGTGAGTGTGTAAGGGGAGGGGGGGTGAGTGTGAGAGAGTGTGAGGTGAGGGTGGGTTAGTGTGAGAGTAAGGGGGGGGTGTGAGTGAGAGAGAGTGTGAGGTGAGGGGAGGGGTGAGAGTGTAAGGGGGGGAGGGGGGTGTGAGAGAGTGTAAGGTGAGGGGGGGGTGAGAGTGTAAGGGGGGGGGTGAGTGTGAGAGTGTAAGGTGAGGGGGGGTGAGTGTGAGAGTGTAAGGGGGGGGGGTGAGAGTGTAAGGGGGGGGGTGAGTGTGAGAGTGTAGGTGAGGGGGGTGAGTGTGAGGGTGTAAGGGGGGGGGGGGTGAGAGTGTAAGGGGGGGGGGGTGAGTGTGAGAGTGTAAGGTGAGGGGGTGGTGAGTGTGAGAGTGTAAGGGGGGGGGGTGAGAGTGTAAGGGGGGGGGGGGTGAGTGTGAGAGTGTAGGTGAGGGGGGGGGGGGTGTGAGAGAGTGTAAGGTGAGGAGGGGGTGAGTGTAATAGTGTAAGGTGAGGAGGGGGGTGAGTGGTGAGAGAGTGTAAGGTGAGGGGGGGGGGGGTGTGAGAGTGTAAGGGGTGGGGGGGGTGAGTGTGAGAGTGTAAGGGGGGGGGTGAGAGTGTAAGGGGGGGGGGTGAGTGTGAGAGTGTAGGTGAGGGGGGGGGGGTGTGAGAGAGTTTAAGGTGAGGGGGTGAGTGAGAGTGTAAGGTGAGGGGGGGGGGGTGTAAGAGTGTAGGGGGGGGGGTGAGTGTGAGAGTGTAAGGTGAGGGGGGGGGGGTGAGTATGATAGTGTAAGGTGAGGGGGGGTGAGTGTGAGAGTGTAGGGGGGGGTGTCAGAGAGTGTGAGGAGAGGGGGGGTGAGTGTGAGAGTGCAAGGTGAGGGGGGGTGGTGTGAGAGTGTAGGGGGGGGGTGAGTGTGAGAGAGTGTAAGGTGAGTGGGGGGTGAGTGTGAGAGAGTTTAAGGTGAGGGGGGGGTGAGTGTGAGAGTGTAAGGTGAGAGGGTGGGGTGAGTGTGAGAGTGTAGGGGGGGGGTGAGTGTGAGAGAGTGTAAGGTGAGGGGGGGGTGTGAGAGAGTGTAAGGTGAGGGGTGTGAGTATGATAGTGTAAGGTGAGGGGGGGGGGGGGTGAGTGTGAGAGTGTGTGAGGTGAGGGGGTGAGTGTGAGAGAGTAAGGTGAGAGCGGGGAGGGTGAGTGTTGAGAGTGTAAGGTGAGGGGGTGAGTGTGAGAGTGTAAGGTGAGAGGGGAGGGTGAGTGTGAGAGTGTAAGGTGACGGAGGGGGGGTGAGTGTGAGAGAGTGCAAGGTGAGGGGGGGGTGAGTGTGAGAGTGTAAGGTGAGGGTGGGTGAGAGTGTGTAAGGTGAGGGGGGTGAGTGTGAGAGAGAGTGTAAGGTGAGAGCGGGTGAGTGTGTGTGAGGGTCGTGGTGAGGATGTGTGCTGTAGAGCATCTGGGTCAGTGTTGTGCAGTGCTGTGTCATCGTGTGTTGTGTTGATGTGGTTACGTTTGTGTTATTACTAATTGCCACTTGGATAGTTAGGGGTATGGCTATAGTGTTCATGTGAGCATGGTGCTGGCCCCCACCCACAGCAGTAGATAGACCAAGGCTGATTGATGAAGGTGACGAATCTCCCCGTTTTCCACCAGACAATGCCGTCCCCGGTGCTGGGCGCCCGCTGTGCTGCGCGGTTCGCGGCGGCGCTGCGCCTCCGGGCCTTCATGGGGACGCGGGCCCCCCTCGCCGCGAGGGAGACCCCGGCGGTCTCATGGGCCCCGGTGAAGAAGGCCGAGCCCTTCTGGAGGCCTCGGGTGCCGGGGCGGGAGAGCGTGCTGCGGGCGCCGGGAGTGAGCGATCCGGCGAAGATGAACCGCGAGCAGCTGCTCGAAGCCCTGGTGGCGGCGGTGGTTTACCGGAAAGGTGCCACAGCGGGCACGCGCGGCCACACTCACGCATAAAGATACAGGTCCCCCCAACCATCCCGTAAAGCCTTAACAGACTGTTGGGGCAAGTGCTGTTCGCGAGCACCTAGAGAAGGTCGGGCACGGCACACGAGGGGGTGGGTGGTCAGCACCACGCCCGAGCCACATTTTTCTCGCCAGTGCTAATATTTAAACGCCGCATCAGTTGCTCGTTCAAGGCCGAGTCGACCTAGGAGAGGCCCGGAAGCGGTTGAGATATTCGTCACCGGTGTGGGGTGTGAGCGGCAATCAAATACACCGCACCAGGTACTCATTTTAAGCGCAGTCGACCCAGGGGAGGCCTGGGACCGGTTCAGATTTTTGTCACTGAGTGTTGGCTGTGAGCGGGAATCGAACTCGGGTCGCCGGGGTTTGTAGCGCAGTGCGCTAACCACTACACTACACACACGTGCGTGCACACTAACATGTGAACACAGTAGCGGGCAGGCAACTCGTGAGAAAGCTGTGCAATCATCAACAATCACCATTTCTTTCCCCCCCCACCCACGTCTGCCCCCCCACCTCCCATGTCCCTTTCCAGATCCCATCCTGGCGATTGGTAAACCTGCCGGACTTGGCGTGCACGGTGAGGCTCCTCAATTTGCCCCTTGACCATGGGCAGGGCAAGGAAGGGTAGGGTAAATAAACCAGGGCAGGTCAGCTAGACCCTGTGGGTCCCAATGGGTCATGCATGTGATGGTCACCTGACCCTACCGCCCCCTCCCCGGACGCCCTTATGTGTGTGTGATTTACTCCCACATGCATAAACACTGATTCATTGGCTGAAAACATCTGAATATATAGAGGACAGCAGAGCTTTGGGCAATTGTTGGGAGTGCCGGCTCACCTGTCTGCTGCCTTCCCGCTCGTCTGTGGTTCCTCGGTGATTGCGAGAGAAGCAGTTTGCATGAATGATGACTGTACATGTTTTATAAGCAAGTATTCTGATTATACAAACCATAAACATTCGCACACAGGTGTGCTCATTGCGCGGTACATGGCGGAGGTGTGTTTGGGCCTATATATGTGCTTGCTAAGAGCACTATCCCCAACAGTCTGCGTGGGCTACACGGGGGTGTCTTTGTACAGAGTCCCAGACGGTGCCTGAACAGCTGGCGCTGGAGCCTCTGCTGCCTGAGCTGGCCCGACTGTTGGGGGTGTCTCCCGATCTGCACCTGGTGAAGGCGCCCAGCAGGTGGGGGGTCACCAGGACACGGGTGGTGGGGAGGATGGAAATTCACGCTGCCTCACCCGCCCGTCTGTGGTTTCTCCTCCTCATGCCTCTGAGTCTTCTTTCTTCGAGAGCGAGGAGCGGATAGCGTGTGGCGCCGCCGCGTTACAAGTTGACAATTATTATACGTGCTGTGCGTGTGTGCCCGTGCGCTTGTGTCCGTGCATGCACCTGTGCGTGTGTGCCTGTCTGTGCGTGCCCGTGCGTGTGTGACCGTGTGCCCGTGCGCTTGTGTCCGTGTGTCCGCCTGCGTGTGTGTCCGTGCGCTTGTGCCAACACAGGGACGTGTCCGGCGTGGTGCTGCTCTCCGTGTGCCACCACACCACCAAGGAGCTGGAGGCCGCGTTCTCTCGCTTGCGCCGTGCCAGGGAGCCCGCCAGCACCTACTGGTAGCTCCTGGGGGACACCTACTGGCAGTGCCCACGGGGGCACCTGCTGGTAACGCCCGGAGAACGCCATGGTAGCCGCGAAAATATTATTATAACAATACTGGTTTACCCAGGAAGGCCTCGCAGAGTCTCAAGACTTCTTCAGGAGGGTCCTGCCAAGCTTGCGTTGCAGGAGGCGATGTTGCTGTTGCTGCTCCTACTGTGTGTGACCCCAATGGGTAACTCGGTGGTCATTTTTCAGCATTGGGATGTTTTTGCCAACATCGGTTCCACGGTGCATCCTTTTTTTTTTGCTATGGGAGGAAACTGAGAAACCCGGAGGAAACGCATGGAAAACAGGGGGAGAGAACATACAAGCTTCACAAGAAGAGCATAAGAAGGGCATCCGACGGGATAGATTTCACGATATGTCGATGTTATCGCTATATCAGTTTCCTGTAACCTTGTGATTGCATCTCTAATTTTTTTATGCATTGTCTGTGTGCTTTGGGACTCCTGCCGTGGTGCCACCAGGCTTACGATCCGGGGGGTCGCCCGTTCAATCTGCCAGCACACGGCAGTTGAAACAGTGGTGCAGGTTTTTAAAATCACTGCTGCCTCTGGTCCACCCAGCGGCCCCAGCGGTACAAATGGGGCGCGCCGCGCTCGACCTGCAGGTGGTGGGGTAAAGTGTGGGTACTCCCGCCGTTTTGAACGTGTCACACCAGCATGGAAGAGTCTGCAAAAAATGTTCTCTGGTGGAAGCCTTTCTCCTAGCAGTGGGGTGAGCGAGCAATTGCAGGGCTGTGCCTTTGTGTGCAAGTCTGTGTGGGGAATGGAAGTGTAGTGGATAGTGCACCGATGTACGAACCCAGGGATCTGAGCTTGATTCCCGCTAATGGCCAATATGAGTGACGGATATCTGAACTGGTCCTGGGACTGCTACGGTGTGTCAACATCAGCACTGGGGAGACAAAGGCGGCTGAGTGTGGTGCTGGCCAACCACCCCTTCCAGGGTGTGTACCGTATCGGCCTAAATAGATGCTACTTACTAACAGCGCTTGCCCCAAACAGCCTGTTAACGGCTACATTGGGGATCTGTGTGTCTGTGCGCGCACGTAAACGGTAACAGGGCTGTGACGGTCGGCACTCCCGAGCGCGGGGAGGGCGACATCGACGTTCCGCTGGCGACTCGCAAGATTGGCGATCACCTGCTGGTGGGTGCCGGCCAGGCGCGTTGTGTTTTGGCCCCCAGAAAATTCCCCGGGGTCAGAATCCATCGCCACCGTCAGTTTGGGCCACTGTTCTTTTGTCACTGCTGTGGTGATGTCGGGAGTCCTGGACAGCTTGCTGCTGCTGTTTTTTTTGTACGTGGATTCAGGCCAAAACCACATTGGGCAAGGTTGTAAGAAACCATGGGCAGACACCCTAAGCCTCACCCAATGTAAGAGTCTGATGCTGTTGGGAGCTGGGGGGGGGGGGGTGGTGGCGGTCATGCTGCTTTAGTCGTATTTGTACCCCAGGCTTCGATTAATGTAGAGTATAGTATCCTGACCCCGTCTCATGTGGACATTCACTCGTTTCGTGGCCAGCAAGTGGCCGACAAGCACCGGTGAGCGGTCGGTTGAGCGAGGGAGCAGGCGGGCGGGCGGGCGGGTGGGGAAGCAGGCGAGAGAGCAGGTGGTCGATCGAGCAAGGGAGTGTTGATGTGTCTTGCGAGTAGGTTGTTCCAGTCCCACACCCAACCAAGGCCAGTCTGAAGAGGCAGGAGGTGAAGAAAGCGCTGACGCGCTACCGCGTGCTGTGCTCTGCGGCTGACTGCGCGCTCGTGGAGTTGCAGCCTGTTACCGGTACACACCGCCGGCACACAAAGACAAAGACCCCCCCGCCCCCTCGCATAGCCTCAACAGCTTAGGCAAGTGCTGTTACCAAGCACCTATGATGGCCGATACAGCACATGAGGGGTTAGTCCCAGGACCGATTCAAATATTGGTCACCAGTGTTGGCCATGAGCGGGAATTCAATTTGGGTCTCCGGGTTCAAAGCGCAGTGCGCTAACTTTACACCACTACCGCTCCACCCACACGAACATGTCCCACAACATCGAGAGCCGCCATTCACCACTAAGTAATAGAGACGTTGCCATAGCGCCTGCACCAGGCTAGGTGCGCTTTGGGGCTACATGAAGTATACTCTTTTGTTCTATTCGGTAAAGTCACGTAGGTAAAAGTAAAACAACAAAAATCACGACGTTTCGGCCACAACACAAGCGGCCTTCATCAGGTGAAGGGACCAGACTGTCTCGAGGACAGCGCTGGAGTGAAACAGCCAAGCTCAGACCACGACCTTTAAGCTGTGTGAGAGTAATTAAGGTGCCTTGACAAAGGAATTCGGGTGATACAGAGGGGAAGTGTAAAAGGCTCACTTCTGGCAGGAGGCCACGGGACAGACCCAGGTGCCGTGAGTTGACTGAGATGACTGGCAGATGCACTTGTGCTCCCCTCTGTATCACCTCGCTGTGTTTTAACCGCCCGGTGCTCCGCTCGGTGTGCATGTAGCGTTCCGGGACCAGCTGCGCGTGCACCTCACCATTGCACTGTGCGTCGCCGTGGGCGACCACGTGTACAGTGGGCGTGTCGGACGTGTCTTGGGCGTTCGCGTGCCCGTCGCCCCGGAGACCGCCCTTCCCCGTGCTCAGGTACCCAGCAGGCACCGCGAAATACGCCTCCCAGCATGTACCTGGAGACACACCTCCCAGCATGCACCGCGAGACATTTCCCAGCGTTCCCACCGTGGAAAACCGACCGCTTTACGCTGCTGTGCCGGCCGGTGTTCTGCCCACCCCCTGCCTCCGTTGCTCCGCAGGTTCTAGACGAAGCAGTCCTGTGCAGGATGCACGTGTCCCAGCCACAGGTGCACCGCCTGCCGCTCCACCTGCACTTGGCCGCGATGCACCTGCCGCGCTACGGGCCCGCCCAGGAGGGCACGTGGCCCACCGAGGGCCCCTGGGCCAACTGGTTTGGGGGTGACGTCATCCGGGCGCCGGCCCCGCCATACTTCCTGCGCACGATGGAGCTGCTGGGGCTGGAGAGGGGCGGCGCGAGTGAGGAGGGGTGATCAGTGGAGGGGAGCACTTGTGACGGGGTGTGGGTGGTTCTTATTAGTGGTACAATGGTTAGCGTGCCACGCTACGAACCCGGCGACCTGAGTTCAATTCCCACTCATGACCAATAACAGCGGTGAATATTTCAACCAGTCCTGGGCATCCCCTAAAACGAGGACCTGGTACGGTGTGTCAACATCACCACTAGGGAAACAAAGGCGACCAGCTCCAGCTTCCTGTTAATCTCGTGGCTTCTGTGTGGCCACCCCCACTCTGAACCCATCCCCTCTCTCCGCCATCCGCTGTGAATACAGACGCTGCTCCTCTTTGCAGCAGCCTTGAGTCCCTCATGTAGCCCCCTCCCGATCCTCATCTTTCCTTACCCTTTGTTCCAGTTTCTCCTTTCCTTTCCCACCCTTTTCTTTCCCATTCTTAATTCCTAGGTGTGCTGCGGTATGTTTTTAATTCATGAACAGACACATAGACAATGGAAGAAAACCGCCATTAACATAAAACATAAACATTGAAATGAACAAATCTTGACTGCAGGAATTCATATTCTTTCGGTCTTTCGGTAAAGTCATGTAGATAGGTTCAAAGAAAATAACTAAAAAACTATTACTTTTCGATCGCAACACAAGCAGTCGTCATCAGGAAAAGGGAAGTTAGCTTCAAAAGACAAACTGTTTATAAAGGTTTGAAATGGACATAGCCCAAATGTCAGCAGCCAATGCCAATGCCAGTGGTGGGCAGCGACCACGGCGGTGGTGGGTTTTCCACCAATCAAAGGGCTGCCAGGTAAAAATTAGCATGTCAATGTAAGATCGCCGAGCATCCTCCACGGCGAGCGTGCCAAGGTGGCTATGTTAATGTAAGAGATTAGCATGTTAATGTGAGAGATTAGCATGTTAATGGGGGATATTAGCATGTTAATGTAAGAGATTAGCATGTTAATGGGTGATCGCCAAGCAGCATCCTCGAGGATGGCGCGCGAGGTAGCTGCGTTAGTGTGACAAATTTAATCTGTTAAAAAAATCAGAGAGCCGAAAATAACAACTAACATCGGAAGGTGGTAGGATTTGGAACATCACAGCCAGTTATGACTTAAACTGGTTAATAACGTCCTTCCAATGATTGCTCAATTTGTACCATCTCGGTTGAAATTGTGTCTGTGCCTATATATATTGATGGCTTCATGAACGAATCTTTGTTGATAGCCAGTGGGTCTGCAAAGTGCCTTCGTCTTAGAGAAATCAATTTCGTGTGAGCCCACCGCATTAAAACAATGATGGTCCTTCCGTGATTCAGATCTGCCTTATGTTCACGAACACGGTCCGAGACATGTCGCTTAGTTTCCCCAATGTAACTATTGCCACAGACACAGCTTAGTTTGTAGACGCTGGGGTACTGCATATCAGGGATCACATCCTTCACAGATGGGATCAGATCACAAATTTTATGTACTGTATTAAATCGAACCTGGATCTTGTGTTTGCTCATGATTTTGAAAATATTTTTGGTGACCCCTGCTATGTATGGCAAGGTGATGGTTTTGATTGGGTCCAGAAGAAGTTCCTCATCAAAACTCTACACCATAAAGCTCGATGTATTTCCGGCCATCACCTAGCCAGTGAACTGGAACACGTACACCAAGCTCTCAAAATGAATTGATATTCAGACTACACAATCCATAAAGCTATCGCCCCAACCGTTGGAAAAGAACCATCTAAGGACCCAATCAAAACCATCACCTTGCAGTAGTTGCATTGGGGAAACTAAGCAACATGTCTCGGACCGTGTTCCTGAACATAAGGCAGATCTGAAACACGGTAGGACCAATACCTCGGCCGTAGCTGATCATTGTTTTAATGTGGTGGGCTCACGAAATTGATTTCTCTAAGATGAAGGTAATTTGCAAACCCACTGGCTATCAACAACGATTCGTTCATGAAGCCATCCATATATATAGACGCAGACAATTTCCACCGTGAAGATTGGTACAAACTGGCCAATCATTGGACGTTATTAACCACTTGAAGTCATTGGCTGCTGACACTTGGGCTACGCCCATTTCAAACCTTTATAAACAGTTGTCTTTCGAAGCTAACCCCCCTTTTCCTGATGACGACCGCTTGTGTTGCGATCGAAACTGAGTAGTTTTTTGTTATTTTCTTTGAACCTATCTGCATGACTTTACCGAAAGACCCAAAGAATATAAAGCAACAAATCCAAACAAAACCATGAAATGGACAGAACGGATTCCACATTTCCATGACATCACCAAGTCCGTCTATAACGGCGCATGACTTGAGGAAGACGCCTTTGCACGTGCAGATATCATCAGCCACGATCAATCTACTGCTGGACGAAGGGCCCACCATGATGCTTTGGTTCGGTGTGCCTTGAAGACGGAGCAAGCTCAAAAAGTGTTCTGTGGAATAACTAGGCTTGAGGATCACTACCCAAATACACCACGTGGCTTATGGCTGTGTCAGGACGTTGGAAATCAGTTATGGATCATACGATTTGATGTGACAAGCGAACGCAGTTTTATCGATCGCGTGTTTCGGCTCTACACTTAATGAGGTGTGTTTTCCGGAACACGGGGCTGATATTTCGGGCCATATGCGGTTTAACGCTGCGAGGATTGTTGCTAAGATAGCTGTTTGCCAGGCTTGCCAGAGGTGAGCGTGCTGCATCCGTTGGAAGGTACTATGGTGTGAATCGACTGTGAGAAGGATTTGATTACCATGTATGGTGTTTGGATATGATAAGGGAACATACGCAACACGAACAACGCAAATGTTTACACTACCATATGCATCTCGCCGTCCACTCGTTGACGTCATATGCCCAAAGTAATCTACTGAATTTCTAAAGATTAAAGTGATGGGCAGAAAGTAATTGATGGGCAATAACCATGGATGGAAAATGGTGAAAATCTAATTATTAAATCACTCAACAAAATTTTTATTTCACCAGGTAAGGCCCACTGAGCTATGTAGCTCTTTTTCAGCAGCGACCTGGCCACAAACGATAGCTCAATGAGGTGTCTGATCGTGTGGAAATTTATAGCAGCCAATTAGTCGAAACGCAAGTTTCGAAATGTGGAGAGAAAAAAAACCGGAGAACCCAGAGAACAATCCGCGCGACCATTCGTTAAGATTGAACTAAAAGTAATCTACGAGCAGAAAATCGGCAATCAACCCCCCGGTTAAAAAGTACAGCGATCCCTCGCCATAGTGCTGTCCTTTATACTTGGTGAAAGTGTACTGCAATTACCGTACAATACCACGAATTTTTGCCCTTAATCATGGCCCGTAAGCGTCGAGCTGGTGGTGAAGGTGAGAGGAATGTAAAGACGGCAAGGAAAGGTTTTTTTGTCTTTAGAGAGAAGAGTTGGGTTGCTCGATCGTCTAACCCGCCCTCCCCTAACATCGTCAACGTTATCTGGACTTCGCTATCAATATTAAATGTAATTAAAAGTATTTTTGTTCACTTAATAGTAAAGGTATTTTAGTGCATACAGTACTGTACATATTTTTCAAGTTTATTGAAAGCATAGGATGCGTAGTTATGGGCTTCGACGGAACCTAACCCCCAATTTTCCATAAGCCTTTTTTAGTCTTGCCAACCACGGTTTTGCCAACTACGGGAGCTTTCACGAACCTAAACACCGCGTTTGGCGAGGGATTTCTGTAATCTTATGACTCGTGGCGTTTGTTATCCTTTGGTGCCGCAAATGCGGCAGCCAAGCCCCCTCTCTCTCTCTCGCCCAAGTCGCGTGCTCGGGTCGCCTCTCGCAGCGAACCGTGCCGTGAATGTCACCACGGTCGGGGTGACGCGCTTCGTTCCTGCCGGCGAATTTGGTGGGGAGGGGGTGATCGAAGCGAAATGAGGACAGCTGTCATTCATTATGATCGCTCGTCGGCGAGCAGTGCCAGATTATTCTAGTAGCAAAAGTAGCATACGCTACGGGCCCCACACTTTCAAGGGTTTTGCGCTAAATGCTTTCAAGCTATCAATTCCGGTTCAGTGATTCTGCACTTGCTCTATTACAATAGTACTATACCGCCTTCAACTTTTATGAACGACTGGGTGTTTAAGGTTAGCGATTTGTAGTATTCTCTGGCTGTATAGCGAATAAGAAATATACTATTTCTTTACTATGCAAGTTAAAAATGTATGTGTTTTCATATGTAAGTGTTTTTTTTGTTTTATTTAGGGCCCCTTTGTAATATGCTACTGGCCCCGCACGAGCTTAGTCCGGCCCTGTCGACGAGACACGCGACCGATGGTGGCCACGCGGTCTTGGCACCACTGTGGCAACGGCGGAGATGCGAGGTGGTCCGTGGGTTGTCGTGAGTTGGTTTCTTCGGCTTTGTTTTTTTAACGTAAATATTTTGACAGTATTATTGTTATTTACTGTTCGTTATTGTTCATGAAATATTCGCCACGACGTGCGCGCCCATGTGTTTATTTGAGTGCATTTTTTTTATTGCTGACAAATTTACAAAGATTTTGAACACCTGCCAACCCCTTATCAACAGTGCCTTACCTTATTACAGACCATTTCAGACCTTCTTGGTCACCCCGTACAACTCAACGTTCATCCTACAAAGTTCCATCGCAAAGGAGAAACACGAACAAAACAACGTTTTTTTGCCCGTATTGAAACGGCTGTACGTCCGTATGGACCTGAAAACTCAATTTCCCTGTACAAGAATACGGGGTGAACGGTTTTGGTTTACAGCTATGGATTTTACGGCACTTTACTGAAGTGGCTTTTCTCGCCGTTATAAATCACGGTGCAACTCTCTCTCTCTCTCTCAAAAGACCGGACCGCGAATCCAACCCACCGCCAGCAAAATATTTTTTTTTTAAATTATGAATTGTAATGAATTTACTCCGTTCACGCATCATTAACGGAACACGCGTGGATAATTATAAATTTCGCTGGCCCAATGGCCAATTGCATTGTCTCTGCGCAGCGCACTGGAGCGCTTTGTGCGCGCGCTGCCCTGCCCGCCACTTCAGTGGCACTTGCAATGCGCTTGTTGGGTGCGCTTCGCGATATCGATCGGCACTGCACGATCAGCCGCCGTTATTGTCGATAAGTATTATACAAGTGTATTTGGTGGTAAACATGACTCTGGCATAGCTTCGTGTAGAAATAAATAGAATAACGATAGTTACTGCGTACGAAAGTGTGCGTGTGTGCGCGCGAATACGCGCGCAGTTACTTCCAGAGCAATGAGGTGATCTCACGTTGAGTGTGGAATCTCAGATCCTGGCCATTGCCCCGCGTCTCTCTCCTCCTCGGCCGATCGAGGTTTGGAGGAGGTGAGGGACGACGAGAAGGAGAAGGGAAACCGGTAGGAGAGGGAACGAAGACGGGGAGAGGAGAGTATTTCTACCCCCTGTCCCCCTTCCACCACAGCCTGCAAGGGGAAGGGTCGAGCCGCAACGGCGCCTAGGAAACAACGAAGGCTTCGAAGATAGACCGAAAGGCCTACTACTACGGACAGGTGAGCGAGTGGGGGTTGTGCTGAGCTTTTGAGTTGGTGAGGCGAGCCGCGCCATCTGCTTCGTTCACGCGTGCTTTCCACAAGTGATTGGCTCGCTTCAACTCGCCCTGGTGAGCGCTGTGGTGAACGTGGCTAAAGATGGATGAGCCGGTGAGGGGGTTGGTGAGCATTGCGTGTCGGGGGCGGGTGGTGGGTGAGGATGGCGAGTGCTGAGCTTTGTGAGGGAGCGAATTGAGGTGATTTGGCGAGTGCCGTCAGCAGCCGCTCCAAATCACCACAGCGGTGGCGGTGAAGCGCATTGCTTGCCCCGAGGGTGTCGGGTGAGTGGCTTTGAGTGAGCGCTGTGAGCAGGCTCGTTTAGCAGCCATCGCGTTAATTATCATGTACAAGAATGCGCGACAACTGGCGGTCTCGTTAATTGAGGTGAGCGGTAGAGACGTCTCGAGTAACGGGTCGCGTGGTGCTTGGTGGGGGAGGGAGGGTGGGGGAGGGGCTGGGTGAGGGTGGGTGGGGGAGGGTGGGTGAGGGAGGGAAGGGGTGGGTAGGGGAGGGTGGGGGAGGGTGAGGGAGGGTGGGGGAGGGTGAGGGAGGGAGGAAGGGTGGGGGAGGGGGTCGGTAGAGGAGGGAGGGGGTGGGTAGGGGTGGGTGGGGGAGGGTGGGGGAGGGAGGGAGGGGGTGGGCAGGGGAGGGTGGGGGAGGGTGAGGGAGGGTGGGGGAGGGGGTGGGTGAGGAAGGGAGGGGGTGGGTAGGGGAGGGTGGGGGAGGGGGTGGGTAGGAGAGGGTGGGGGAGGGAGGGAGGAAGGGTGGGGGAGGGGGTCGGTAGAGGAGGGAGGGGGTGGGTAGGGGTGGGTGGGGGAGGGAGGGAGGGGGTGGGTGAGGGAGGAAGGGAGGGGGTGGGTGAGGGAGGGAGGGAGGGGGTGGGTCGGGGAGGGTGGGGGAGGGGGTGGGTCGGGGAGGGTGGGGGAGGGAGGGTGGGGGGGTGTAATTGTGCCGGCCTCGTTAGCGCCCTCTCGGGCCGCGCCGTCACCTGTGCAGCCAGGGTGTTACAGGGTCAGAGTCGGGGACGAGGTGTTGGTGGTGAGTGCTGGTGGTGAGGAGGTGTAGTGTTGGTGGTGAGTGGTAATGTTGGTGGTGAGTGGTAATGTTGGTGGTGAGGAGGTGTGGTAGTGTTGGTGGTGAGGGGTAATGTTGGTGGTGAGGAGGTGTAGTGCTGGTGGTGAAGGGCAATGTTGGTGGTGAGGAGGTGTAGTGTAGGTGGTGAGTGGTAGTATTGGTGGTGAGTGATAGTGTTGGTGGTGAGGAGTGGTAGTGTTGGTGGTGAGGAGGTGTAGTGTAGGTGGTGAGTGGTAGTATTGGTGGTGAGGAGGTGTAGGAATCAGAATCAGAATCAGAAAGGGTTTTATTCGCCATGTAAGTTCACACCGACACGGAATTTACTTTGGCAGGATGGTGCATACATTCAACATATAGGAATCTAAAATCTTAAATAAGTTTTAAACAAGTCTTACTATAATAAGGGTTAAAAGTCTAACACCAAGGGGCTGAAGTATATAAAATTAAATACATATCGAATATAAAATAGCTTTAAGATATAATTTAAAAATAAAAAATACAAATAGGGTAACATAGTTAATATCGGCAAGGTGTCGTTATGTAGATCAAATGTTAAAAACAGTGTTAGCCCTTGGCCTTGTTTAACAGGCCAGCAGCAGATGGGAAGAAACTGTTTTTATGGCGTGAGGTTTTGGTCCTGATGGACCGAAGCCTTCTGCCGGAGGGGAGTAGCTGAAACAGAGAGTGTCCAGGGTGGGAGAAATCGGCCATAATCTTCCTCGCTCGCCTCATGGACCTTGTCGTGTGCAGGTCCTCGAGGGTTGGTAGATTGCAGGCAATCACCTTCTCAGCAGTGTGGATGATACGCTGCAGTCTGCTCTTGTCCTTGGCAGTGGCAGCAGCGTACCAGACGGTTATGGAGGAGGTGAGGATGGATTCAATGATCGCTGTATAGAATTGCACCATCATTGTCTTTGGCAGGTTGAATTTCTTCAGCTGCCGTAGAAAGTACATCCTCTGTTGAGCTTTCTTGGTGAGGGAGCTGATGTTCAATTCCCACTTGAGGTCCCGGGAGAGAATAGTGCCCAGGAAGCGGAAGGACTCTACAATTTTTACTGGGGAGTCTAACAGGGTGATGGGGGTGAGTGGTGCTGTATTCTTCCTGAAGTCCACAACCATCTCAACTGTCTTTAGAGCATTTAGCTCTAAGTTGTTCTGGCTACACCAGGTCACCAGATTGTCAGCTTCCCACCTATAGTCAGACTCATCCCCACCAGAGATCAGCCCAATGAGGGTGGTGTCATCCGCAAACTTCAATAGTTTGACGGACAGATGATTGGAGGTGCAGCTGTTGGTATACAGGGAGAAGAGCAGAGGGGAAAGGACGCAGCCCTGAGGAGTTCCGGTGCTGATGGACCTGGAGTCAGAGACTTGTGTTCCCAGCTTAACGCACTGCTTCCTGTCAGACAGGAAGTCTGTGATCCATTTACAGGTGGTGTATGGCACGTTCAGCTGGAAGAGCTTGTCCTGAAGCAGGGCAGGGATGATGGTGTTGAAGGCAGAGCTGAAGTCCACAAACAGGATCCTGGCGTAGGATGCTGGGGCGTCCAGATGCTGTAGGGTGAAGTGGAGGGCCATGTTAACTGCATCGTCCACAGACCTGTTGGCTCTGTAGGCAAACTGAAGGGGGTCCAGGAGAGGGTCTGTGATGGCTTTGAGGTGTGCCAGGACCAGGCGCTCAAAAGACTTCATTACCACAGATGTAAGGGCGACCGGTCTGTAATCATTTAGTCCTGTTGGCCTTAGCTTTTTGGGCACAGGGATGATGGTGGAGGACTTGAGACAGGCTGGTACATGGCATGTCTCCAGGGAGGTGTTAAAGATGTTGGTGAACACCGGAGACAGCTGGTCAGCACAGTGCCTGAGGGTGGCTGGAGAGACAGAGTCCGGCCCGGCTGCTTTGCGTGGATTCTGCCTCTTGAAAAGTCTATTAACTTCTCCCTCCTGAAAGGAGATAGTCGTCTCTGTAGTATTGGTGGGGGATGGGGCCTCTTGGGTTGGAAGGGGTGGTTCAGGACAGTCCAATTGTCTTTCGAATCTACAGTAGAACTCGTTCAGGTCGTTGGCTAGGCGGGAGTCGTTAGTGGTGTGGTGGGCTCTGGGTTTGTAGTTGGTGATCTGCCTGAGCCCTCTCCAGACAGAAGCAGCGTCGTTTGTAGAGAACTGGTGTTTTAGTCTCTCTGAGTACAGTCGTTTAGCCTCTCTCACCGCTTTGCTAAACCTGTTCTTCGACTCCTTGAATCTGTCTCTATCTCCACTCCTAAACGCTTCCTCCTTCTCCAACCTCAACCTTCTGAGCTTTGCTGAGAACCAGGGCTTATTGTTGTTAAAGTTCACCCTGGTACGTGTTGGGATACAGCAGTCCTCACAGAAGCTGATGTAGGACGTCACAGCCTCTGTGAGTTCATCCAGACTATTGGTAGCAGTCGTGAACATATCCCAGTCAGTACAGTCTAAGCACGCCCGCAAATCTTCCACAGCCTCACTGGTCCACTGTTTAGATGTCCTCACAGCAGGTTTACAGAGTTTTAGTTTCTGCCTGTATGCAGGAATCAGGTGGACCGTGGCATGGTCAGAGTGTCCTAGTGCTGCTCGGGGGACGGCGTGGTAGGCTCTACTGACTGTAGTGTAACAGTGATCCAGAGTGTTCCCTTCTCTGGTTGGGCATTTAATGAATTGTATGTATTTGGGGAGTTCGTGGCTGAGATTACCTTTGTTAAAGTCGCCAAGTACGATAACCAACGAATCTGGATTTGCTCGCTCCACACTCAGAATCTGATCGGCGAGCATGCGTTGGGCCTCTTTAACCTGAGGACAAGGCGGCAAATAAACTCCGACCAAAATGAGCGACGCGAACTCGCGAGGCGAGTAAAACGGTTTACAGGTTATAAAAATTGATTCAAGGAGTGGAGAACAATGTTGCAGAATCACTGTGACATCTACACACCAGCCACTGTTAATGTAAAAACAAATACCACCGCCTTTCGTCTTGCCGGAGAGTGCTATGTCACGATCCGATCTTACAAGATGGAATCCTGCTAGTTGTAGCGAAGTGTCCGGAATCAAATCACACAGCCATGTTTCCGTGAAGCACAATGCAGAAGCTGAAAGAAAGTCTTTGTTTTTTACCATCAGTAGCTGAAGTTCATCCATTTTGTTGCACAGTGAACGTACGTTGGAGAGGAAAAAGCTCGGAAGCACTGTTCGGATCCCGCGTCTGCGTAGCCGTACTAGAGCCCCCGACCGTTTACCCCTTGGGCGGCGTTTCGTCGCTTGAGCAAAGCCTAGCGCGGCATTGACTAGAATGCCTACTAATTCTGCCGCTGGAAGCAGAAAAGTAGGAATTAAATCCACAGGAGTTGTTTCCCTGATATTTAAAAGTTCGTCTCTTGTTAGAGAACTCCGAAAATCTTGGCAAAACACTGAATTGACAGACAAAACAAGACAAAACAGGGCGCACCGACCGGCTGAGGCTACCATCATCAGCGCCATCTTCGCACCAGCACGGGTGTGCTGAACAGCAGGCCTCTCTCACCAGCACTGGTGTGATGAACAGCAGGACTCTCTCACCAGCACTGGTGTGTTGAACAGTAGGCCCCTCTCACCAGCATGGGAGTGGTGAACAGCAGGCCCCTCTCACCAACACAGGTGTGATGAACAGTAGGCCTCTCTCACCAGCATGGGAGTGAACAGCAGGCCCCTCTCACCAACACGGGGGTGATGAACAGCACGCCCCTCACACCAGCACGGGTGTGATGAATAGTAGGCCTCTCTCACTAGCACGGGTGTGATGAACAGCAGGCCCCTCTCACCAGCACGGGTGTGTTGAACAGCAGGCCCCTCTCACCAGCACGGGTGTGTTGAACAGCAGGCCCCTCTCACCAGCACGGGTGTGTTGAACAGCAGGCCCCTCTCACCAGCACGGGTGTGCTGAACAGTAGGCCCCTCTCACCAGCACGGGTCTGTTGAACAGCAGGCCCCTCTCACCAGCACGGGTGTGCTGAACAGTAGGCCCCTCAACACGGGTGTGCTGAACAGCAGGCCTCTCTCACCAACACGGGTGTGCTGAACAGTAGGCCCCTCAACAGCAGGCCCCTCTCACCAGCACGGGTGTGCTGAACAGCAGGCCCCTCAACACGGGTGTGCTGAACAGCAGGCCTCTCTCACCAGCACCGGTGTGCTGAACAGCAGGCCCCTCTCACCAACACGGATGTGATGAACAGCAGGCCCCTCTCACCAGCACGGGTGTGCTGAACAGCAGGCCCCTCAACACGTGTGAGCTGAACAGCAGGCCTCTCTCACCAGCACGGGTGTGCTGAACAGCAGGCCCCTCTCACCAGCACGGGTGTGCTGAAAAGCAGGCCCCTCTCACCAGCACGGGTGTGTTGAACAGCAGGCCTCTCTCACCAGCACGGGTGTGCTGAAAAGCAGGCCCCTCTCACCAGCACGGGTGTGTTGAACAGCAGGCCTCTCTCACCAGCAAGGGTGTGCTGAAAAGCAGGCCCCTCTCACCAGCACGGGTGTGTTGAACAGCAGGCCTCTCTCACCAGCAAGGGTGTGCTGAAAAGCAGGCCCCTCTCACCAGCACGGGTGTGTTGAACAGCAGGCCTCTCTCACCAGCAAGGGTGTGCTGAACAGCAGGCCCCTCAACACGGGTGTACTGAACAGCAGGCCTCTCTCACCAGCACGGGTGTGATGAACAGCAGGCCCCAAAACAGCAGGCCTCTCTCACCAGCACGGGTGTGATGAAAAGCAGGCCTCTCTCACCAGCACGAGTGTGTTGAACAGCAAGCCCCTCTCAAGACAAAACAAGACAAAACTGGACAAAACAGGGCGCACCAACCGGCCGAGGCTGCCATCATCGGCGCCATCTGTGGTGAGGTGGTGAGGAGGTGTAGTATTGGTGGTGAGTGATAGTGTTGGTGGTGAGGAGTGGTAGTGTTGGTGGTGAGGAGGTGTAGTGTTGGTGGTGAGTGGTGGTGTTGGTGGTGAGGAGTGGTAGTGTTGGTGGTGAGGAGTGGTAGTGTTGGTGGTGATGAGTGGTAGTGTTGGTGGTGAGGGGTAATGGTGGTGAGGAGGTGTAGTGTTGGTGGTGAGTGGTAGTGTTTGTGGTGAGGATGTGTAGTGGTGAGTGGTAGTGTTGGTGGTGAGGAGGTGTAGTGTAGGTGGTGAGTGGTAGTATTGGTGGTGAGGAGGTGTAGTGTTGGTGGTGAGTGGTAGTGTTGGTGGTGAGTGGTAGTGTTGGTGGTGAGTGGTAGTGTTGGTGGTGAGGAGGTGTAGTGTTGGTGGTGAGTGGTAGTGTTGGTGGTGAGGAGATGTATAGGTGGTGAGTGTAGTATTGGTGGTGAGGAGGTGTAGTGTTGGTGGTGAGGAGGTGTAGTGTTGGTGGTGAGTGGTAGTATTGGTGGTGAGTGGTAGTGTTGGTGGTGAGGAGGTGTAGTGTTGGTGGTGAGTGGTAGTGTTGGTGGTGAGGAGGTGTAGTGTTGGTGGTGAGTGGTAGTGTTGGTGGTGAGGAGGTGTAGTATAGGTGGTGAGTGGTAGTATTGGTGGTGAGGAGGTGTAGTGTTGGTGGTGAGTGGTAGTGTTGGTGGTGAGGAGGTGTAGTGTTGGTGGTGTGGCTGATGAGGGTTAGAGTCGGGACGAGGTGGTCGTCGTGGGTGATGACGAGGTGTGGGTGATGACGAGGTGTGGGTGATGACGAGGTGTCGGTGATGACGAAGTGTGGGTGATGACGAGGTGTGGGTGATGACGAGGTGTGTGGTAGTGGTGGCGGTGAGAAGGTCATACCGCGTCAACCCACACGGTTTATTGCCCCGTATTCTTGTACAGGGACATTGCGCTTGCAGGTCCATACGGCGTACAGCCGTTTCAATACGGGCAAAACAATGTTTGTGTCTATGTGTTTGTGTTTCTCCCTTGCGATGGCACTTTGTAGGATGCACGTTGAGATTTATAAGGGCACGGGGTGACCAATAGTGTCTGAATTGGGTCTGTAATCAGGTAGGGCACTGACCAGGGGTTGACAGGTGTGGGAGGTGTAGTGCTGGGTAATGACGAGGGGTCATCATGGTTGGTGAGGAGGTGTAGTGCTGGGTGGTGAACAGGTGTGGTATTAGGTTGCACTGTAGAATTGTGGTTTTGTGGCTAGACGCGTGTTCAAGTAGACGCGTCGGTCGTCAGGAGCCACAGCGGTCATTGAAAACAAGTTAACCTGAAATTGCGTAAAGAAACGAGGGGAGATAACGTGCTCGGAATTCCAGTGGGGGACCGAAAGAGAAACGCGTAGATGGGAGGATGTAAGCCAAACATTTCCACGTGATAAGCCATTTTGTTGAAACCCGATTTCAGAGATGATTGGCTCACAGGGTAACCTCCATATATCTCCATCTCCATATATATAAAAGGCAAAGTTGTGAATGTCTGTTCAAAATGTTTAGCGTACTTCCCGACATGCAACAAACTTGAAATTTGCCATGTGGGTACTTTCCAGACTGTACACCATGCAAAAATTATACAAATACACTTTTGTGTTGTCGTTTTTTTTGGGGGGGGGGCTCAATAATGCATATTTTCTGGCACGGCAAGTGAGCTGTGACGCCACATCTGTCATGTGACCCGCGCATGTGGAAGCGTAACGGAGTGTGCCTGCTGATCGCGGGTAAAGTGAAATACAAATGTGTTGCAGGTCTTCGGCGTTCTTCGCGCAGCATTGCTTTATTATTTCAGTCGTTTACTGCCGTACGCACCCTGAAAGTTGTGTGTGTGTCTGCAGCAGGCGCGTGTATGTGTACCTATGGACGCGCGCGCGTGTGTGGGGTGGGGGGAGCGGTAGAGTAGTGGTTAGCGTGCTGCGCGATGAACCCGGCGACCCGAGTTCGATTCCCGCTCGCGGCCACGATTATTTGAACCGGTCCTGGGCCTCCCCTAGGTCGAGTCAGTCTCAAACGAGTAACTGGTGTGGTGTGAACATCGCCACTGGGGAGACAAAGGCGGCCGTCTTGATGGACCCAAGTCCCGGGCGAAGCTGGGTAGTAAGGCTAATTATATAAATTAACTGAAACCGAACTATCATTTGTGGCCAAGTCGCTTCTGAAAAATAAGTTTAATATTTCAGTGGGCTTTACCTGGTAAGATACAAAATAGTTTAGTTTAATTTGTATATATATTAAGTGATTTGTTTACCTTTCCTGTACCTTGCACTCCTATCGTGTTTTGTATTGTTTGTTGTAACGTTTTGACTGCCCCTACTGAACATCTGTGAAAAAGAGCTTTATAGATGATCTGATTCCTCTCCAATATAATTACAGATTCTTCATCTGAGATAAATTCTGTAATAATGGTGGCCGATGGTCAAGAACAACGTTGGAGTGGCAGCTCAGGAACGGAATGCGTCCGAGAGGACGTCGAGCGGGGAAATGGAGCGATGACATGGATCCGTGTGCGGGCGCTGGGCTGTATTATTACATCGCACGGTCGCGAGAGGCCTTCATCCAGCAGTGGATTGATCGTGGCCGATGACGTTAATGGATGGCTATTGGAGTGGCTAAGTGTTAGGTCTGAGATGTGGCCATTCAATTTCCAGCGCGGTCGATAGCCTTTGCCAGGTTTTGGCAGTCACATTCTGTGTCGTTCCTCGCGATGTTAAAGTGTAATCTTTTGCATTAACTGGTAACCGAATGGGCAGAAAATCTGTAACAAACCGTTACCATTTTGCCGCACATTACCTTTTAAACTGGGACATGAATCGGGCTGCTACCGTGGAGTAATGGTGAGCAGCGCTCTGGACTTCAGAGGTCGTCAGTTTGATTACAACCAGTATGAGTGGGCACCCCATCTTCAATGAGTAGGTCGCGTGTGGAGGGGTAAAGTGTTGGTACTCCCACCTTTGCAAGACGTCTCGTCAGCATGGAAGAGTAGGCCATGTACACCGCTACATTTTAACTGAGAAACGGTGGGCAAACATCCTATGGCCGCTGTGCGGTTCAATTGGCGCATTTATTAATTCCGAAATTTCCACCGGAATCGTTGACCAAAGCGGTTACCGGTTGCCCTTTAACAACCCGAGTTATTTCTCATCTCCCTTAGGTATTGACAGAGACCCCCCCCCCCCCTCCCCTCCCCTGTGTGGCCTTTAACAGACTGTTGGGGCAAGTGCTGTTCGCGAGTAGCACCTGTGAAGGTCGACATGGGTGGGCAACATCCTGCCCGGTTGCGAATTGACCTAGGGGAGGTCCAGGACCAGTTAACATCGTCGTCGCTGGTGTTGGCCATGAGTGGGAATCGAACTCGGGTGGCCGTGTATGTAGCGCAACATGCTACCTACTGCACTACCACTCCCCACTGTCACGCGCAGGCGTGGTTTTGTTTCCGGGTGGTTTTAAGCCTGGACGTTCTCCCGTGAGGTCAACAACGAGGCGCATGTTTGTTTGGTATCTCAGCATTATCCCATCATCCTATTAGCATCAGGAGGCTGGAGTTGTTTATGTTGCGGCCGGATTGGAGAGGGAGGTGGAGCTCTCGGCGAGTGATCCCCCGAGTGACGGTGCTCCGGCCTCAACCCTGTATCCTCCACGCTCCCTCCTCCTACGCCAATGCCACCGACCTTCCGTGCCCGTCTGATATTAACTCACACGGGCAGCCGCCAAAACGCGGAGAGTTTCCGCTGCGACCACCACTTCAAGGTTAATCATTCGGGTTCTGCGATAAGACTATACTGTACTACGATATGTCACCGTATGAGCTCGGTTTCCCAGTGGTGCAGAGAGAATGCAAGTGGCAGAGCATTAGCTTCTCAACTGTGGAATGAGCTGTTAAGGTCTGTATGGGAGGCATCCTGTTGTTTTTAAAGTTCATTTGAAAACATCTTTGTAGGGTGTAGTATTCACACTCTTGTAAATAATGTGTCATTCCTTGTTACTGCTTTTAAGTATTTTCGCTTCCTGTGTATTTCACGGCAAGCCTAGTACTACACATTGTCTGCTGCAGCTGCAGATTTTAAGCGGGAGGAAGGGAGGGAGGCAGGGCCCGGCTGACACGTTGTTGCCAGGTAGCGGCGAGGCGAGAGATGAGCTCTGGGCCGGGCTCATCCCCGCGTGTATCCCCCACGTGCGCCGCAAAGTCGAGCAGTCGCCACCAGCAGTATGCGCTTAGCGGCCGTGGCAGTGATCGGGCATCGTCTGCCAAAGACCCTGGCAATTGCAGTTTAACCAAGGACTTAGCCGTTACCTTTTCCCTTTTCATCCTAATCTTCCTTCTCCTCCTCTTCGGACCTGCTCTCTTACCCAGCACTGACCAGTTTAAGCAGCCCTGGGCTCAGGTTACGGACACATTCTGGCAGCACTGCATGTACCGGCGACTTGCAAGCACGCAGACGGACTCGCGCCCCCCACGGTCGCCATTCAGGTGCGCGGTGCTGAGCGTGCCAGCCTCGCTCTGGCTCGTAAGACGAGCGGTCACTTGCGGGTACCCGAGGGGTTGGGTAGCGGACACCCAGGGCGGCCTCTGGCTGTGGAGGCGGGAGGTGAGAGATTCATAAGGAGCGGCAAGGTGTGCTTGGCACTCGCTCGCCAATCAACGCTGTTGGCCGGTGGACGGCTGGGGACGGTGCTACGAAGACACCCGAGGGGGAAGCCGTGGTTTGCCAGGCAGCGGCGCCACCGTAGTGCCCGCCACGCACCGGGCTCGGACTCTTCTAGCCACGTGACCGGCTGACCCGGAGCCGGCAGGCGCAGTTCCTGCGCAGCCCTGTGCCGCCTTGCACTGGCACCGAGGCTATCCGTGGGTTGGAAGCTGACCGGACCGGCGTGCGGGCAGCTGCGTGAGCAGGCGGACAGCGAGGATGTTGCTTGCCGGAGGGCATTGCCGCTACTGCTTGGCAGGTACGGTCACATGACCACTGCCTGCCGCATAACCACTGCCTGTCACATGATGACAACTTGTCACTTGAACACCGCCTGCCACCCCGTCAATTTGTGCACGAAGATCGAAATGGATCGAAAATGAAGCTGACTGCAGTTATTGTTGTTTGTTTATTTCGTATAACCAGTAAGAAGTCAAATAGACCAGGGTGAGTGTAATTTGCAAGAGTGACATTGGTTACCAAACAATAACAACTAAATCGGAGAAAAGGCAGCGGATCGTGTTGTGAAAAAATAAAAAAAACACTCCCGGAGGGGTAATGCTAGAGTAGTGAAAATGTGAGCTGGGATAACATTGTCTCCGAGCCCAGTTTCACATCTCTTTTTTTCTGTTGTAAATCAATTTTTACACTCGTCTCCCTAGATGATGAGAAACTCGTGGGACGGAAAAGTGCGAGACCGATTGAAACAGATGATGGTCCACCACCCACTACGTGATGAGCGATAGCACTACGGGTACAAAAGATATGTCTAGACCGCAAAAGGTGTAATCGGTGTGATTATGACCCGTATCTAACACGGTTTGCAATGCGCCTCATAGTTCGCAATGAGCTCCACGGTTCGCAATGAACTCCACGGTTCGCAATGAACTCCACAGTTCGCAATGAACTCCACCGTTCGCAATGGGCTCCACGGTTCGCAATGGGCTTCACGGTTCGCAATGGGCTCCACGGTTCGCAATGGGCTCCACGGTTCGCAATGGGCTTCACGGTTCGCAATGGGCTCCACGGTTCGCAATGAGTTCCACCGTTCGCAATGAACTCCACAGTTCGCAATGAACTCCACCGTTCGCAATGGGCTCCACGGTTTCGCAATGGGCTCCACCGTTCGCAATGAGCTCCACCGTTCGCAATGGGCTTCACGGTTCGCAATGGGCTCCACGGTTCGCAATGAGTTCCACCGTTCGCAATGAACTCCACGGTTCGCAATGGGCTCCATGGTTCCGTTGAGGTCTCCGCAGTTGCTTTTTGCTGTCAGGCTTCATTAGATTTTACCACTTGTGGAGGTGGCGACCGGTTCTGTCACCACCACGGCTCGTGCGGATTCAATGGCTTCGCGTGCTCCCTTGTTTTCCGGTAGGGGGAGGTCGTCGGCATCACACAACTGGTTAAGTGCTGGGATTCGCTATCGAACCTTCGTTTGGGTCATTGCTGTGAGCCTAGAGTTGTCCCTGGTGTTCTTTCTGAGCCGATTGACGGGAACATTCGCCGTTTTCCACAGCGGCTTCCGGGGCAAGAGTTGCGGCCCTTTGAGTGATCTCGATGGCCACGGTGGCAGCGGTGTTGTTGTGTATGTTCTCTGTCTACTCCATCGGTTTCGAACATCGTGGTTTTAATTTGATTTCATCGCGGATGCTGAGCACAGGCCCAAAGGCCCAAGATGCCAAGCCACCAGCAACAAGCAGCACTGTTTAAGTTGTAATAGATACGACTCGATACGTTTCTTAAGTTGAGCAAGGTTAAAAGAATTGTGGTCAAGAGGCGATGAGAGCGTGTTAACGTTGGAGAAGTGCGAGGGAAGAAGCAGGACTCTTAAGTGTTTGACCTGCAGTGTGGTGAGTGAGTGGGTGAGCGGGTGAATGAATGCGTGAATGCTGTGGTGAGTGAGTGGTTAATTCAGTGGATGAGTGTGGTGGTTGTACAGTGTACAATAGTGATGGTGGATGAGACCGAGTCCTCCGCACGTGTGGGGGAATTGACAAGAGAACAACAACGATGGTGGTAGCGATAGGACAGTGAGAAGGAGGCGAGTATTTGGTCTGGAATCGCTTTCTTACCGAGTCATCATCTGAAACACACCTTTATCCTGACTCCTCAAGGTGTGCTGCAAGGAAGGAGGCACGGTGTAAGTAATACATGATTGATGATGCCAATGGTCGTGGTCTGAACAAGACTGGCGTGATGATGGAAAGGGGCGGGGGAGAGGGGCAGCAACTCGATTAAGAAATCACCTGATCAGATTTCATTCTGCACCGTTCCAAAAACAGCTATTCAATCTGAGTGGGAGGAAATGGATTTGTGCCATGAGCTGCTCCTAATGCTTCCTGTAAGCGGAGTGCTCTGTGTGTGTGTGCCGGCCGGTGCGCATTGAGTCAACACTTATCGTCTTATGCACCCGTCGAATTTTAGTCCGCGTCTCGGGCTGTGGATTTCATGTAACGGTGCTCTTAGTCTGGTTGGTTAAAGCAGTCAGAGATGGAGTCAAAGAGTCGATGGGTCTCTGTGTGAGTTTATGGACTACAGACGTACACAAGCGACACGTAGACTTACACACAGGCCCATAGACCCACATGGAGTTGAGTCTCGGGCTGTGAGTTTAATTGAGTCATCTTCTCATGCCAGCGAAGTCAGTCAAACATTGTCTAACTCCAAGTTTTCTCGTGACCTCTGTAAATCGTTTTGTATCTCTCTTTTGTTTAAATACCCTTTAATATCCATCACACATATAGCCAAATATTATATTTGGTCCTCCTCGGTGCAGTGCAGTCTCGAATAATGATGCGACACAGAGTGACTGGGCACAGTGCTGCTGCTGCAGAAAAAACTCCTCCTCACCTGCGCTGCTCACCTGTGCTCTCCTACGTTTCATTAAGAATAGTAGAGTCTCGGCTTGTCATAGCCGGTGATCGTCGGATAAAATAAAAAAAGAAATTGGTTGACAAATATTTTTGTCGCTAATTTTGTTCACGAACCAAACGCTGGTGCTGCTCGCACGCATCTTGCGCTTGGCCACAGCTGCACCTGCAGCCCACTTGCATCCGGTGGGGGGGGGGGGGTAACGTGTATTCGGCTGCAAGTACAGACCACTTGCGTCCTGGTGTTGAGAGCTGAAGTGGGACATCTTGTGCTTGAGTAAAGATATGTGCTACTCACCTGTGCTGTTCACCTATCGTGCTCACCCCTCCTCACCTGCGCTGTTTGAGGGTGGCAACGAGGCCCAGCGGTACCGCGTTCGCTGCCACTTGTTGCAGCGGTTCATGGTCATTACTGCGGTGTTATATTTACCATGGTAATACGACTCGCAGTCTGCATCGCCCACAGTGCACGTTAAAGATCCCCTGGCGCCATTCGCGGGAGTAGACCACCGTGTGCCGGCATCCGTGTGTCCAAATTTTCCAAATCCAAAATTTACACCGCGATTTCCTCCATTGGGATCACGCATGCAGCAACCATCGCCCCCCCGCCTGGCAGCGCAGCCTCATGCCCCCAGGTCACTCGCCATGGTCGCTTGCGTTTTCACCTGGTTAAACAAATTGCGCTCATCTAAAACTAAAATGAACACCGATGTTCTCACACGTTTCACCTTTCCAAGGATATTTTATTTAACCAAGTGAGCATTCAAGAGACCCGGATGGGTCTCATTTTTGCAAGAGTGACTCGGGTCCCCAAAATAACAAAAAGCAACAGCATGCTCGCTAATTGCCGGTATGAAGCAAATGGAAAGCGGGGCAGAAACAACCGCGTTACAGTAATAAATAAAATAATTTCCACACCGTCACTGCACACCCTCCTCACCCGCTGCTTTTCACCTTTGCATTCCCAGAGACGGCGATGGCTACTGGGATATCCCTCCACAACGAGGGAATGGCTGTTGCCCTGGCAACTAGCGGGAGGGCCATCTTCCAGGAACCAGGGGCCACAGGTGTGTGTCTGTGTGAGTGCATGTGACTGTGTGTGTGGGTGTGTGTCTGTGTGTGTGTGTGTGCATGTGACTGTTGGGGAGCAGTAGTGTAGCGGTTAGCGCGCTGCGCAATGAACCTGGCGACCCGGGTTCAATTCCCGCTCACGGCCAACACCAGTGACGATTATCTGAACCGGTCCCGGGCCTCCCCTAGGTCGACTCAGCCTCAAATGAGTACCTGGTGCGGTGTGTAAACATCAGCACTGGGGAGACAAAAGCAGCCGGGTGTGGTGGTGCTTGCCACCCACTCCATCGTGTGCTGTGCTGGTCTTCATATGTGCTTGCTAACAGCACTTGCTGAAACAGTCTATTGAAAGCTATAAGTATGATCTTTATCTTTGTATGTGTGTTTGCACGTATACGAGTGTGTATGTATAGGGTTGTGTCTATGTGTGTATATTTGGTCTATGTGTGTGGATAAGTGTATTTGTATAGGTGCATGTGTGTGTATAAGGGTGTGTGTGTGCGTGCGTAGAACATCTGCCCCGGTTCGAAACATTCATGCGGGCCTGCAAATAATTCATCCTGGGTTTAACCAGCCTGGATTGCTTAAGGAGCTCCCAGACCATTGAAAGATCTGGACACAACCCCATCAGTGAGCTTCTCCGGCAGGCGAGGCTGCGTTGGTTGGTTCATGTAGCCCACATGCTCGGCCACACGCATGCCCAAGCAGCTTTTCTTTGGTCGAATAGAGGGAGCTAAAGAAGAGATGGGCTGATGCGATACAGGAGGATGTGGACTTGCCTTTGACTGGTACTAGCAGTATCAAGATCGACCTCTATGCAGGAGGCTCTTGAAGGACACAGTCGCCCTCCAGAAATCACGGAGGGCAGAGAAGCGACGTTCACAACCAGCGGAGCATCGGGTGGCTAAAATACAGCAAGTTGGCATAGTGGGGGGCACAGGTGGCACATCTGGCAGTCATCTCAGTCAATCCATGGCACCTGGGTCTGTTCTATGACCTCCTGCCAGCGAGCTTTCGACACTTGACGTGGCCTCAAAGTGCACCTAGCCTGGCACAGGCGCTGCGGTGACGTCACCACCACTTGATGGTGAACGGCGGTTGTTGTTGTGCGTGCGGGTGTGTTCCGCCCTGGCCTCCCACCTTCACCGCCACTGCGCCGCTGCCCGCTGTGAGTTGGTACCCGCAGCCGCATCCTCCGCGGGGAGCTAATTAACCGCGCTCGTTAGGCAAGTGCCTCACCCGCACCGCCACTTGACATTTAATTATCTGCCAGGGCGGAGTCTGGGAGCAGGGGGGGAAAGGGGGCGAGTGGGTGGGGGGCCCGCTGTTGAGCCGGTCGAGCTGGGAGGAAGTGAGAGGGCCACAGCGACCCCCGTGGTTTTTGTTTTTAACACAGTTGTTGAGCGAAGGCCCAATATACGTCAAGCGGCCAGCAACAAACGGCACTAACATAACAGTTTATATGGATAAGAGTTTACACCTTTCTTGGATTGAGCAAGGTTATTATTTCAAGAGCTTTTGGGGTAAAGGGACGATGATGATTCATGGGAGAGAATTCCAAGGTGTAGCAGTGCGAGGGAAGAAGCAGAAAGGGACGTGTGGTGAGCTGCAGTGTGGTGAGTGGGTGGGTTGCTGTGAGCTGCAGTGTGGTGAGTGGGTGGGTTGCTGTGAGCTGCAGTGTGGTGAGTGGGTGGGTTGCTGTGAGCTGCAGTGTGGTGAGAGGGTGGGTTGCTGTGAGCTGCAGTGTGGTGAGTGGGTGGGTTGCTGTGAGCTGCAGTGTGGTGAGTGGGTGGGTTGCTGTGAGCTGCAGTGTGGTGAGTGGGTGGGTTGCTGTGAGCTGCAGTGTGGTGAGTGGGTGGGTTGCTGTGAGCTGCAGTGTGGTGAGTGGGTGGGTTGCTGTGAGCTGCAGTGTGGTGAGTGGGTGGGTTGCTGTGAGCTGCAGTGTGGTGAGTGGGTGGGTTGCTGTGAGCTGCAGTGTGGTGAGTGGGTGGGTTGCTGTGAGCTGCAGTGTGGTGAGTGGGTGGGTTGCTGTGAGCTGCAGTGTGGTGAGTGGGTGGGTTGCTGTGAGCTGCAGTGTGGTGAGTGGGTGGGTTGCTGTGAGCTGCAGTGTGGTGAGTGGGTGGGTTGCTGTGAGCTGCAGTGTGGTGAGTGGGTGGGTTGCTGTGAGCTGCAGTATGGTGAGTGCGTGGGTTGCTATGAGCTGCAGTGTGGTGAGTGCGTGGGTTGCTGTGAGCTGCAGTATGGTGAGTGGTTGGGTTGCTGTGAGCTGCAGTGTGGTGGATGAGACTTAACAGTGAGTATCTGGGAGCGACTGATTCCTCAACACGGATGGAGGAATCGGTGAGTGAAGTTCATGGGCACAGTAATCAAGGTAGCAGGAACAGAAAAGTGATAAGGAGGCGAGTGACCGGCAGTGAGCAAGTGACTGAAGTGAATAGGTGAGTGCTGAATCCTTGCGCCGTGAAGAGGTGATGTCATCACTGCGGGATGTGATGCAGTAGATGTGTGCTGTAAGAAATCGTTTGCCGATTATCAGTTCCATTGCTCAACTAATCAGATAAAGCGAGAATAGTTGAAAAAGGTCTAATTTCTGTTCCCCGCGTGTGCCGCTGGACGGGAGGTGATGGGTGGAGCTTGGTGATGTCATGGGCATCATCCGCGTCGTCACACTGGGTGTGGCTTGTTTGGGGTTTTCTGCCTTCGGGAGACATTTGTAAAAGCGCCTAAGAAATTGACCACAAAGAAGTTGATTAAGAGGGCGGACACTTCCTATGTGCCCCCCATTCATGAAGGACGTCTCCCCCTCACGGGGGGTGAGGTGTCCCCCTCGCAGAGGAGGTGGTGTTCCCTTCACAGATGAGCTGAAGGAAGTGGCGTCAACCTCGCAGAGGAGATGTAGTCCCCCTCATGGAGGAGGTGGCAGCGTCATTCCCCGCGCGGAGGAGGAGGCATCCCTCTCATAGAGGAGGAGGTGTCCCCCTCGCGGAGGAGGCATCCCCCTTGCGGAGGAGGAGGCATCCCGCTTGTGAAGGAGGTGGATGTTGAATAGTAGACCTGTAGGTGAAGTTGGATGCTGCTGTGTTGCCATGACAACGGCGGGTCGCTGCTTTATGAATGATTAATGCAACCGGGAAAAGGGGCTGTGGGGGGCTGGGGGGCAGAGGGGGTGGGGGGTTGAATGTCGGGAGGGAGGTGAAGGGTTTGGACAACGCTTGAGTCCGCTCAGCCGTCAGAGGCTCTGGCAGACTGGTTGTGTGGCCCAGGGGACGGTCGCTCCCATACCACGAGCAGCACCAGCCTGGAAGTGTGGAGGGGCACTACCGCGTGTGGACCGAACCATCCCGTACAGACACTTACAGACACAGACACCTACAACAACCTGCAGACACACGTACCATCACGTACACATACATACACATACAGACACCTACAGACATATACATGTACATTTACCTACAGACACATACACCTATAGACACAGACACAGATACCTACAGATACCTACAGACACATACAGAATATAAATACATACAAACACGCATACACATATATAGCAGACACATACATATACACACGTGCGCACACCTTCGCACGCCCTCACACAAACTCAATCGCACAAAACAACAAGCCAAAGATTCCCCGCATAGCCTTCAATAGACCATTAAGGCAAGTGCTGTTAGCAAGCACCTATTAAGACCGGCACAGCACTTGTGCACACACACAACACACGCGCGCGCACATGCACAACACTCGCACACCAAGCACCTCCCACATGGATCCACGCGATCGCGGCCCCGGCTTGGCAACGGCGCCGGCTCCGTCGCCGGGCGGTGCCGCCCCACGGAGGCCCCCGTCCCCGGGCCGCGCCGGCCCCCAGGGCCGGGGGCGTGAGGCCGCCCGCTCCATCCTCAAGCGCGTCGTCTCCCGCTCCGACGACGGCCGCGGCACGGGCGCCCGGGGGCGTCAGCCCCAGCCGCCGGTACGCAAGGCGGCCTCCCTGCACGGCCACCTGGACCGGGCGGTGGCGGCGCCGCCGGCGACCTCCGCCCCACGTTCGCCCTCCCCGCTGCTGCGGGTGGAGTCGCCCGGGAGCCCCTCGGGCAGCCAGCGGCGCCGGCTGTCGGTGTTCGACTCGCTGGCGACGGCGCTGCAGCGGCGCCGGCACTCGGCGTCGGAGGCGCTGCAGAGGATTTTCACGCGGCGCCGCAGCTCGGCCGTGCAAGCGCTGTCACGCAGCTCGCACCAACTGCTGGCGGCCGTGGCGGCCGGCAGCTCGCGGGGGGGGGCAGCGCGGGACTCCGGCGACTTGGGTTCCTCAAGTGTGTGTCCGTGTCTCAAGGGAGTGTGTCTCTAGAGAGTTTGTGTCGCTGTAGGAGTGTGTGTGTGTCACTTGAGTGTGTCTCGCTTTATGATTGCGTACCCCTGTAAGATACACGCAACCTCCTTGTTGTCTGTGTTGCAGCGCTAGTGCTGTAATGTCATCATTGTCTCTGTCGCCGTTAAGTCGCGCTGCTTTCGCAATGCTGCAGTGGTTGTAATGCAGTTGTGCGTGAGTGCGACGCTCCGGTGGCTGTGTTTCCACGTTGTGGTGCTGTCGTGCCCTGTGCAGTAGTGAGGCCAGTTGCGGTGCTGTAGTATCACGTTTATTGAAGTGAGCAAGGTTATTGTGTTATAAGAGCTTAGGGGGGAAAATAGGTTGATTGAAGGGGATTCCAAAGTGGAGCGGTGCGACACAAGAAGAGGAAAGATAAGTGAGGTGACCTGCAGTGTGGTGAATGAGTGGGTGGGTGAGTGCGTGAGTGTGCGGATGAGTGAGTGTGCTGTTGCGACCTGGTTGTGGTTGTTGCACACAGTGTGGTGGATGAGATGAAGCAGTTTCGGCCGACCGGTGTACGTTGGTGCGGCGGCAGTAACAGTGGTGGGGGGGGGGGGCGGTGTTGCCACCCTGGCAGGTTCCGCGCGGCGCCCGACGGCCAAGTACACGAAGGTGGGCGAGCGCTTGCGCCACGTGATCCCGGGGCCCGTGCAGTGCTCGGTAGCATGCGGGGGCCGCGCCTGCAAGTACGAGAATCCATCCCGCCTGCGCGCCGACGAGCAGGCCGTGCACGGGGTGTACTCCTCCTGGTGGGAGCGCCACGCTCGCGTGCGCACGCACGCACGTGTACAGAGGCGCACGCACGCGTACTGACAGATACACTCGCACAGACACGTACAACGTACGCTCGCATACAGACACGCACACTCATGCACGCGCATGTACAGACACGCAAATGTGCAACAACAACACCCAATCTTCTCATTAACGCAGCCGCTGCTGCGGGAGCCGTCTCACATTGACATGCTAATCTCTAATATCTCGCAATACAATGGCCGCTTCAGCACCGTAGTCGTGAGGTTTCTCAGGCTCTTCGATCTTTAATTTCGATTTAAAGCTTTCGTGACTGCAGGGATTCAACTTCTGGGTTCTTTCGGTAAAGTCACGTAGAATGGAGATAAAATAATAAAAATAATAATAACAATAAAATTATCACGACGTTTCGACCACAACACAAGTAGCTTTCCTCAGGTGAAGAAACAGGACTGTCTGGAAGACAGCACTTGAGTGAACCCTGTCAAGCTTGGAAGCATCTTTTAAGCTGTGTGGGAGGAACAGAGCGCCTTGACAAAGGAGTTTACATATAAATTAGCATGTAACTGGGGGATTAGCATGATGTTGGTGTGAGGGATTAGCACCACGGAGAGCGACGAGCTTTGTTCAGACGGACGAATCCATCTATGTACGGAACGGAGGAGGGGGGAGAAGAGTTTACATATCAACAGTAAATTAGCATGTAACTGGGCGATTAGCATGATGTTAGTGTGAGGGATTAACACCACGGAGAGCGACGAGCTTTGTTCAGACGGACGAGTCCATCTATATTCTTGGTTCTTTCAGTACAGTCACGTAGAAGGGAAGCAATAAAATAATTAAAATATAAAACAATAAAATTCTCACGACGTCTGCAAACTAAGTTGCTTCTGTGGATGTAGTTACATTGGAGAAACCAAACAACATGTCTCGGACCGAATTTGTGAACACAAAGCAGACCTGAAACACGGTAGGACCAACACCTCGGCCTTAGCAGATCACTGTTATAATTCAGTGGGTTCACATGACATTGACTTCTCCAAGACAGAGGTTCTTTGCAAGCAACCTGGCTCAATGAGAGATTTGTTCATGAGGTTATCCACATATACAAACACAGACAATTTCAACCGAGAAGATGGATTCTGGCTTAGTAATCATTGGAAGGATTTGATAAACCATTTCAGGTCTTAATTGATTGATCACGCTTAAAGTGGCTTTCAGACCGCATCCATTATTTTTCGTCTCCCCCCTCCTTTCCGAACATAGATGGACTCGTCCATCTGAACAAACTGTCAAATCGCTCTTCGTGGTGCTAACGTAAAAAATAACCGCCACTTTTTTCAAATTTTCTTGTTGTGGTTTTCACACCTGATGATGATTGCTTGTGTTGCAGTCGAAACGTCGTGAGAATTTTATTGTTTTATATTTGTATTATTTTATTGTTTCCCTTCTACGTAACTTTACCGAAAGAACCAAGAATATGAGTCCATCTATGTTCGGAACGCAGGAGGGGGGGGGGAAGAGGAAGAAACGGCCACGGTGCGCTGCTCTGTCCTGTGTTGCGTTATAACTATGCTATAAACTAGACTACTATACATTACAATATTATACCTTCCAATCTAAACTACATTGTATAATATCGTATCCATAGACAAACCCTACCCTTGAATTATACAATGCGTTACTATACACTACCCTATACTTTAGACTATAAAGTATTAGACTTGTAGTATTACACTATGTATTTTACTAACCCTACTGTAAACCACACTGCTGTATATTCACTATACAATTACGGTACTATATATTGCTTTATGAATTATGTTAAACATGCTAATGTAAACTCCTTTGTCAAGGCGCTCTGTTCCTCCCACACAGCTTAAAAGACGCTTCCAAGCTTGGCAGGGTTCACTCAAGCGCTGTCTTCCGGACAGTCCTGTTTCTTCACCTGAGGAAGGCTACTTGTGTTGTGGCCGAAACGTCTTGAGAATTTTATTCTGTTATTATTATTTTTATTATTTTATCTCCATTCTCCGATCTTACATTTACATGCAAATTCTATCTCTAGCCCCGCCCACTTACCCTTGGGTTGCACCAATCTCAAACCTATATAACCTCTTGCTGCAGCAGCTCTCCCGCCATATTTCTCCTGCCTCAGCAGTTCGCCTGCTGTATTTTTTCACCTGAAGACGATTTCTCGTGTTGCGATTGAAACATCGTGATTTTTATTTTATTTTTCTATCTACGTGACTTTACCGAAAGACCCAAAGAGTATGAACACCCACCATTCACCACAGGAGGTCACGAGATGGACCCAGGTGTGGGTGGCCAGCATCACGCTCGGCCCCAGAAGCACACGCATTGCTGGCAGTGGCATGTACAAAGACAGAGATCCCCCGTATAGCCTTTACAGATTGTTTGGGCAAGTGCTATTAGCGGGTAGCACCTATGAAGGCCGGCTCCGCACACGAGGAGGTTGTGTGGCCACCACCACCACGCTCGGCCGCAGTAGCACACGCACTCTCTCACAGTGGCGTGCACACACACTCGCAAACGATGGCACACACGGGGTAGTTGGGCTGGCGTGTGACCGTGTGTGCGTGCTGTGACCTCAGGGTCACGGAGAACATCCTGGCCATGGCTCGCCCGTCCACTGAGACCATCGAGAAGTACGACGTCATCGAGCAGTTCAAGAGGTGCGGGGGCGTGGCGGGGGCACGGAGGAGGCGGGGGGCACGGAGGATTAGGGGGCATGGGCTCAGGCATGCTATTGGGACCCAGGGATTGGGGGTGGGTTAAGGTGGTCAATGGGTGGGTAAGGGAGTACAACTGGCACACTTGCATCGCAGGGAGATAAAGGCAGCCGGGCGTGGTGCTGGTCACCCACCCCCTCCTGCGCCGTGCTGATCTTCATAGAGGCTACATGGTGGGGTTTTTGTCTTTGTGTGTGCAGTCTGGGTATCAGCACGGTGATTAACCTGCAGTGGCCGGGGGAGCACGCGAGCTGCGGCTTCCCCCTGGAGGAGGAGAGCGGCTTCACCTACCTGCCTCGCGTCTTCATGGACAACAACAGTGGGCGCTCGTCCACACGCGCGCACACACGGGCGGACTCGCACGCGGACTCGCACTCTACACAGATCCCAGTGGACTCGGCTGTGATTTCAAAAACTCTGTTCCTGTGTCCCCCACCGTTTCCCCTGGGCCGTTTGTGAAAAGTGAGGATTGTGTGGATTTTTTGTAAAATGTTCTGCAAGGACTGGAGTTGAGAAACACTGCCCCCAACAGAGAACACAGGCTCGCTTTCACGGACCGGCGTGCCCAGCTTGTTTGCGTAACTCTCTCCCTTTTGCCTTCGCAGTTTATTTCTACAACTTCTGCTGGAAGGACTATGGCGTGGCGTCGCTCACCACCATCCTCGACATGGTCAAGGTCATCACCTTTGCCCTGCAGGAGGGGAAGGTGGCGATCCACTGCCATGCCGGCTTGGGGCGCACCGGTGAGCGCCAGACGGCAACACGACGCGAGTTCGCCAGACCGCAACCCGAGTTCGATTCCCCTTGTTGCCGGCCAACGTCAGTGACGAATACCTGAACTGGTCCTCCATTTCCACTCGGGCCTGGGCCTCATCTAGGTAGACTCTACATGAGTACCTGGTGCAGTGTGTAAAACATCAGAACTGGAGAGACAAAGGTGGCAGGGAATGGTTCTGGCCACCCACCCCCTCGTATTCCGTGCCTGCCTTGATAGGTGCTCGCTAACAGCACTTGCCCCAACGGTCTGCGTAATGACAACCTGGTGCGGGCGGGTTCACTGGTGTGAGTGGGAATAAATCCCGGGTGGCCTGCTTCATAGCGTAGTGCCCTAATCACTGCGCCACCACTCTTCCCCCCTCACACCCCCCCCACCGCCACCCCCACACACGTGCAACACAGGTGTGCTGATCGCGTGCTACCTGGTGTTCGCGGGGCGCATGCACCCGGACCAGGCCATCCTGTACGTGCGCGCACGCCGCCCCAACGCGGTGCAGACGCGCGGGCAGCTGCTGTGCGTGCGCGAATTCGCTCAGTTCCTCACGCCCCTCCGCTCCGTCTTCAGCTGCATGGCGTGGGCGCCCCCTACCGAGCCCCTCACGCCGGGCACCGCCTGGCCCGCCTCGACGCCCTACCGGGCCCCGCCGGTCACGCTCTCGCAGTACCTCATCCGCCAGAGGCACCTGCTGCACGGGTGGGTGTGCTGGTAGTGCTGGCGACGGTGGTGGTGGTGAGGGTTGGCACGCGGGGAGGGTGGTGGTTGTGTTGGCACAGGTCGCTGTCGCTCACTTTCTCCTTCAATCCCCCCTTCTTAATGCAATTCTCTCTCCATCTGCCTCCGTCATTCCATTCCTCTGTCTATGCCTCTGTCTCATCCTGCATTGCTTCTTTGCCCCTTTCTTCTGTCCCTCCGCCCTACTAACCCTCTCCCTTCCTCCCAATGTCTTTGTGTCCGAATCTTTGTTATTGTGTCTGTATCATTGCCTGTGTGTCCTTGGGTTAATATCTGTGCTTCCGCATCCTTGTCTTTGTCCTTGTGTCCCTGTTCTCGAGTGCAGCTATGAGGCTCGACGCCTGAAGCACGTGCCCAAGATCGTGCACCTGGTTTGCCACCTACTGACGCAGATCGCCAACAATGCATGCCCTCCCACACACGGGTGTGTGACCACCGCACAGACACCACACCTCCACCATACAACGCCACACACCATGCCTCCTCCAACACGCAACACCACTCGCCACGCGACCACACCGCCATACTCCGCGGTGACGTCCGGGTGATGTTGTGCCGTGGCTGCGGCGGCAGGGACGGCAGCTCGGACTCGTCGGACAGCGAGGTGGAGGTGCCCGACCTGACGGCGGAGATCGAGAAGACGGTCTCCCAGCTGGCACTGCTCTGCTTCGAGCCCGATGCCGCGCCGCTTCCTGACTCCGCAGACGAGGAGGGGGAGGAGGAGGGGGCGGGGGGGCCCGCAGACCCCGGCGGCCACGGCACCCTGGCCCCCTGGTGGCCTCGGGGCGGCCGCGCCGCAGCTGGTTCCCGGCGGCCCGGCCCGCGCAGGTTCAGCTACAGCGACTCGGACCTGAGGAGGGCGGGCGCCGGCGACGGCCTGCGGGAAGCAGGCCCCACGAGCCCGCCGGGGGGGGGGCCCCGCTTTGCCGCCGGGGTCCCCCCGCCGCCGGGCCGCCCCACGGAGTCGGGAGGGGCGGCGGGAGAGCGGACGCCGGGGCGCCGGCGCGAGGACGGCGAGCACGGCGTGGCCGGCGGGACGGGCGGAGGAGCCGACCCCCGCACGCTGTTCTACCAACGGCTCGGCGATGGCGCCTCCGGGACGGTGGACCCCCCTCTCATCGTGGTGCCACCGCCCCCTCGGGACCCCCCCCCGCCGATCGTGCTGCAGAGCCCCAGCGACGAGTCGCAGCCCGAGGAGGGGGACGGCAACCGCGTCGGACCGTCGGGTCCCGCCGCTGGGCCCGCCGGGAGGTCCGCGGTGGCGACGGCGTCCGAGGGCGAGGAAGAGGAGGTGGCGGTATCCGCGGTGGCACCCGGTGGGGAGGTAGCGACTACGTCGGAAGACGGGACCCGGCGCTATTGTGGCAGCAGCAGTAGCAGCGCTGGCAGGGTGAACGACACGACGCCGCCCATCCCCGCTGGCGGGGCCCACCATCGGACTAGCGGGGCACGGCAACCGGCGCCCAACGGTACGTGCAGGCCGGAGCGGGAGGGCCGGGAGTCTCTGCCCCGGCAGCAAGAGCAGCAGCAGCAGAAACGTTGGCAGCAGCAGCAGCAGCAGCAGCAGCAGCAGCGGAGGAGGGTGAGGAGGCACCAGCGCCGGAGCCGGTCGCCCAGGGAGGCGGTGACGCGAGCGGACACGCCACCGGGGTTGCACGGTGGCACCGGAGGGGACGCCCGGGCCTCGGAGGGGAGTGAGGGGGACGGGCCCTTGGTGGGGGGGAAAGGGGGGCCCCGCCGGCTGGAGGTGGCACAGGCGCTGACAGAGGAGACGCCAGAGCCGGGATGTGCGCTGTGGGAGAGGGTGGCTGCGTGGCAGGTGCGCGGGTGTAACAGTGCGAGTGTGTACAGGGGAGCGGTAGTGTAGCGGTTAGCGCGCTGCGCTACGAACCCAGCGACCCGAGTTCGATTCCCGCTCACGGTCGACACCCAGTGACGATTATCTGAACCGGTTCTGGGCCTCTCCTAGGTCGACTCAGGCTTAAATGAGTACCTGGTGCGATGCGTAAATATCGCAAAAGCGGTCGGGCGTGGTGTTGCATAGGTGCCCGCTAATGGCACTTGCCCCAAGAGTCTGTGAAGGTTACATGGGGTGGCAGGTGGGCGGGTGGAGGACCTTTGCCATTCGTTCCCATGCGCTGCGTGCCAAGTGCCCTGTGTTGTGCCGCGTGTGCCGTGCGTGTGTGCCGCCTGCCACGTGCGTCGCCGTCGTCGCCGCGCGTGCCGGGGCTGGGGGGGGGTGCGCAGCGGGAGCTGAACTGGCGCGAGGGGGCGTGGGAGCGGCTGTGCGGCGAGCGCCGCCCGGCCGTGCTCGCCGCCCTCATGTTCTCGTGGCTGGAGCAGCTGCGCGAGCCGGCGCTGGGCCACACCGACCTGGAGCGCCTGCACGAGGCGAGCGGTGCCCGCGGGGTCTGCCCCGCCACGCGGGCGCTGCAGGCACTCAGCAAGGTGCCGCCACGCGCGTCCGTACGCACGCACGCATGCCACGTGCGCACACGTGCACATGCATACATACATACTCGTGTGTATCAGGTCAACCGGTTTATTTCAGGTAAAGCGCATTGAGCTGAGAAGTTATTTTCAGTGGCGACCCAGCCGCTTCTAAAGCAGGGACATTTTATAAACGCGACTAATCAATAATATTAAACTGTTGGGGAGACTGCCCCCCCGCCTCCCCGTTCTCCTGTGACCCCCCCGTTCTCCGACTTTCCCCCCCTCGCGGCTGCCCCTCGTGGTATGATTTAAATGTCTTTACTAACCACTTGACAAATACACCGCTGTGCTCTTCTCGTACACGCCAACCACGAGCTGCGCAGTGGCGAGAGTACCCACGTGGGCAGAATACACGGGACACCACGACGCGCGGGCTCACAAGCTAACGTACACGGCGAACGCGCACGCGCGGGCAAAATATACGCTCGTGCGCAAACACAAGAAGCCACAGCGCGCAGGCTCACCACGCAGCCTTCTCCGTATTCGCAGAGACAACACGACACGGTTTAATGTCTACTGGCGATTTATTCTCTGTTTAATTAGAGTTAGCTTACCCGTGTTAGTGTGGACCAGCAGGGCAAATCTAACCTATCTCTCTACGGTCTAATACTCCAGTAGCCTGTCCTCTCTCTACTCACTCTCTCTATTATAATTTCCCCCTTTGCCTTACTTCTCCTCTTCGTACTTACGATCCGACCTCGTGGTATTGGAAGTCGTGGAAAGACGAGGCTGCACGCGGCTTTTGCTGGGAGCTGGATCTGGCTGCTCTGCGACCCGTCTCACAGACGTTCGAGTAGCAGGAGACGATCACACCTCGGTCCCTTACTCCACAAGATCCCGGCCAAAGAGACTGGGCTTCCCAATTTCATCCCTTTTTATGCTCCTACTTCAAAGCCCACGCGCCGCCGATCTGCTGGCTTCTCATCCAATCAGGAGCCTCCTCTCCGACGCCCCGCCCCCCATTATTTAGCTAAGTGCACCTCCGACAACTAAAGGTGGGCCTGTGCCACCCCGCCCCCCTGCCGGCCTGCCGCGTGCACCGCATCATAGGGATCAACCTGTGCCGCCCCCCCACCTCCCTGCTGGTCCGCGTGTGCCCTTGGCTGTTTCCTCACTGCGGTTCTCAGTAGTTCGCCGTGGCCGTGCAACTTTAAGTCAGTCCACGGCGCCACAGTGCCGTTCGGCCTGGGGGGGGGGGGGTGCCTGCCAATTCCCTGGCCCTGAGAAACCGTGGAGCACCACCACGAGGGAGGCCCTCGGGTGAAAACTCAGGGGCAGGTGACCCCCCCCCACGAGGCCCTACGTGAGTGTGTGTGTTCATGTGGAGGGTGGTGGGGGAAGCGCTGTGACGGCACCCCCGTTGCAGGCACGGCTCCCACGGAGCGGCTTCGCTGTCGTGGCACCACACAACCACATTAAAATATTTTAACAGTTCCCAGGTCTCCCTTAGGTCGACTAAACCTGAAATGAGTACCTGGTGCGATGTGTAAACATCGCCACTAGGGAGACAAAAGCTGTTGCTAACGCCCACCACCTCGTGTGCTGTGCCGGCCTTCATAGGTGCTCTCTAACAACACTTGCCCCAGCAGTCTGTTCAGGCTATCGGGGGGGTCTTTGTCTTTGGTCCCTAGGGCCAGGAGCAGACGGTGCTGTGCGTGATGGACTGTGTCGCCGGGCTGGGGCCGCTGCCTCCACAGCTGGAGGACGCGCTGCTGTGTCGAGTGGCACGCGCGCTCACACAGGTACGGGTCGGTGGGGGATGATTGGTGAGCGACACACGGAGCGACGCACTGGGAGGGCGGTGGCACGGAGCGGGAGCGACGCGCGTCGTGGGAGGGACACGGGGTAACGAGACGCGATGCACGGAGCGCCGCAGTTCTGGGTGGGGGGGTAATATGAGGAGTGATGCAAGGGACAACACGGGGAGTGACACATGGGGGTGACGGAAGAACAGTGGGTGACAGAGGGTGACAGAGGGCAACACAGTAAGAGACTGAGGATGACTCGAGGGCTGATGACACGGGGAGAGTGACGCAAGGGCAAACGACACGGGGAGTGACACACGCGGTGACAAAGTGGCCCCTCTGTCATCCCGCAGGTCGGCATGGGAGGCTCCGGTGGGGAAGAGGAGGAGGGGGAGGAGGCCGTGGCGGGGGCCCTGAAGGCCGTGCTGGGGCCCCTGCTGGTGGAGCGGAGGGGAGAGGCGGCGGTGCGGCGGCGCTAGCGGCACGACCCCTGCTCCCCTAATGTCGGGAATGGTGGAGTGTTGTGGGCCAGGAGATGGGACCCTGAGTGTGTGGCCAACACCAGTGAAGATGATCTGAACCGGTCCTGGGCCTCCCCTAGGTCGACTCGGCCTCAAATGAGTATCTGATGCGGTGTGTAAAATCGCCACTTGAGAGACAAAGGCGGTTGGACGTGATGCTGGCCACCCACCCTCGTGTGCCGTGCCGGCCTTCATAGGTGCTTGCTTAGCACTTGCCCCCAACTGTCTATTGAGGTTATATGGGGGATCTTTGTCTTTCTTTGGTGTGGCGTTGTGAATGCCAGTGCATATCTGTGGGTGGCGAGTGAGTGGTGGCACAGTGGTTAGTGCACTAAACTTCAAACCTGGACAGCCGAGTTTTCGATTCCAGCCCATGGTATCAGAACTGGTCCCGGGCCTCACCTAGATTGGCTCGGCTTTATACGAGTACCTGGTGCAGTGTATAAACGTCAGCACTGGGGAGACAAAAGTGGCTTGGCGTGGTGCCGCTTACTCGGTGCTTGCCGCAACGGTCTGTGAAAGATCAGGAAGGGGATCCGTGTGTCCGTGTGCGTGTGTCAGTGTGCTTGTGTTTCAAAGAGTTTGGTGCAAGTTTCAGTGTGCTTGTTGGTGTGCGTGCTTTAGGGTGTTTGATGTCAACGTGTGGAGCAGCGGTTTGGGCATTGCACCACAAATGCAAGCACCCGTTGGATTCCAGACCACGGCCAACACCAGTTGCGAGCAAGAGCCACACGGGTTCGGTGGGCCTAAACCCTTCGCCAGACTGCACCGACCAGCGTGATAGAGTATGGTCAAACAACCCTCTTGACCGACACGGCCTGGGGAGACCTTCATCCAGCAGTGGATTTATCAAGGGCTGTACAGTGTATTTATTTTGTAGTTGCCGGTGTTTCAGTGCGTACCGTTATGTACGTGTATCACAGCGTCTGTGATCATGTGTTTTGGCACACACGCGTGCCATTATGTTCCTGTTAGTGGTTAGCGTCCGTGACGAACCGAGCTACCAGAGTTCGATTCCAGGCCACGGCAAACATCAGCAGCGAACGAAATCACAGCCTGTCCCGAGCACGCAAATCGGTTGTAAAGGAGTACCCTGTGCGATGTGTAAACATCGGCGTTAGGGAGACAAAGGTGGCCGGGCGTGGTGCCATCCACGCCAACCCATCATGCGCACCCGTTCATAGGTGCTCACTAACAGCACTTGCCCCGACAGCCTTCTGAAGGCTATACGGAGGTCTTTGTGTCAGTTGCCGAGCAAGGGCTCGGCCTGTAGAGTGGGAGCCCCGAGTGTGGTTGGCGGGGCCACGTTAGTGGCGCTGGTGTCGTTATTAATTTATCGTCCGCTCGTGAATATTCCCAGCGCTGGGAGCGAAAATAAAAGCGATAGCGAAGCGACGGCGAGTCTGACTCAACACCATGGGACGCGCGGTGGGACGCAAGCAACACGCAGACACGATGGTACACGCGGCGGATACAGTTGCACCCAAGCACTCGACAGGACACACAAGGAATGTGACGCACGCCACGAATTAATCTGAAGCTTTATTACAAAAACGTGGGAGGCTGCCCGGGTTATGTACACGTGGGGTCGGCGCCCGCCGCCTACAGGCCCAGCAGGCAGCGAGCCTCCTGGCTCTGCGCCTGCAGCGTCTCGCTGGCATACTTGGCCAGCAGCTCCATCTTCCTGCGCTGAAGCAGCGCCTCCTCCACCTGTGCAGCATGGGAGAGTGGTTAGCGTGCTGCGCCACGACCTGGTGACCCGAGTTCGATTCACGCTCACGGCCAATGCCAGTGACTTATCTAAATCTGTCTTGGGCCTCCCCTAGGTCGAGTCAGCCTCAAATGATTACATAGTGCGATGCGTAAACATCGCTACTGGGGAAACAAAGGCGTCTGGACACAGTGCTGGCCACCACCCACCCCCTCATATGCCATGCCTTCATAGCTGCTCAGTCTCATAAGGCTATACGGTGTGTGTCTTTATTTCGACATGGCAAACACATGCATGGTACATGTTGGTGAATGGGTCCACCGGACGAGCCATATCTGGTCAACCACCACCTCACTGCCGGTCTCACCAACAAACTATCACGCAGACTCAACTACTCATTCATTCAACCATTCACCAATTAATTCACTTACCCACCCAATCACTCATGCACGAACTAATTCACACACCGACCCACTCATTTACTGACCCACCAACTCATTCACACACTCAAACACACAACCACTCATTTATGCACTCCCCCATTCACTCATACCCTCTGATTCACTCACACCCACACACACACCCAGGGCCCTCACCTCCTTCTGTGTGGGTACCGGGACGTGAGCGATGAAGTGCTGCTGCTGCTTGTCCTGCGTCTCCCCGCCACTGCCCTCTTCCTCCTCATCTGACTGGGGGGGCAGCACAGTGGATGTATGGAGCAAGGTTACCACCGAAATGACACCACACGATGCCACCGCTGCTACGGTTACCACGGTGACGCCGATCACGACGGAAACTCGTCACCCGCCGCTCACCTCGCCTCTCGGCACCGCGTAGATGTCTTCCTCCTCCTCCTCCTGCGCCGCGGCCGCCTTGTCCCCGCCAGCGGCTGCTCGGGCCTCCCGCTCCTCGCGCCACCGCGCCACCGCCTGCGCGACCACTGCAGCAACCGCACGCAACGCAAACGCTCTGCAAACTGCCACCTCGCACGTGGGGGCCGGGCACAGCAACGAGCGCCGATCGTTCACGCGGTAGTCAACGCCACGCCCATTGGCCCCCGCCGTGCCACAAGGTGTCCATCTGTCAAACGTCTAAAGTTTCTCAAATGCGTGGCGCAGGACGGAGTTTGATGGTGATCAGTTGAAGCGTGTCGGTGACCACCTTTGGGAACCAAATTGAACGTGCGTACCGAAATAGCCTTGGCCCATGAGCCAGGGTCCATCCTGTAATGTTGCTGGTGAGAACACTGTTCTTTGTGTGGTATGGGTGAGGGCTAGTGGTGAGGCAGCTAGTGAGAGAAGAATGGTGGCCAAGGGTCGATGCTGGTGGTGAGGATTAGAGCTGGTGAGCTTGAGGACTTGCGAGAATAAGGAAGTCGGTGGTGAGGGTTGTGGTGGTGTTTGCGGTGAGGCTGCCAATGAAGATCAGCGTTGCGGGTGAGGGCCGATGGTGATGGTGAGAAAAGGTGGCGAGGCTCGGTGCTGGTATGAGAGACTGATGGCGAGACTGTTGGTAACTGCGTGTCGGTGAGGCCTGCTAGCGAGGCTACTGGCTAGAGTGCTGGAGGTGAGCGGAGGGCTGGTGGTGAGCGAGAGAGCTGGTGGTGAGTGTGAGGGCTGGAGGTGAGCGGAGGGCTGGTGGTGAGCGCGAGGGCTGGGGGTGAGCGTGAGGGCTGGTGATGAGTGTGAGGGCTGGTGGTGAGCGCGAGGGCTGGTGGTGAGCGTGAGGGCTGGTGGTGAGTGTGAGGGCTGGGGGTGAGTGTGAGGGCTGGTGGTGAGTGTGAGGGCTGGTGGTGAGTGTGAGGGCTGGTGGTGAGTGTGAGGGCTGGTGGTGAGTGAGAGGGTTGGTGGTGAGTGTGAGGGCTGGTGGTGAGCGAGAGGGCTGGTGATGAGTGTGAGGGCTGGGGGTGAGTGTGAGGGCTGGTGGTGAGTGAGAGGGTTGGTGGTGAGCGTGAGGGCTGGTGGTGAGCGCGAGGGCTGGTGGTGAGCGCGAGGGCTGGGGGTGAGTGTGAGGGCTGGTGGTGAGTGTGAGGGCTGGTGGTGAGTGAGAGGGTTGGTGGTGAGTGTGAGGGCTGGTGGTGAGCGAGAGGGCTGGTGATGAGTGTGAGGGCTGGGGGTGAGTGTGAGGGCTGGTGGTGAGTGTGAGGGCTGGTGGTGAGTGTGAGGGCTGGTGGTGAGTGAGAGGGCTGGTGGTGAGCGTGAGGGCTGTTGGTGAGCGTGAGGGCTGGTGGTGAGCGAAAGGGCTGGTGGTGAGTGTGAGGGCTGGTGGTGAGTGTGAGGGCTGGGGGTGAGCGAGAGGGCTGGTGGTGAGTGTGAGGGCTGGTGGTGAGCGTGAGGGCTGGTGGTGAGCGCCAGGGCTGGTGGTGAGCGAGAGGGCTAGTGGTGAGCGCCAGGGCTGGTGGTGAGCGCGAGGGCTGGTGGTGAGTGAGAGGGCTGGTGGTGAGTGTGAGGGCTGGTGGTGAGTGTGAGGGCTGGTGGTGAGCGCGAGGGCTGGGGGTGAGTGTGAGGGCTGGTGGTGAGCGCGAGGGCTGGGGGTGAGTGTGAGGGCTGGTGGTGAGCGCGAGGGCTGGTGGTGAGTGAGAGGGCTGGTGGTGAGTGTGAGGGCTGGTGGTGAGCGAGAGGGTTGGTGAGTGTGAGGGCTGGTGGTGAGTGCGAGGGCTGGTGATGAGCGCGAGGGCTGGTGGTGAGTGTGAGGGCTGGTGGTGAGCGAGAGGGCTGGTGGTGAGCGAGAGGGCTAGTGGTGAGTGTGAGGGCTGGTGGTGAGTGTGAGGGCTGGTGGTGAGCGAGAGGGTTGGTGGTGAGTGTGAGGGCTGGTGGTGAGCGAGAGGGTTGGTGGTGAGTGTGAGGGCTGGTGGTGAGTGAGAGGGCTGGTGGTGAGTGTGAGGGCTGGTGGTGAGCGAGAGGGCTGGTGGTGAGCGAGAGGGCTGGTGGTGAGCGAGAGGGCAGGTGGTGAGTGAGAGGGCTGGTGGTGAGAGAGAGGGTTGGTGGTGAGTGTGAGGGCTGGTGGTGAGAGAGAGGGCTGGTGGTGAGCGAGAGGGTTGGTGGTGAGCGAGAGGGCTGGTGGTGAGCGAGAGGGCTGGTGGTGAGCGAGAGGGCTGGTGGTGAGCGAGAGGGTTGGTGGTGAGCGCGAGGGCTGGGGGTGAGCGAGAGAGCTGGTGGTGAGTGTGAGGGCTGGTGGTGAGCGTGAGGGCTGGTGGTGAGCGAGAGGGCTGGTGGTGAGCGAGAGGGCTGGTGGTGAGCGAGAGGGTTGGTGGTGAGTGTGAGGGCTGGTGGTGTGTGTGAGGGCTGGGGGTGAGCGCAAGACGGCACACGCGCCCCTCACCCTCCTTCTCGAGCGCCTGCTCGAGTGGCACCAGCACGCCGTCGTCCTCATCGCGGTAGCCGTAGTAGTCGGCGTCGATGTCCTTCATGAGCTCCCCACGCGTCTTGCGGGGGGCCTTCAGGGCTGGTGGGGGGCAAGGGGGCACACGGTCAATGCTGACTCGGTGTCCGCTCATTCTGTCGTGTCGCACGGCAGTGCCAGCCATCTCGCGCACGAGCGTCGGTGTGGCGAATGGAGTCTTGTGTGTCTAGGGGAAATGGTAACGTCGTGGTTAGTGAAACTGCACTACGAACATGACGACCCGGGTTCGATTCCCGCTCATGGACAATAACAGTGGCGATTATCTGAACCGGTCCTGGGCCTCTCCGAGGTCGACTCAGCCTTAAATGCGGAGTGTAAACATCGTCACTGGGGAGACGAAGATGGCCGGGCGTGGTGCTGGCCACCCACGCTCTCGTGCGCCATTCCAGCTTTCATTGGTGCTCACTGACTGCAATTACCCCAACAGTCTGTTAAATGCTATACGGGTAATCTTTGTTTGTATGTGTTTTTACATCTTTGTGTCTGTGTGTGATGTGTCTGTGTGTCATCTGGCTCGGCAGCTGAAGAACCGCGGTACATCGTATTTCCTCTAAGTCCATTGTACGGTTGTGTGGTTTTCTGGTTGTGGGTGTGCGGTTGTGCGGTTGTGCGGTTGTGGTTGCCTGCGCCACTCACGCTCCTGGTCAAAGAGCTCGCGGACTCCGGGTAGCTCGCGAGCTGCCCCGAAGTACTTGTAGCCACGGTTCCCCGGGACCTCCTTCCCCTCGTGGTCCAGCATCTTGGGACCGATCCTCTGGAGAGTGGGACAGAGGGAGCGCAGTGTCAACACCAACAGTAACAATAATACAGATTGATCAATGATCTTTGTGTTAGGCCAAATATACATTATCACAACCAAAGATCATCATAATCAGCCATGGTCAATCTACTGCTGGATAAACGCCTCCCCAAGCCACAGCCGCCACCTCCCACAATCACACATTCCATCCAGGACCTGAGCGTGGGTAGAGCCAACCCGACACGGCCAAAAATATTGAATGTCGTGTGTATACACGCGTCTAACTGCGTGTCGATTGTTGTTCCAGGACAATTCTCACAGCAAAATTTTGGAATATATAGATACGTGGCATCACCAGTAACTCAATTATGAATCACAATGGCCGAGGAAACCTGCAAGGTATATAATGCTCTCCCGTGTTTTATCTTGTTGTATAACACGTCGGTTGGCATGATGTCCGACAGTTTGCCACCACCACCCGGCATCGTGTGGAGCAGCGGCGGTTGTAACACCGTGTGTAGTGCGGTATTGCGGCGGCGCATACCCCGTAGTCGGGTCCTCCCAGCTCCAGGATTCGCGCCTCCCAGTGGCCTTTCTCGCGTAGCAGCTTGTTGATCTCATCGTTGAGGTCGCGGATCCGGAATTCGCCCAGACCCGCTGCTCGCAGAGAGGGAGACGCACAGGGAAACGGCGTGACGTCAGCACGGAGGTGCACGCTCGCACCACCAGAGCGCTTGTGCCAGGATAGGTGCGCATTGAGGCCCACCACCTATACATATACTCACACACCTATTTGCAAAAACCTCCACAATCACACCCACAAGTACACACCCAAAGAGATAAAGATGCCCCGTGTAACCAACACTGACTTTTGGGGCAAATGCTTTGGCCAGCAACTATGAACGCTGAGCATGGCGCAAGAGAGGGTGGTGTGGCTAATACCACGCCTGGTCGCCTTTGTCTCACCAATGCTGATGTTTACACATAGCACTTGGAACTCATTAAAGCGAGAAGTCAGAGGCAACCTACAGGAGGCCAGAGGCCGGTTCAGACATTTGTCACCGATGTGGTCGTGAGCGGGAATCGAACTCGGATTGCCGGGTTTGTGGCGCAGCGCGATAACCGCCACGCCACCGCACCCCAACACACACAGGCACACCGACTAGCACAGCAACAGGCACGTGGAACCAACGTGCATGCCAGCACCCACACTGGCTCACAGGGTTGCTCAACGACATCCAGTTAACTCCTAATCGTTTTTCGAATCTGTTATCGGTTCTGAAAATCGGAAATCAGTAACCATTTCCAGTGAAATCTTGATTGATATTTACAAAGTGCCTTTGTTCAAGGTGCTTGACAAAATAAGTTATTTAGATGGCAGTTGCGTGCAAATGGTGAGGAATGGGTGACCACGATAAAGAAGCGCGTACGGGGTTAGTAGAGGGGAGGGAAGAAATGGAGGAGCGGGGGGAGGAAAGAGAATGGGCAATATAATTAATGAATGCACTGAGTGGCATGAGCTGCCGATTGTGATTCAACTTTGGCGATACCAATTTATGCTTCTGGGTGTATAGAGGTGGAGGGGACTTAAGACTAGCACGATTGCTTCATCTCCCATGGCAGGAGTAGGATTGAACCTGGATCCTCTGCCTTGCCAGTCCAGTGCAGGTAACTACGACTCCGCTGCGGCACCTGCCTTAGTTTCCCGGTTGAAAAGCTAAACATGTTCATGTTGTGTTTACTGCTGTGTGGCAAACCGGAATTTACCGGGTAATTTTTTTTCATGCAATTACCAGTAATACAATAAAAACACGGCTTTGACAACGCTACCAGCTCTCACCAAGACCCCAGCAATGCACCCCCCCCCCATCCCCACCACCCCCACTCACCATTCTGGATCTGGGCCACCTTCTTGGAGATTTCGCTGATGATCTGGGCAGAGGGGGAAAAGAGGGCAGGAGAGTCACCGGTTGATCGCGCAAACAGACGTCAACGGCCGTGCTCGGGGCACGGCGCTCAATCTTGCAGCTCGATAACGACGCCCTTTACCCAGGAAATCCACCCTTGAGATTCAAGGCTTGTTCTGTAGAGGGTTCTGCTACATCAGGATGAGTGGCCAATTCCATCCAAGTTTTTGCCTCCCATTTGGGAGGCAACCGGAGAACCTCGGAGAAAGCCCACCACGCATGTGAAGGACAGAGACCGAAAACTGCAAAGCCAAGAATTCACTCCTGTGCTGCCACCTACTGGCCCAGTAAGATAGGGTATCTTGACGTGATCCACCAACCCTCACCTCCAAAGTGCTGGATCACGAGCCTGGCACGGCTTCTTCCCCCCGCCCCCAGCGTCTAGAGCTGTTCCCCCAGCCATCTGTGTGCTGTCGACTCCCTGCCTATGACCGCTTCTGTGCAGCATCTCGAGATGCATTCCCATTTAGGTGCAGTAGTCGTACAGCCCTGCGTCAATCCACTGCTGGATGAGGTCCTCCCCAAACCGTGCTTGCCGTGGAGGTCGTTTTGACCATACTTCGTGATACTGGTCGAAATGGGCTGGAGCACAGTCGGGGCAGCTATGACGCTGAATAAACCCACTGTGCAAACCGTGACCCCGCGCTCAGCTTCCCATGACCTCACCTGCCGTCGCCATTTCTCCGACTTCTGCAGATCCTCGCACTCCGACGCCAAGTACGGCCTCCGCTCCTGCAAATGGCACACACACGCACACACGGACGCACGTAGGCCCATGGGTCATGGGATCCGAAGTCTGCTCTTCATAAAAAGTTAATTTTCATCCCATTTGTCATAATGTTGATCCCAGTACACCTTGAGCAACTGTCTTGGATGGATGTGCTTTGTAACCGGTTGGAGACCATCATAAAAAGGTAGTGTTTTGAGAATTTTAATAAAAGGTTTTGTTCGGTTAAGTTGTAACAAGTTTAAATAAGAGGGTGTCTCGCCACTGCCCAGTTGTTTTGTCAAAACACATGCCAACACGGCCGGTGGCGTGGTTGGAATGGGCCCTGCTGCGAGGAATGAATGGAAGCCCTCTCTACAATTTCTCTATTTGTGACCCGATATAATTAGGCAATAACAGCTGCGCTTGTGAGTAGGATGGGAAAGGTCCAATTGCCGAGATGGGCGTTGGGAGTGGTCTCCACAAATGCAGCGACCGAGGGGAAGAGTGATGGTCCAAGGAGACCGTCAGGATAGATCTATGGGGTCTCTGTGCGAGTCTGTTGGTCTCTGTGCGAGTCTAATGCCAGATGGTGCAGGGAGACCGTCAGGGCGGATCTTAGAGGGCACTGTGCATCTCCTGTGCAGCAGCTGCAGAATCTGGCGGGGGGCAGAAGCGTTGGTAGAGATGAGGGGCGATGGCATCAATGCCTTTTTTCGTGGACCGGTGCTTGGGCTCCAATGCAGTTGCTCCACCTGCGTACAGGTGGCTTCATGTGAAAGTGTACGGGTCCTTTGTGAAATGGAGCCACACGGCCGGTGTTAAAAAAAAAAAACGCTAAATGGATCGGCTCGATTCCCAACGGTTGTGGGAATGTGGTCGCCTACCTTCACCTTCCCCTCCTCCAGCTGTGCCTGGCGAAAGCGCGCCAGCGCCGTCCTGCAGGCGACACGGCAGTGGGGAGGGAGCAGTGTGAGAAGCGACTACAATAAAACTACCGTACAACACAAAGGTGGATTTTAAATAGTATCTAAATATGACCACACCTCATAGACGAGGTGCGGAAACGGGGCTGGACAGAAAGCCTCGGTTTCTGTAGCGCAGAGTGTGTGGAGGGGAAGTGGAGTGAGATGAGAGATGAGAGTGTGTGGAGGGGTAGTGGAGTGAGATGAGAGATGAGAGTGTGTGGAGGGGTAGTGGAGTGAGATGAGAGATCAGTGTGTGTGGAGGGGTAGTGGAGTGAGGAGAGTGTGTGGAGGGGTAGTGGAGTGAGATGAGAGATCAGAGTGTGTGGAGGGGTAGTGGAGTGAGATGAGAGTGTGTGGAGGGGTAGTGGAGTGAGATGAGAGATCAGAGTGTGTGGAGGGGTAGTGGAGTGAGATGAGAGATCAGTGTGTGGAGGGGTAGTGGAGTGAGATGAGAGATGAGAGTGTGTGGAGGGGTAGTGGAGTGAGATGAGAGATGAGAGTGTGTGGAGGGGTAGTGGAGTGAGATGAGAGTGTGTGGAGGGGTAGTGGAGTGAGATGAGAGATGAGAGTGTGTGGAGGGGTAGTGGAGTGAGATGAGAGATCAGAGTGTGTGGAGGGGTAGTGGTGTGAGATGAGAGTGTGTGGAAGGGTAGTGGAGTGAGATGAGAGATGAGAGTGTGTGGAGGGGTAGTGGAGTGAGATGAGAGATCAGTGTGTGTGGAGGGGTAGTGGAGTGAGATGAGAGTGTGTGGAGGGGTAGTGGAGTGAGATGAGAATGGAGGGGCGAGGCCGTGGAGGATCTTGAAGACAGTAAGCGCGATGTTGAAGTTGATCTGAAATTAGAGTTGGAGCCGGTGGAAGGAGCGATCGGAGTGTTGGGATGACGTGCTCTCGTTAACGGTGTGGGTGAGGAGTCTAGCGGTAACGTATGGCTCAAGTGGAGATAGAAGCGGCAATTAAATTACAGAGTGGCACAATCGGAGGCTGTAAGTGCAGAGCAGGGGTTGGGACTCACATCGCTTTCTCCGCATTGCGAGCCTGCACGAGGGAAGATGGGACGGGGGCACAGGGAGAGTGTTAGGGGAAACAGCCTAAACACGGCCACAGAATTGTGACCACAAGCGACACGAAGAGGAAGACCCACAACATCCACTCACTCATCCCAACAGTTGCCCCATAAACACAGTCTTATGGGGCAACTGTTGGCGAGCAGTATGGAGTGTGGCCAGCACCAAGCCCAGACCCTCTGTCTCCCTGGTGCTGAAATACCGCACCAGTTACTCATTTAAGGCCGAGTTGACCTACAGGAGGCACAGTAACGGTTTAGATATTCGTTATCGATGGGTTTTGAGCGCGACTCGAACTTGTTCGTAAATCAGTGCGTTAACCACTACAGTACTGCTCTCCACACGCCAACATCTACAGTAACAAATGGGGATACGGAGGGGAGGGGGGGTAAAGGGAGACACGGGGAGTCGTGAGACCAGGGGGGGACCATATGGACAGTGAACCACAGCGACTAACTAGGAGCTGGAGGGACACGCAGACAGGGACCTGGGATCACGGGGACACAGGGAAGCCAGAGGGGGATAGAGGGAAACAAACATGGAGACACAAGACGGGACAAGAGGGGAATACACGAGGGTCCGTTCAGAGAAAGGGGGTACACGGGGGTCCCCGATCCCCCACTGTCACCATGGTTGCAGCGAGCGGTCTTCGGTTTCAGCTATCACAGGCCGCGCTTCCGGCACGTGGCTACCACAATCCCTCGCGGCGCCGGAAATGATGGCCACCCCACTTCCGTCCCCCCGACTCCCCTTGCCTGCAAAGGGTCGGGGTCAATGGCTTAAAGGCGGGGCCTAAAGAGGAGCGCCGCGTTCATTGGCTCCTGACACCTAATGGGCGGGGAATGGCTTTAGTGGGCGGAAGACTGAGGTTGTGGGGCGGGGGCTTAAATTCGTGGGCGGGGCTTTAAGTTGAGGGGGCGAGGCCGTCCGCTGGGCGGTGCCTGACGTCACGCCATGGCGGGTCCTGGGTGAGTGATCGCCTCTCGAGTTTGATGGAAGTTGTTATTGTTGTTGTTAAAGTCCCCCCCCCCTCCCTGTCCCAGTGGGTGCGTGGCGCGCGATCGGCCGCGTTCGGACTCCGAGCCTCGCGGTGGCCGCCGAGCCCGGGATTTCCTTCGGGGGTTTCGTGCGGGATGGCGAAGTGTTGCGGGTAGGCCGCGAGGGGGCCCCGCTTTTGCCTGGACTCCCTGCGGAGTCGAGGCGCACGGCTGGCAGACAGAGGGACAGATGCAGGGCGCCCTCTCTCACGGGGAACCCGAGAGCCGAGTGCCTAGGGACGGGCTGTTCACTGAACTCCGTGACTTCGAATTTTTGCCTTCTGCTGCTGTAGATTTCCACGTGATAAGCCACTCTGTTGAGCTGTCATTTGTGGCCGGGTCGCTTCTGGAAATGAGCGATACAGCTCGGTCGGCCTTTACCTGGTAACAATGTTTCTGTAAATGTCGTGGGTTTACTCTCCAACACGCCTGTGTGCTGTACTCGTAACGAATGGGCATGTTTTGGGTTACGTGACAAACCTTGTGAATTGGCTATCGGGTGGTGGCGGTTTTAACGACACATTTACGCGATCTAACCCAAAAAACACTTATCTTATGAACATAAAAAGTAGTTTATAACCACTCTTCCTTCTGAGCACCGCTCTCCCGTATAAATATTTCCATAACGCCTTATTCCGAGATGCTTTCCAGCAATTAAAACATTGTATACGATGATAGTGGTTGAGATAAAGTGGGGTTATTAAAAGTGGTGGTGTCGAATGTGCCAAATTATTACTATTTCAGCACAACATTTACAATTGTAATTTACGAAAAACATTTACAATTGTAATTTACAATAGCAAATGTTGTGTAGTGGTGCTCTCTAATACACCAGTGTGCTGAAGTAGTGGTACATTGCACGTTCTGTTCACGTGACAAACTTTACAAATGTACTTTTTCGGGAGGAGGTTGGTATACGGCATTTATCATGAAAAATATTGATTTCGTACCTTTGGTATTTGCACCATTGTTACACTGCAATGCTGTTACGAAGGAGTGATGTTTGACAACCCCTAGCAGTTTCATCGTTGGGCACGATATGGCTATGTGAAGTTGTAGCTTAGTATTTTCGATGGCCTGCTCGTTTTGAATTACTTAACGAGAAGTTTCAACATCCACTGCCAAGCAGACGGCACGTATTTGTTGGTTCTTATACCGGCAGTAATTACCAGGGCGACCAGCTGGATGCAAACCTTTGCAACAAGCGGCAAACTCGCTGCTTTCACTGGGCCGTGGCATCGCCCCTGCTGTTGGCCACTTTGTGAGAAATTGCTATTGAAGCCTGCGATGCCCCTTCACGCATTGCGAGCAGGTAAAAGTGGTCAGTGGGGACCCGATTATAACTCGAATTGTATAGCGGTGGCAAAACGCAACTGCATCTCAAGAGGATGTACAGAAACAGTGGGCTCCTTTAGCTCAAAGAGGCAGTCGTATGTGGTAGAAACAGGGAAATGTTTGAGCCTGTGCTTGAATGGGGGCTGGGAGTCAACAGCACGGACGTCTGAGGAAATACGTTTTAGACTTTTGGTGCAGCAGAGTAAAATGAGCGACCTTCAACTGAGTGAAAGTTGGCTGGGTGCTCCGATCGAAAGCCTTGGATTTGGATAGTTCGTGGAGTGGTGTAGAGCGGGATGAGAAGGGAGAGGCATACAGGGCGAATCCATGGAAGATCTTGAAGATTGGATCGGGAGCCGGTGGAGAGATTGTGCGATTGGGAAGATGTGATCATGTTTACTGTGCAGCTGAGATGTCTGCAGTGAGAATGTGGGGAAGTGAAGGGTGTGGAGACGCTTAGAGGAGAAAGTTGCTGTCACCTGGTAAATGTCTGGTATCGGTATTGAGCAGCATAATTATTTGAAAGCAGCCACAATTCTTTACAAGGATTTATGGAGCTGGGCCCCCCTAAAGAGCTACTCCTTTCCCTTACTGTAATTCTTCAACTATCTCTCGCTATACCATAACCCTAAATGCTTCTTATCACCCTAGTCCTGACACTAACCTTAATCCTAACTCTCGGCTTAACTCTCTTGCTAGCCCTGCTCATCACATTAACCGAAACGCTGGCCCTTACCCGAACATTACCTATAGGCCTGTTCTACACATGGCCCCAACTTAATCCTGGACATGAATGTGACACTAACCCTGGCATCTGACTCGCACCCCTTGTCTGTGGAGTGTTTCCTCTTAACCAGGCAGCATCACACATGCTGGCTACTGTCGGGATGAGGGGGGGGGGGTGATGGGCGGGTAGGGGGGGTCTCGTGAGAGAAGCTGTGCAACACTCGTAGCCTTATTAGCCGTGTGGAAGGGACGTCCCACCACTTACACCCCACCCCGAGAGGGGCGGTGGTCGGGTAAATTTGGATCCTACGCCGGGCGAGATTATAAATATCGTCGGGTACCAGTGTCTGTGTGTTGTGATGTCCGACCATCCAAATGTCTGAGAACTTGCTGTCGGTGCCACTACACATGGCCTTTCCCGGCGTTTACCATCACTTCTCAATGTTTAGACATATATAAGCAGATATCCATTTTGTATTTCCACATGTACATTACATATTCCTTTAGCATATTGTATTGGCTTTCCAGACCATGATTGTCAAGCATGATTTGTTTAATTAAACAAGCAAACTCTAGACTGGTGTGAACCTTCTGGGTATCATCAGCAGAGTCAGGCGTGTTAAACAAAAGCTTTTGGAATCCCAAATGTTTTTGGGGAACCGGTCTACCGGTTAGCCAGCCGACCAAAGCCAGAGCTCTTGGTTTTATACGGCAGTCGACCCCGGTGGCGCTTGGGTTCAAATTCCACGTCACAGACGGGCGGGCTAAAGGACAGACGGATGGACGAGCTGACGATTGTGGTGGCTGGGAGGGGCCTGCGTGTGGTGCCTGCCCGCCCTCGGGGCCGGCTCCGGTTTCATCAGATAAAACGAGCCACTCCGGGTTTTCCCCACCGCAAGCGTGAGTCGCGCAGGCAAAGGTGCGGCCTCATAAAGGCGGCCGCTTGCCGCAGCTCGGTGTAGGCGGTGGGAGAGGTGGGCAGTGGTGGCTAGTGGTGAATAGCTGTGGTTACTGGTGGGGAGTAGTGGTGAGCATTGGGGAGAGGTGGGATGGTGGCGGTGGCGGGGCTGTGGTTGTAACGATGATGGTGGCCGCGGTGGTGGTGCTGTCGCGGGTGGATTAGCTCGATCACCGGTGCTGTAAAATCTGTTGTCCTACACCTTGTGTCACGTGACTGACGGAGGGTGGGAGGGAAGGATTGGGCGATTGATTATTATAAATGAGTGAGTGGCTTAGTGGGACAGTGTATAAGTGAGTGAAAACTTATGAGAGTGAATTCGTGACTGAGTTAATGTGTAGTTGATTGGGTGAGTAAATGAGTAAGCAAATGAATGAATGAAAAAAACAGAGTGAAATTGCCGGAGGTAGAAAATAAGTAGTGGATGGAGTGAGCGAGTCAGCGTGTGAGTGAATGTGTGATTGGGCGCGTTTGCGGTGGTTGAGTGAGAGAGCAACCAGTGAGTCAGTGGTCAATACATTGAGTAAGTAAATGAGTGGGTAATTCCGTGGAGTGAGTAATTGTGTGACTGAGTAAATGATTGAGTGGGTAAGTGTCTTGAGTGTATGGGTGAGTGTATAAGTATAGGGAGCGGGAGTGTAGTGGTTAGCGCACTGAGGTACGAACTCGGCGATTACCACTCACGGCCAAAATCAGTCGCGATTATCTGAACGGATCCTGGGCCTCCCCTAGGTCGACTCAGCCTCAAATTGGTACATGGTGCAGTGTGTAAAAACATTGCCACTCGGGAGACGAAGGCGGCCGGGCGTGGTGCTGGCCACCCACCCCCTCGTGTGCCGTGCCGTCCTTCATACAGTGAGGGAAAAAAGTATTTGATCCCCTGCTGATTTTGTACTTTTCCCCAATGACAAAGAAATGATCAGTCTATAATTTTAATGGTAGGTTTATTTGAACAGTGAGAGACAGAATGACAACAACAAAATCCAGAAAAACGCACGTCAAAAATGTAATAAATTGATTTGCATTTTAATGAGGGAAATACGTATTTGACCCCCTCTCAATCAGAAAGATTTCTAGCTCCCAGGTTCTTTTATACAGGTAATGAACTGAAATTAGGAGCACACTCTTAAAGGGAGTGCTCCTAATCTCAGCTTGTTACCTGTATAAAAGACACCTGTCCACAGAAGCAATCAATCAATCAGATTCCAAACTCTCCACCATGGCCAAGACCAAAGAGCTCTCCAAGGATGTCAGGGACAAGATTTTAGACCTACACAAGGCTGGAATGGGCTACAAGACCATTGCCAAGCAGCTTGGTGAGAAGGTGACAACAGTTGGTGCGATTATTCGCAAATGGAAGAAACACAAAAGAACTGTCAATCTCCCTCGGCCGAGGGCTCCATGCAAGATCTCACCTCGTGGAGTTGCAATGATCATGAGAACGGTGAGGAATCAGTCCAGAACTACACGGGAGGATCTTGTCAATGATCTCAAGGCAGCTGGGACCATAGTCACCAAGAAAACAATTGGTAATAAACTACGCCGTGAAGGACTGAAATCCTGCAGCACCCGCAAAGTCCCCCTGGTCAAGAAAGCACATATACATGCCCGTCTGAAGTTTGCCAATGAACATCTGAATGATTCAGAGGACAACTGGGTGAAAGTGTTGTGGTCAGATGAGACCAAAATGGAGCTCTTTGGCATGAACTCAACTCGCCGTGTTTGGAGGAGGAGGAATGCTGCCTATGACCCCAAGAACACCATCCCCACCATATAACATGGAGGTGGAAACATTATGCTTTGGGGGGGACAACTTCACCGCATCAAAGGCACGATGGACGGGGCCATGTACCGTCAAATCTTGGGTGAGAACCTCCTTCCCTCAGCCAGGGCATTGAAAATTGGTCGTGGATGGGTATTCCAGCATGACAATGACCCAAAACACGGCCAAGGCAACAAAGGAGTGGCTCAAGAAGAAGCACATTAAGATCCTGGAGTGGCCTAGCCAGTCTCCAGACCTTAATCCCATAGAAAATCTGTGGAGGGAGCTGAAGGTTCGAGTTGCCAAACGTCAGCCTCGAAACCTTAATGACTTGGAGAAGATCTGCAAAGAAGAGTGGGACACAATCCCTCCTGAGATGTGTGCAAACCTGGTGGCCAACAACAAGAAACGTCTGACCTCTGTGATTGCCAACAAGGGTTTTGCCACCAAGTACTAAGTCATGTTTTGCAGAGGGGTCAAATACTTATTTCCCTCATTAAAATGCAAATCAATTTATAACATTTTTGACATGCGTTTTTCTGGATTTTGTTGTTATTCTGTCTCTCACTGTTCAAATAAACCTCCATTAAAATTATAGACCGATCATTTCTTTGTCAGTGAGCAAACGTACAAAATCAGCAGGGGATCAAATACTTTTTTCCCTCTCTGTAGATGCTCTCTAACAGCACTTGCCCCAACAGTCTGCTAAGGCTATGCGGGGAATCTTTGTCTTTGTTTGAGTGCTTAAAGTGAGTGGTAGGTCAGTTGTCAGCGCACTGCGCAATGAACTCTGCAATTCAAGTTCGGTTTCTGCTCATGGCCAACATCGATGCAATGACATATCTGAACTGGTCGACTCAGCCTTAAATAAGTACCTGAGGAGGGAAAGACGGGTGTGTGTGATACTGGCCATCCACCCACTTGTATGTCCTGTCAGCTTTCATAGGTACTCGCTAACAGCACTTACCCTAAAAATCTGTTCAAGGCTATAGGAGGATCTTTGCCTTTGTTCTGCAGGGCTGTGCTGATCGACTGAGGCACGTCCTGCGCCCCCTCCTCATGGAGGCAGCTCGTAACGGGGGCTGCGTAACGCAGTCCCCCCCGCCCTCCCGAACCCCGCATGCCCCCTCGCCCTCCTCACCCTCCCGCTCCCAGCATACACCAGGAGGACCCAGCAGCCCTTCCCAGAATGCACAGCAGCAGGGCGACACGCCGGGCCTGCTGCGCGTGTCTCTGCCCAACAAACAGCGCACCGTGGTGAGTGACCCATGCCGGTGACATAGTTGGGTGGTGATGTGATAACATGGTGAGATGGTAAATTGTTGAGGTGCTGAGCTGGTGAGGTGGTGAGCTGGTGAGGGGGTGGCCTGGTGAGGTGGTAACGTGGTGAAGTGGTGTCTTGGTGAGATGATAACATGTTGAGGAGGTAAAGTGGTGGCGGAGTGGTGGTGGTATCATAGAGGTTAGCGGACTGCCCTCCGAACCCACCAACCTGAGTCTGATTCCTGCATATCTGAGCCGGTCCTGGGCCTCCCCCTTATGTGCCGTACCAGCCTTTATCGTTGCTCGCTAATAGCACTTGCCCCAGCAGTCTGTTCAAGCTACACGGGGGGACTTTTTTTCATGCGTGTGTGTGTGTGCAGGTGCACGTGCGGGGTGGCTCTTCGGTGAGGGAGAGCCTTAACAAGGCCCTCGCTATCCGCGGCCTCATCCCCGACTACTGCAATGTCTTCACAGTGCGCGATGGGTATGCCGCCACCCGGTTCCGGTGCATACACACCGTCCCACCGCGACTGGCACAGCACGCCACTGGAACTTACATCGCGCGCCGGTGTGATGTGACGTGGCTTGTGATGCGGGATAATGACGTGGCATGTGATGCAGTGTGTGACATGGTGTGTTACGTGAGGTGCGACGAGGGTTGTGTGATGTCTGACACGGGGGGGTGTGATGTGTGATGCGGTGTATGTGACGCGGGGTGTGACGGGCAGCATGAGGTCAGCTCTCAGCTGGGACGTGGACATGGCGAGCGTTGGCACCGAGGAGCTCCAGGTGGAGCTGAAGGACAACGTCACGGTCACCACCCACAACTTCGTACGCAGCTCACCAATCACCACCATGCTCACCTCCCAACACTTGCCCTCATTCAACACGAACCGCAAAGCATCACACCAAGCGCAACTTGGTATGCAGCGCAACTTGGTATGCAGCGCAACTTGGTATGCAGCGCAACTTGGTATGCAGCTCACCTCATTTCACCACCCCCCCCATCTCCCATGCCCCGCCTCTATCTACGCCCTGCCCCCATCTCCTACACCCTACCCCCCCATCTCCTAAACCCCGCCCCCCATCTCCTACACCCCGCATCCCACCTCCCGCTTCCCGCCCCCCAGGTGCGCAAGACGTTCTTCCGGCTGGCGTTCTGTGACTTCTGCCTGAAGCTCATGTTCCAGGGCTTCCGCTGCCAGACATGCGGCTACAAGTTCCACCAGCGCTGCAGCACCGAGGTGCCCGTCATGTGCATCAACGTGAGCCGCCTACGGTAAGGGCAGCACACACACACACACCGCTAACGAGCCGCACTCACACCGCTAACGAGCCACCCCCACACACACCGATAATTAGCCACACACCACTAATGAGCCACACACCACTAACGAGCCGCCCTCATGTGACCCTCCACTTATGAGCCAAAAGTACACGTGCTACGAACCCGACAACCCAAGTCTGATTCCCACTGTCGGCCAACATCGGTGACGAATATCTGAACCGGTCCTCCATTTTCCCTCATGCCTGGGCCTCCGTTAATCTAAATCGGCCATAAATGAGTACCTTGATGCGTTGTGTACACATCACTGGGGAGACAAAGGTGGATGGGCGTGATGGTAGCCCTACCAACCCCTTCTCATGCGCCCTGTTCGCTTTCATAGGTACTCACAGCACTTGCCCCAACAGTCTGTTAAAGGCTATACGGGGATCTTTATCGTTGTACAGGCTCACCGAATGTCACACCCCGAGTCACATCCGCCAGGAGGGCCACAACTTCCATTTCGCCACCTTCTCCGGTCCCCCCCACTCTGCTGTGCTGCCCACCACCTCCAGGTATCCACAGGCAGCATCCACACAATGCCCCCCCGCCCTTCACTCGCCAACGTGTGTGTCTTTGTGTATGTGTGTGGTTGTACCTGTGTGTGTGTGTGAGGGGACCTCCTGCCAGAGAGCCTTCAATACTTCACCTTTGCCTCAAAGTGCACCTAGCCTGAAACAAGCTCTGTGGTGATGTCACCTCCTCTCCTTCCCAACAACCTGTGTAGACTAGATGGGAGATCTTTGTGTGTGCACGTGTGCTTCGCCAGGCGTTTATCCACGCAAACCTTCCAGTTCCCATCCATCGGAGGCGATCACGGAGGTCAGCTGACTCAGCGAGATCGAGCGAGTTCCACCCCCAACATCAACTCGAGCGTCATAGGCAACGTGGATGTGGGCTTCATAGAGGTGCTGGCCCACCCACCCACATAATCACCGACTCCTGTGGCCCACCCGCTCACCCACCCGCTCGTTGATCCATCCACCGACCCACACGCTCACCCACCTACATATTCTCCCACACGCTCACCCATCCACTCACACACAGTCTGCGTGTTCCCTGTTCTCCCTAGTCCTTCGTGCAAACCCAGCAGCAACAGCAGCAACAACCCTCTGCTGACGTGGGTGAGTCCAACACTCACAACAACCACCCTCCCCAACGTTTCAGCAGTGTGATGCGACCCGTCTGCCGACCCCCTCCCATCACCATTTTGCATGCCTCACCTTACACTCCCCCCCCCACCCTCTCCACACATCTCTCATCTCACCGTGTTGGCGCGGCTCTAGTGTCGAGCGTGGAAGTGGTGGAGGACACTACCGAAACCAGGGCCGGGACATCGAGTCGACTGCACCGCACACCCGCCATCCGCCGGCCCTCGGATGAGAAGAACCGCCTGGTACACGCGTGTGGCGGCACGTACACGCGTGGCACCACAGACACGCGGTGCGGTGCGTGTGATGGCACTCACAGCTGCGTACACGTGCGCGTGTGGTGGCACGCATGTATTCCTTATGCCTTCTCATATGTTCCTCTTACTCCTTGTGCCCCCTACTCGTGTGCCGCGGTGTGTGTCATTGTATCTCTCTGTGTCTCCCCACGTCTCCCCACGTCTCCCCCCACGTCCACGCACTGTCTAGTTCCGTGGCCGGGACTCGTGCTACTACTGGGAGATTCGGGAGGAGGAGATCTCCCTCCTGAACATGGTCGGTTCGGGCTCCTTTGGGACCGTGTACAAGGGCAAGTGGCACGGTGAGGTGGGGGAAGGGGTGGTGGGGGAATTTGAGAGGGATGGAGGTGAAGGGAGAGAGGGATGGAGGTTAAAGGGTGGGAAGTGAGAGAGGAGAGGGAGGGAGGCAAGTCGAGTGGATTGAATTATTGTTCAGTTGGATTACACACATGGCAGCAACCATCGCCTCCTACTCGCAGACTCATGCCCACTTACAGGCCAAGTGTTGAGTGGCCTTGTGCCACATAGGAACAGTTGCTATGAGAGGTGCCCTTTCAAATGTGTCGAGATGAGATGCGATGCAAGTCATTCATCGCGTGTAAAGTACTCCTAGACGCCCTCCTGACGTGAAGGAGGAGGTTACAGAGGTGGAGAGAGGTGGAATGAGCGGAGAGAGCGAGAGAGAGTTGTCGGAAGAGCCAGAGGCTGTGTTCTGTGGAGCGGTGATGTTGGGTGAATGTTCCTTCTGGTGGTGGTGCTGGTTGTTGCATCAGGTGACTTGTGGCACATCGTGCCTTGAGTGGCGGTGGAGTTTGGTGGCTGGTGTGTGCCGGCGGTGTGCAGCAGCTGCTCACAAATCCATGACTAGAATCAGGAGCCTGAATCGTAGTAATAAGTGGCATCGCAGCGCGAGCCAATCATTGGGTTCCCTGCCTAGTAATAGCCGTGCCCGTGGCGTAGTGCAGTGTTTGTGCATGTTGTGATACTGCCATGTTGGCCCTGTGCCATAGAAGTGTCCTGTCAGTGTCACCGGAGCGCAGTGGTTGTGCTGTGTTTGTGCCGTGCAGAGGTCCTGAAAGTGTATGTATGTGTGTGACATGGCATCATGGCTGTGTGTTATAGTCCCCCTGCGTTACTGGTTGCACGTTGTGACGCGATTGTGAAGCGGTTGTGCCGTGGTTGTGCTGCTCAGGAGACGTGGCTGTGAAGATCCTGAAAGTGACCGACCCCACTCCGCAGCAGATGCAGGCCTTCAAGAACGAGGTGGCTGTACTCAGGTGGGTGACGGAGCGAGAGAGAGAGGGGGAGAGACATCAGGACCTGAGAATGTGGCCTCATGGTGCACCTAGTCTGGTGATGATGTCACCGCCAATTAGTGGTGAATGGCGGCTGTTGTTGTTGAGTGTGTGAGTGAGTGTGTTGGTGTGACCTACAGTGTGGAGAGGGTGAGTGGGTGGGAGTGAGTCGTTGTTGTGATCTGCAGTGTGGTGGTTGAACACAGTGTGATGGATGAGACTAAACAGTCGGTGCCTGGTACCGACCGAATACTCAACACGGGTGGAGTGAATCGGTGAGTGACGTTCACGGGCATGGTAACCACGGTAATAGTAGCAACAGCAGCGTGACAAGCAGACGACTAACCGCCGATGAGCGAGCGAGTGGCTGAATTGAATCGGTGAGCGTGCCGGATCATCGGTTAATGTGATAGCTCTACTCAGAACCATGTCGAGACCTGCTGCTCCACTCGCGCATCTAATGCACCTCTGCCCTTCCCCACCGCCCCTCTCCCCTGCCTCTCCCTCACCGCCCCTTTCCCCCGCCGCCCCCGCACCCCGCAGGAAGACGCGGCACGTGAACGTGGTGCTGTTCATGGGATATCTGACGAAGCCCCGCCTCGCCATCGTCACGCAGTGGTGCGAGGGCTCCAGCCTCTACCGCCATCTGCACGTCAACGAGAGCAAGTTCGAGGTGTTCCAGCTCATCGACATCGCCCGCCAGACGGCGCAAGGCATGGAGTGAGTGCGACGCCGTCACCGCCACCGTCAGTTTGGCGGCGGGGGTTGGCAACATCACCCCTTGCTGTGAACACTTGGCAAGACCCTCCTGACATACTATAAACTAAACTATTTTTATATTACCAGGTAAGACCCAGAGAGTCTTGAGGCTCAGCGTGGCTTTCCTGGGTAAACGAGCTAAATAATTGCACCACCATCACCACCGCTGGTATAATTCTTGAGAATAGGTTTTCCCCATTTTTCTGGCAACAAAACAGGTGTTAAGATGTTAAAACACCAAACTGAAACCTTTTACAAGGAATCATGTGTGCATTAACCACAATACTTGTGGTCAGAATGCAAACAAAAAAACATACTCTTTGAATCTGATTGGTCCACACCAGAGACAGCTTTATTTCAAGCTTAGTCTCAAACAGTGTGAGAACAAAGACAATGCATCATACTATCAGTGTTTTTTTTGTTTGCATTCTACCACAAGTATTGTGGTTAATGCACGCATGATTCCTTGTAAAAGGTTTCAGTTTGGTGTTTTAACATCTTAACACCTGTTTTGTTGCCAGAAAAAATGGGAAAACCTATTCTCATATTTTGGTACTGGCAAAGGAGGTCCCATGGTATAATTCTTGTTTTATTTTTTCAGTTACCTCCACGCGAAAAACATCATCCACCGTGACCTCAAATCCAACAGTATCCTCACTGCCAGCTGGCGCTGCCGGGGCAGGCTTTGCAAGGTATATTGCGTACGTTTGGGTATGTGTGCGCGTTTGTGTCTGTGTACTATTGGGTATGTGTGCGCGTGTGTTCGTCTCTTTACGATTGGCACTACGCGACAAACCCGGCGACCAACATCATTGACGATTAGCTGAACCAGTCATGGGCCTCCCCTAGGTCGACTCAGCCTTAAAATTAGTACTTTGTGCAGTCTGTAAACATTAGGTTTGGGGATAAAATGTTGGCCAGACATGGTGCTGGCCACTCCGCCCGCTTGTGTCATGTGTCGTGCCGGCTTTCATCGGTGCTCACCGACAACACTTGTCCCAAAAGTATGTTTAGGCTATACAGTGAGGGAAAAAAGTATTTGACCCCCTGCTGATTTGTACTTTTCCCCAATGGCAAAGAAATGATCAGTCTAGAATTGTAATGGTAGGTTTATTTGAACAGTGAGAGACAGAATAACAACAACAAAATCCAGAAAAACGCATGTCAAAAATGTTATAGATTGATTTGCATTTTAATGAGGGAAATAAGTATTTGACCCCCTCTCAATCAGAAAGCTTTCTGGCTCCCAGGTGTCTTTTATACAGGTAATGAGCTGAGATTAGGAGCACACTCTTAAAGGGAGTGCTCCTAATCTCAGCTTGTTAACTATATAAAAGACACCTGTCCACAGAAGCAATCAATCAATCAGATTCCAAACTCTCCACCATGGCCAAGACCAAAGAGCTCTCCAATGATGTCAAGGACAAGATTGTAGACCTACACAAGGCTGGAATGGGCTACAAGACCATTGCCAAGCAGCTTGGTGAGAAGGTGACAACAGTTGGTGCGATTTTTCGCAAATGGAAGAAACACAAATGAACTGTCAATCTCCCTCGGCCTGGGGCTCCATGCAAGATCTCACCTCGTGGAGTTGCGATGATCATGAGAACGGTGAGGAATCAGCCCAGAACTACACGGGAGGATCTTGTCAATGATCTCAAGGCAGCTGGGACCATAGTCACCAAGAAAACAATTGGTAACACACTACGCCATGAAGGACTGAAATCCTGCAGCGCCCGCAAGGCCCCCCTGCTCAAGAAAGCACATATATATGCCCGTCTGAAGTTTGCCAATGAACATCTAAAGGATTCAGAGGACAACTGGGTGAAAGTGTTGTGGTCAGATGAGACCAAAATGGAGCTCTTTGGCATCAACTCAACTCGCCGTGTTTGGAGGAGGAGGAATGCTGCCTATGACCCCAAGAACACCATCCCCACCGTCAAACATGGAGGTGGAAACATTATGCTTTGGGGGTGTTTTTCTGCTAAGGGGACAGGACAACTTCACCGCATCAAAGGACGATGGACGGGGCCATGTACCGTCAAATCTTGGTTGAGAACCTCCTTCCCTCAGCCAGGGCATTGAAAATGGGTCGTGGATGGGTATTCCAGCATGACAATGACCCAAAACACACGGCCAAGGCAACAAAGGAGTGGCTCAAGAAGAAGCACATTAAGGTCCTGGAGTGGCCTAGCCAGTCTCCAGACCTTAATCCCATAGAAAATCTGTGGAGGGAAACCTTAATAACTTGGAGAAGATCTGCAAAGAGGAGTGGGACAAAATCCCTCCTGAGATGTGTGCAAACCTGGTGGCCAACTACAAGAAACATCTGACCTCTGTGATTGCCAACAAGGGTTTTTCCACCAAGTACTAAGTCATGTTTTGCAGAGGGGTCAAATACTTATTTCCCTCATTAAAATGCAAATCAATTTCCTACATTTTTGACATGCCTTCTTCTGGATTTTGTTGTTATTCTGTCTCTCAATGTTCAAATAAATCTACCATTAAAATTATAGACTGATCATTTATTTGTCAGTGGGCAAACGTACAAAATCAGCAGGGGATCAAATACTTTTTTCCCTCACTGTACGGGGGTTCTTTGTACAGGTGTACATGTGTGCGGGTGTGCGAGGGTGGTCGCGTGTTAGCTTTCCCGTTTGCCATGGTGACGTCAAAGCGAATGTGGGTTGCTGTAAACATGAATATTGCACACACGTGGAAAGTGTGTGCCCATACTCTCCCTAGTATCTAGCTAACCCCCCCCCCCCATAATAAGCTGCCCTTTAATGAACCACCCCTTTAACGAGACCCTTCTGAAGCCGTCCCCCTTAACGAGCCGGCGCAAGACATCTTCCTGCACGAGGGTCTCACAGTGAAGATCGGAGACTTCGGGCTCGCCACCGTCAAGTCGCGCTGGAGCGGAGCTCAGCAAGTGGAGAACCTGTCCGGCTCCATCCTGTGGATGGTGAGGGCGTGGTGTGTGTGGTGAGGTGTAGTCTGTGTGTACCTGGCTGTGTTGGTGTAATTAGTGTGGTGTGTGGCACAGGTGTTGCATCTCCCAGTCATCTGTCATTTAACTCTTTATACTGGGATCTTTTCTGTAAGCCCCACCCCCTGTCCTGTAGCCCCACCCCCTGTCCTGTAGCCCCTACCCCCTGTCCTGTAGCCCCACCCCCTGTCCTGTAGCCCCACCCCTTGTCCTGTAGCCTCACCCCCGTTATGTAGCCCCACCCCCCTTGGCAGTGTGGGTGTGTGATGTATAACGCGTGCCGTGTGTATGTTGTGCGCCCATGTGTGGAGGCCCCAGAGGTGGTCCGCATGCAGGACACGAACCCGTACACGTTCAAGTCTGATGTATACGCATTTGGCATCGTGCTCTACGAGCTCATGGCCAAGGAGCTGCCCTACGCGCACATCGGCTCCCGAGACCAGGTCATATGCAAACACGTGCACACACGTGCATATCGGCTCCTGAGACCAGGTCACACGCACACACGCACATACCCACACATCTGTTCCAGAGACCAGGTTAACCCCCCACACATGCACACAAAGACAAAGATCCTCTGTATAGCCTTAGCAGACTGTTGGGGCAAGTGCTGTTAGCGAGCACCTATGAAGGCCAGCACGGCACACGAGGGGGTGGGTGGCAAGCACCACGCCCGACCGACTTTGTCTCCCCAGTGGCAATGCTTACACATTGTAGCAGGTACTAATTTGAGGCTGAGTCGACCCGGGGGAGCCCCAGGACCGATTCAGATAATCGTCCCTGGTGTTGACCGTGAGAGGGAATCGAACTCGCCGGGTTCATAGCGCAGCACACTAACCGCTACACTACCGCTCCTCACGCAGACACACGCGTGCACACCGACACATCTGCCACACACGCGCATGCACACGCGAACAAGCACACGCGAGCGCGTGCATCACCCCGCCCGCTGCCCTGTCCCCCCCCCCCCCCCCACCACAGATCCTGTTCATGGTGGGGCGGGGTTACCTGTCTCCGGACCTGAGCAAGGTTTGTGGGAACTGCCCTAAGGCCATGAGAAGGCTCATGGCCGACTGCCTCAAGAAGCTGCGCGACGAGCGGCCCCTCTTCACACAGGTGAGGGCGCACACGCATGCGCTAAGACACAGAACCCCTCCTGTAGCCTTGACAGACTTTTTGGGGCAAGTCCTGTTAGCTAGCACCTTTCAGAATCAGAATCAGAAAGGGTTTTATTCACCATGAAAGTGCACACAGACAAGGTATTTACTTTGGCAGGAAGGTGCATACATTCAACATATAGGAATCTTAAATCTTAAATAAGTGGTATACAAGTCTAACTATACTAAAGGTACAAAGTCTAACTAACACTAAGGGGCTAAAGTGTGTAAAATTTTGAATAAATATTGAGTATAAAGTAGCTATAAGATACAATCTAAAAATACAAAAAAATACAAATAGTGTAACAGTGTAAATATGGCTAGGTGTCACTTTGTAGATAAAATGTTAAAGTCAGTGTAAGCCCTTGGCCTTGTTGAAGAGGCCAGCAGCGGGTGGGAAGAAACTGTTTTTGTGGCGTGAGGTTTTGGTCCTGATGGACCGCAGCCTTCTGCCGGAGAGGAGTAGCTGGAATAGAGAGTGTCCAGGGTGGGAGGAATCGGCCACAATCTTCCTCGTTCGCCTCATGGTCCTCGAGGTGTGCAGGTCCTCGAGGGTTGGTAGATTGCAGGCAATCACCTTCTCAGCAGTGTGGATGATACGCTGCAGTCTGCTCTTGTCCTTGGCAGTGGCAGCAGCGTACCAGACGGTTATGGAGGCGGTGAGGATGGATTCAATGATTCCTGTATAGAAGTGCACCATCATTGTCTTTGGCAGGTTGAATTTCTTCAGCTGCCGTAGGAAGTACATCCTCTGTTAAGCTCTCTTGGTGAGGGAGCTGATGTTCAGTTCCCACTTGAGGTCACGGGAGAGAATAGTGACCAGGAAGCGGAAGGACTCCACAGTTTTGATTGGGGAGTCGCACAGGGTGATGGGGGTGAGTGGGGCTGTATTCTTCCTGAAGTCCACAACCATCTCAACTGTCTTTAGAGCATTTAGCTCTAAGTTGTTCTGGCTACACCAGGTCACCAGTTGTCAGCTTCCCACCTATAGTCAGACTCATCCCCACCAGAGATCAGCCCAATGAGGGTGGTGTCGTCCGCAAACTTCAAGAGTTTGACGGACAGATGATTGAAGGTGCAGCTGTTGGTGTACAGGGAGAAGAGCAGTGGGGAAAGGACGCAGCCCTGAGGAGTTCCGGTGCTGATGGACCTGGAGTCAGAGACTTGTGTTCCCAGCTTAACGCACTGCTTCCTGTCAGACAGGAAGTCTGTGATCCACCTGCAGGTGGAGTCGGGCACGTTCAGCTGGAAGAGCTTGTCTTGAAGCAGGGCAGGGATGATGGTATTGAAGGCAGAGCTGAAGTCCACAAACAGAATCCTGGCGTAGGATGCTTGGGAGTCCAGATGCTGTAGGGTGAAGTGGAGGGCCATGTTAACTGCGTCGTCCACAGACCTGTTGGCTCTGTAGGCAAACTGAAGGGGGTCCAGGAGAGGGTCTGTGATGGCTTTGAGGTGTGCCAGGACCAGGCGCTCAAAAGACTTCATTACCACAGAGGTAACGGCGACCGGTCTATAATCATTTAGTCCTGTTGGCCTTAGATTTTTGGGCACAGGGATGATGGTGGAGGACTTGAGACAGGCTGGTACATGGCATGTCTCCAGGGAGGTGTTAAAGATGTTGGTGAACACCGGAGACAGCTGGTCAGCGCAGTGCCTGAGGGTGGCTGGAGAGACAGAGTCCGGCCCAGTTGCTTTGCGTGGGTTCTGCCTCTTGAAAAGTCTATTAACTTCCCCCTCCTGAAAGGATAGAGTCGACTCTGTAGTAGGGGTGGGGGATGGGGCCTCTTGGGTGGGAAGGGGTGGTTCAGGACAGTCCAGTTGTCTTTCAAATCTGCAGTAGAACTTGTTCAGGTTGTTGGCCAGGTCAGCACAGCGCACGAAGGGGAGGGTGGCCACCACCACGCCCGACTGCCTTTGCCTCCCCATTGCTGATGTTTACACGCCGCACCAAGTACGCCTTTGACGCCGAGTCGAGGCCCAGGACCGGTTCAGATAATCGTCACCGTTGCTGGCCGTGAGCGGGTATCGAACTCACCGGGTTCGTAGCGCAGCCTGCATACCACTGCGCCACCGCTCCCCACGTGTGCACGTGCGCTGTCGGCCCCTTGGCACACACGCGCTCGCCCAAGTGCGCACACACGCATGTACACAGGCGCGCCCTTGCCACAAATTGGCCGACGCCATTGTGGTCACCGACGCCGCTTCCGTGGCGATTCCCTTTTCCCGGTGCCGCCGGCGCCGCAGATCCTGGCGTCGATCGAGCTGCTGGCGCACGCACTGCCCAAGATCCACCGCAGCGCCTCGGAGCCGTCGCTGCACCGCGCCGGCCTCGACCTCGACGACCTGCGCTCCATGTTCATGCAGCCCACGCGCTTCGGCGGCAAGTGATGGCGCCCCCTCCCCCCCCCCCCCACTGCAACCGGCGAGGGGAGGGCGCTCCACTCTCCTGCTCCATCGCACTGGAAAGGAAATGGGATGGTCCTACCACCCCCCACCCCTTCTCACTCCCCCCCCCCCCCCAAACTGCATACATCGGCAAGTTATGGGTATCCCTTAGCGCACACCGGGGGGGGTGGGGGGGGTGGGGGATGGTGTCCGCCGTGAACCACGCTCGCCAGACAGGGGTGGTACCTCTCCTCCTCACTCACGAGCCGGAAGATGATGGCGTTCTGATGGTACCCGCCTCTACCGCACACCGGCGAGTGATGCTGCCCCACCGCCACCCCAACATGTGGGAGTGGTGGCTTGGACGGCACTCGTCGTACAAGAGGAGATGGACGCCATCGCTCCCAGACATGGCAGGGCACTCATGTGCTGCAACCAGCACGGGGTTGTGCACGTGTGCGAGCGTCTGAGTGTATGCGTGTGTGTGAGAGTTCGTATAGTAAGTAGATGTGGTACGAAAGAATGTGGAGCTTATTGGACTTGCCGGTGACGTACCAACTGTGTCGAGATCGGCCTCAGTGTAGGAGGAGGCTCGTGAAGGACGCTACTGGGCAGTTGGAGGTGGTCACCCCCCGACAATAAGTTGGCACAATAGGGAGCACAGGTGGTGCATCTTCCAGTCATCTCGGTCAACCTATAATACCTGGGTCTGTCTCGTGACCTGCCAGCAGCAAGCCTTCTCCACGTCACGTGATGGCTTCAAAAGTGCACTTAGCCTGGCACAAGAGCATGAGGGTGGTGAGCCTGTGGGTATGCTTGTGAAGCCGTGCGAATCTGTGAGTGAGCATGTGGGCGAGCGTGTAAAGCATGTGGTCATGTGAGTGAGCGTGTGCTCGAGGTGAGTGTGCATGCCCGTGTATGCACACGATCGCGATGGTGATCGCGCGGATCGCCGCGAGGAGTTGCTGCTTCCATGAACTTATCGCAAACCAATCGGTGAGCTCGCAGGTTCTTCGACAAGAACACGTTTCAGGTCGTGTCCTGATGAAGGCCAGTCAGCCAAACCATCGGTGTCGACCTTTCCTCGTGGGGACTAACAGAAAAAACCCATTATGGCGTTCAATCGAGCTGTTATTTCATGAACGCGTGCTTGTCTGCGTGTGAGCATGTGCCTCAATAGGTGCTCGCTAACAGCAATTGCCCCATCGGGTGTATAAGGCTGTGTGTGGGTGTGTGCACTGTCATCTTGGTGGCGGTTTTGCCTTTTGGGTAACGTTTCTCCAGCCTTGTCAGTTTACTTATGCTGCCCTGGGGTCTTACAACACTGAAGCCTTAACCCGCCCGCCTTCCCTGTCTGCCTCCACGAGCGGGCTGGTGGACGCAGTGGTGGCCACGATGTGCCTTATTCTCGGGTGAGGCTGCCGTAGTGCCTCTGTGAAACCGGCGGCAAGGCCTTGACCGTGGTGCCGGCACGGTTGCGTTAAGAACGCGAATCTACGGGGGGGAAACAATCACTAAACACGAAGGAGAAAACCCTTGCTGTGCTGTCTGTAGGGTGACGGGGCGAACTCCTGGGGTCCAATCCCCGCTAGCGACTGCGTCGCTCGTGACGGTGAGCTACGACAAGTGGCGCGCGGCTGCGATCGTAGTTGTGGCGTTCGTGGCGAGTCGATCGTAGTTTGGGTAGACAGGAGCCGCCGTGGTTGTCACGGTTATCACTCCGGAGCTTGCAATCCAGAGGTCTCCGCTTCCAATTCAGCTTTCTAGCACGGTGAACAAATCTGAGTGAACAGTGTTAATATCATTCCGGGTCTAACAACTTTAATGAGAACATCTCAATAATCACACAGTAGAGTTGACCCAAGGTCTGCTACATTTTAGCGCTAAAATCTGGACACAGCCGACAATGGCTCCTGCTGCTCCAATCTAGTCCATGTTGCTGCTCCATGCTCGTCCATGCTGCTACTTCATGCTAGTTCATGCTGCTACGTGTGGCTCCTGCTGCTCCATGCTGCTCCATGCTAGTCCATACTGCTGCTCCACACTAGTCCATACTGCTGCTCCACACTTGTCCATGCTGCTCCCCCATGCTGCTGCCCCATGCTACTCCACGCTTGTCCGTGCTGCTCCATATGCTCCTGCTGCTGTTCCACGCTTGTCAATGCTGCTCCATGTGGCTGCAGCTGCTCCATGCTGCTCTTGCTCGCCCATGCGGAGTTGGGAGCCGCTCGCATACCTTGCCGGGTCGCGCCTTTCTTTTTTTGCCACATATGGGAGCGCAGGCGCTCATGCGGCGCCCGCGCTGCGCGTCCTCACTGTGAATGGGCACCGGTTTGCGACCGGGTGGCACAGCCCTGCCTCGAGGCCTTATGGAAGAAATTAAACATATCACTGTACCCAGCGCCAGTCGCGATGTCCCTCGCAAGGCGCCCTCTTGTGTCCTGGTGCTCGTTGGAGCCTGTGGTCTGCAAGGCCCTGTGGTGTACAGGGCTGTATCCTGGCCTACAGGGCCACCTACATTGCCCTGTGGTCTATGGGGCCCTGGTCATTACCCCTTGGTCTACAGGACCATGTCCACTGCCCTGTGGTCTGCGGGGCCTTGCACTTTGGTCTGAATGGACGGGTGTTGTTGCATGCTTGCGATAAGTCCTGTGGGCCCACATGACTGTGGTGGCTGCTACCGGGTGGTTTTGCATGGCAGTGGCGTTTTGCATTTGAGATTCTGTGGCTGTGATGTGGAGGGTTTTTTTTTTAAACACATCGGATGCCATGCTCATTTTCATTAGGAAAAAAGCGATGGATAATTAAGTGCGTTTTTATTTCATACTTTTCCACGAAAAGACGTTCGAAAGCAAACGAGGTTCACGAACTGGAAGGTGGTCTGTGTAAACTTTGTACATAGCGGCATGGTGTCTGCATGCGAGTGGTGGTGGTGGTTATCCTTTTATTGGCGTCGTTGCTGCTGTGTTTATGAAGCTCGTGGCGCAGCGCCTGCATTTTACCATGAAGCGGCCGCCGAGTTCGCGGTGAAATCTTCGTTTATAGTATTCGTGGTGTGATCCTAACAGTTCCATGTATAGGGTTGGTTTAATAAAAGGGGCTTCTGTGGAGTGTCTTGCCATGGCTTAAGACCGGCGGCGGTGGGGTCGGGTACATGCCAGCATCTCAACCCTTGGCCGTGGCAGTTCCTGTGTTGGTCACCGGGCCAATGCAGCAACGTCGACCAGTGTAGGCAAAGTTCGTTCCATCGGCGGTGTTCGGAGGCCTTCATCCAGCAGTGGATTACTTGACAAAGGGCTGCTGTACTATTCGACTACTACAGATCAGGAAGAGTAAAGACAAAGAAGGACGTGTCGAGAGGATGAAAACATCATGGAGTGGAGCCAAAGGGATTACTGCCAACGCTGTCAACTCGCACGCCGGCACAGACCAAGCGGTGGTGGAACGTCTGCCAGTCATCTCTTTTGCCACGCGTCACCCGGCACACCACATTCAGTACCACTCCGACTATCGTCGGTGGCTACTACCTGGTGCCCACCAGCAACCCGGAGAGACAAAGGCCTCTGCCCACCAGCAGTAGGTGCCGCGTGTCTGTGCTTCGTCGTGTCCACGAGCCATGGGTGCTCTGCACCACGAGCATGTTAACGCACGCCGGTTGCGCTAGCTCAGGTTCCCATCGGTGTCTGACTTTATTTACGCTCGCTTACTCAGGGGAGCCTCAATGAGTCTCAACGCCCTTACAGCAGGGTCCTACCAAGTGTTTGCAGGAGAGTGCAATCTCAATTTGCAGGTAATTTTTCACCATTGGGATGTTTGGTCCAATACCATTTCCACGTTTTTGTTAGCTGTGGGAGCAAACCAGAAAACACAGAAAACCCCATGCAAACCAGGGGGAGATAATACAAACACGGCAGTGCCTGAGTCGGGAATCGAACCGAGGACAATCTTGCCCCGTAGTGCGGAGTGCCACGGCTGCCCTCATCCTGCCCTCCACTACGTATCCATGATTACTATCTTGGTACCATGTCGATGGGTATTCCAATACATTTCAATGTCTCTACATCAGGTTCACATGCCCGTGTGCATCAAGAATACATTTAAAGTCGGTGAGTATCAGCAAGTATCTCTTTACAAGTTGGTGAGTATCGGCGAGCATCTCAGTACATGTCGGTGAGAATCTCGAGCAGCAGCGGGTGCAGCTTGGCACCCGCCTGCGTGCGCCGGTAGTTCTCCACGAATTCCACGTGCTCCGTGACGAGCTGGCGCAAGTCGGCCAGCTTCTGCAGCAGCTTGGGGAAGAGGAAGGGGCAGCGGGGGTGCGCTCGGCGCAACTGCAGCGCCAGCGCCTGCAGCATGCGCATCTGAAGCCGCTCCACGGCCGCCACGTTCACCAGGCCCGGACGGTCTGCTCCCCGGTGCACGCAGTGACACACAGGCACACAACACAGTTGCACAGTGACACGGTGACACATTGCCATACATTGGCACACGGTGCCACAGACAAAGATGACCCCCCCCCCCGTATAGCCTTGACAAGACTGTAGGGGCAGGTGCCATTAGCGAGTAGCACCTATGAAGGCCGGCACGGCATGGCACACTAGGGGGTGGGTGGCCAGCACCACGCCCGGCCGCCTTTGTCTCCCCAGTGCTGATGTTTTTACACACCCTACCAGGTACTTGGTCAAGGCTGAGTTGACCTAGGGAAGGGACTACGACCAGTTAAAACAATCTCCGCTGTTACTGGTCACCAGCAGGACTAGAAAACTCGGCCCGCCGGGCTGAGATCGCAGCGCTATCACCGCTGCGCGCCCGCTCCACGTGGAGAAGTCGCGCACCCACCGTCGCAGAGGACGATGGCGGCGAGGAAGACGGCGATGTCGTCGTCGAGCAAGCCCAGCGCGTTGAAGCGCTGCGAGAACTCGAACTTGGAGTCGCTGCTGTTGAAGTTGCTGCGCACGGCGTCGTAGAAGGGTCGCGAGATATAGACGCCGCCGCCTGCCAGCAGCATGCCGTCCTCCCGCACGTGTCCCGCCATCATGGTGAACATGGCCTCGTACACGCTGTACTTGAGCAGCGTCACCTGCGCCGTCGACGACAACGACAACCACCCAACTACAGCAACCACCACAATAAGCCACAAGGTAGGGCTAACCTAAACAAACTGCACGTGGAGGCCATGAGAGGGCCGTTGTTTTGAAATTAAATAATGAGGCAGACAGAGCGCAGCACAGCAAGCTGCAGGCTGAGAGCAAGCGGTGCCTAGGGTCGCGGAGAGTTCACAGTAGCCGCAGACATAGGTAAGTCAAAAAGATCATCCCGTTACACTGCATTGCTTTAAAGTAACGTTAAAGTTCGAAATTCGACAATAGGAGTAGGCTAAACTATCGATCCTCGTGCTCGCTCCAATTGGAGACAAGGTTACGAGCTACAGCAATGAATTATTGCCCATTTGCTAATCCAATACTGAATGTTAATTCATCTTTAATAAGTTTCTGTACAACCTGACCGAAGCGTATGACAAACAGAACTTTTACTGAAGTCAAAACGAATTCCCTAACCTTAGCATAGGCGAAAAATAGTGCAGTGTTGACCCAAGGGCAATGGAAGAGGAGCAGAGGCGCCTTTGTCTAGATCGTAGCGTAAGAGAGGACAGAGCCGGCTCATTATTGCTGCCACCTGTACTCAAGGCTGAGAACCGATATATAACACTCCTCCACCGCTGCCAGACGAAATGACGAAATTAATGAGGAACCTTGAGGTGCATGGCAGTGTAGTCCGGATAAAGGCGCAGCCCTGAAGCGAGGGTGGGAGAGACCATCGGGTGTCTGTGCTAAAGCTAGCAGTTGCACGATAATGGGGCAGAGACTGAGACAGACAGCGAGAGAGTGGGGCAGGGAGTTTCAGTTAAAGGAACCATGTAATTTCATACAGCGTTAATGTTAACGCTATTCACCATGAGCTATGTCCGGCTGGCATGGTCTTGCGGACACTTGAGCGATGTTAAACCGGGGGCCAGGGAAAAAGAGTGTCTCCGAGTCGCCTTTGTCTCCCTGCTGTACATGATGAGAGTATACATATGCGTAAGAAAGCACTTTCCATGGAGCTAAAGTCAAGCGCCACGAGGGAAGACTGACACAGCAAACACAGCAGACCTCGGGTCACGTGCAGAATCATAACTGTAAGTCTGTGATGAAAATGTTAACTTAAGAAAAACTTAACCATTTCTCCGTGCGTCGGTAAAGGTCGTATGAGGGAACGTCGCCATATCCCTCAAACATACACGGGTCCTTAACCGGAAGCCAATACCCAAGTCCATAGGCCATCAGTGGCTGTGAAGGCATTGCGGCAGATCGAGTGAACACTCCGTCGTTTATAAGTATATTCGTAATATTTCCTCCTTAATATTTTGTTTTGGGCTGTACTTCTAATCGCATAAGTACCAACCGATCCATCAATACGAATGAATCCTTGACAACTTCACCACGGAGCTATGCTCACGTGGGGGGGAATAGCGTATCCAACCGGCTTCCTTATCAGGCGATCTGGTCCACAATTAATTAAACGTTAGTCCAAGATAAGGATATCAGGGGAGAGAGCACACCCCACCGCACCCCCTCACCCTAAGCCATTGCGGTAATCATATGAATCTACCCGATGGATCTGTTGAGATATTTGTGTCTTTGGGAATAATAACTGTTTTGATCACCTCTTTCGTATTAATATCGTCATATAATCTTTCCTAATAGAGTGAATTCCCGTATAATCTCTCACAATAGAGTTTTGTTGTGTTTAGATGTTTTAACGACTCTCCTTCACCAACAGCTCGCGTCACGCGGCGGAGTTAACCACAGGTGCTGTGGTCAAAGTGAAACAACCCAGTCATTGATGAGACTGTGTTGATACTGTGTTGTAATTCCAAGCCGAGAGTTGTATCTTTTAGAGTTAAGGTTTAATTAGAAATAAATGTATTAATGTAGAAGTGGTCCTGTGATTCTTTACTGAAATCTATGCATAAGATCTGGTTCTGCGATGAGATATGAACTTGGTGACCTTACACAAACACTCTAACTGAGATATGAACTCGGGGACCTTACATTAAAATACTCTAAATGAGACCTGAACTTGGGGACCTAACATACACACACTAATCCATACTCAGTAAATGTTAAAGCGAGAATGATATGAACTTGGGGACCTAACATAAACTCTAATCCATACTTGGTAAATGCTAAAGCGAGAATCATTGTATTATCCTGATCGATAATACAAAGTTAAACCACGAAGCCGAGTTGACTCTTGACACTAGCATAACTGCATACGATTAATTGCATTATCCCGATTGATAACACCACCTCGTCAACGAGGTGGGGCCTGATTATCATAAAGGCCATCATTAACATAACCACACCCACTCGTATAATTAATACGATTACCTCTCGAATTAGCAAAATTTATACGCATAATTACACATTAACATAATTTCTGATACATTATGCAAATTTCAAATTTCATTTAATTTTCATTGTTTTCATCCAATTTTCATAACACCCACATATATAACAGTGCGTTGTGTCCGGGTGTGGCATTGCACGCAACTTTGAACCTGGTGACCCGAGTTCGAGTCCTGCTCATGGCCAACAACGGTGACGATTATCTGAACAGGTCCGGGGCCTCCCCTAGGTCGACTCGGCCTCAAATGAGTACCTGGTGCGATGTGTAAACATCGTCACGAGGGAGAAAAAGGCGGCGAGGCGTGGTGCTGGCCACCTACCCCCTCACGTGCCGTTCTGGCCTTCAAAGGTGCTCGCGAACAGCACTGTTACAGGCTATACGGGGGGTCTTTGTTCTTGTGTAGGCGCGACCCCCATGCTCCCCGCACACCAGTGCCGGATGATCCTAGTAGCTACTTCACGTGTAGTAGTAGCTACTACATAGGTCTACATATGTAGCAGTAGCTACTACACGTGTAGTAGCTACGGGCACCGCACTTTTAAGGGCCCCGCGCTAAATGCTTTCAAGTCATCAATTCCGTTCAGTGATTCTGCCCTTGCTCTATTACAATAGTACTACACCGCCTTCGACTTTTATGAACGACTGGGTGATTAAGGTTATGGATTTGTCGTATTATCAGGCTGTATAGCAAACAAAAAAATACAATTACTTAACTATTCAAGTAAAAAATGTATGTGTTTTAATATTTAAGTGTTTTATTTATTTATTTAGGGGCCCCTGTTATACGTATGGGCCAGGCCGGACACTCGCTTAATCGGGCACCGCCCCCGTCCCTCACCTGGTCGTTGATGTCGATGGCGCCAAACCCCGGGATGGCTTTGGCGAACTCTGTGACCTGGCGCACCACGTCGGCTATGCGGTACTGAAACCGGTTGAAGAAGTGGACCAGCTGCACCGCGCCTGGCACCGCCGCCGCCGCACCCGACTCCTGTCCGGGCGCCGCCTGCAGTTGTTCCCGGAGCATCGCCTCCATCGAGGGGTCGCGCTCGCTCGGCGCTACCAGCTGAGTGAGTCCGATGCTTTTGCCGAACTCCGCGAAGGACCGCATGTCCCGAACGATCAACACCTGACTCGCACGCGCCACGAGCATCGAGGACACCGACAATCAGCGGCAGGCACAATGCCCGATGACACATCACCTGCTATAATCACCCAGAAATGTCTGTCCGTCCCGCGCGTGACGTCACTCCACATGAGGCTCACCTCCCCGCGTGACGTCACTCCACATGAGGCCCACCCCCCCCTCATTAATATTCATGAGCGGGTAGATTTTTACACTGACTTTTTTTTCGCAAATTCGCTTTAAGTTTGACGTTTCTTTATTGAAAGTGAATCTAATAAATAATTCTACACAGCAGCAAAGTGGATTTGGTGTCTTTATTTATTTTTTCAGCACTTGAGACAAAAGTGAAGTCTAATTTATGTTTCTACATGATGGTAAAATAGACATTTCTCGGTGATTTTCCAGATATTGTATCGATTTCCAATTAATTTCAACCCCAGCGACTGAAAGCAGAAGAGAATAAAGTATCAGAGCAGTGAATTTGAACAAATTGAAGGTCAGTTATATACAGTGCTACAGTGACATGAAGTGAGGTGTTTTATGACTTCGTTTTGTGCAAGATTCACTGCCATCAAATTTACACAAGATATGCTCTGCTTCGTCCTAGGATGGGCAAAGAAGCTAGTTTTAAATAGGGGCCCCAAATTAAAATCAACACAAATATTAAAACACATTTTTTACTTGCATAGTAAAGCAATTGTATTGTTTTCATTCGCTATACAGGCAGATAATACGACAAATCGCTAACCTTAAACACCCAGTCGTTCATAAATTCGAAGGCGGTATAGTACTATAGTAATCGAGCAAGTGCAGAATCACTGAACCGGAACTGATAGCTTGAAAGCGTTTAGCGCGGGGCCCTTGAAAGTGCGGGGCCCGTAGCTACTACACTACACACACGCCCGTAGCTACTACACACACGCCCGTAGCTACTACACACACGCCCGTAGCTACTACTACACACACGCCCGTAGCTACTACTACACACACGCCCGTAGCTACTACTACACACACGCCCGTAGCTACTACTACACACACGCCCGTAGCTACTACTACACACACGCCCGTAGCTACTACTACACACACGCCCGTAGCTACTACTACACACACGCCCGTAGCTACTACTACACACACGCCCGTAGCTACTACTACACACACGCCCGTAGCTACTACACACACGCCCGTAGCTACTACACACACGCCCGTAGCTACTACACACACGCCCGTAGCTACTACACACACGCCCGTAGCTACTACACACACGCCCGTAGCTACTACACACACGCCCGTAGCTACTACACACACGCCCGTAGCTACTACACACACGTGTAGCTACTACGTATGTAGTTACTACATACGTGGCAGCTACTACATACGTAGCTACTACTACGTATGTAGTAGCTACTTTTGTTACTGGGATAACCCGGCACTGGGCAGGCATGATCATCTCCACTGCTGGATGAAGATCACCCCAAACTAGTAGACCAACGTCAGCCCCCCCCAACCCGCCCCTCTAAATGGCACAGCTCACAACGCGCAAACGGCGCCACCGCAGTGCCCATCGTCTGACAGCACGAGGCGGGGCTGTGTTGGCAGATGCGCACACACGCACAGGTGAATATATAAACACACAGGTGAATAGATACACACACAGGTGAATATATACACACACAGGTGAATAGACGCACACACATAGGTGAATAGACGCACACACACAGGTGAATAGACACACACACGTGAATAGACACACACAGGTGAATAGACACACCCACACGTGAATAGACGCACACACAGGTGAATAGACACACACAGGTGAATAGACACACACAGGTGAATAGACACACACACAGGTGAATAGACGCACACACGTGAATAGACGCACACAGGTGAATAGACACACACAGGTGAATAGACGCACACACGCAGGTGAATAGACACACATGAATAGACACACACACATAGGTGAATAGACGCACACACAGGTGAATAGACATTCACACATGTGAATAGACACACACAGGTGAATAGACACACACACAGGTGAACAGACGCACACACGTAAATAGACACACACACGTGAATAGACGCACACACGTAAATAGACACACACACGTGAATAGACACACACACGTGAAAAGACACGCCCACGTGCACGCTCGCTCACTCGCGCAGGACACAATGACAACGATCGGGGTTGTCGGCCAGCACCGATGAGGGGCCGGCCCTGCACACGAGGGGGTGGGTGGCTGTGCGTTATGCACCGAAACATATCCCGACGAAACCCCCCCCCCCACACACACAAGCACAGACACACACCACACACACCACACACATCATACCCCACACACCACACCACACGCACCACAACACACACACCACACCACACACACCACACACACACACCACACACGCGGCATGCTGACCACTCCCGCTGCTCCTGTTAGACCACATTTTGAGCGTGCCGAGCCACGACAGGCAGAACGGGTCCTGCCGGCCCTGTCCTGAACTGCAAACCCAGCCGACATGGCTGGGTCTGGGGGGGGAGGGTGGCTGGGTCTGGGGGGGGGAGGGTGGCTGGGTCTGGGTGGGGAGGGGAGGGTGGCTGGGTCTGGGAGGGGAGGGTGGCTGGGTCTGGGGGGGGAGGGTGGCTGGGTCTGGGGGGGGAGGGTGGCTGGGTCTGGGGGGGGGAGGGTGGCTGGGTCTGGGGGGGGAGGGTGGCTGGGTCTGGGGGGGGGAGGGTGGCTGGGTCTGGGGGGGGAGGGTGGCTGGGTCTGGGGGGGGGAGGGTGGCTGGGTCTGGGGGGGGAGGGTGGCTGGGTCTGGGGGGGGAGGGTGGCTGGGTCTGGGGGGGGGAGGGTGGCTGGGTCTGGGGGGGGGAGGGTGGCTGGGTCTGGGGGGGGGGAGGGTGGCTGGGTCTGGGTGGGGAGGGTGGCTGGGTCTGGGGGGGGAGGGTGGCTGGGTCTGGGGGGGGGGGAGGGTGGCTGGGTCTGGGGGGGGGGGAGGGTGGCTGGGTCTGGGTGGGGTGGGTGGTAATGCGCAGGAGCTGCGAGACAACTCGACTGATCTTATCGAGAACAAAGAAGTCAAGTGGAGCTACCCAAATCCGTGACAAGAAGTTGTCAAATTGCGCGAGTATCTTTGCCCAACTGAGCGTGCGAGGGAATTGAGGGGGCCGGGGAGTGGAGGGCTTGAGGTTTCTTCCTTCCCGACAATTGTAACAAATACCACAGCGGCAGCAGCAGCAGCAGCACACCTGGAACATCACCTCCCCGGCACTCCAGGTGGGCCGCGACGGCACTGGTCACGAATCGCTGCACGAGGCCACGACGGCAAAAGCAAGACACCGACTCGACTCGGGGAGCAGGCGCTCAAGCGAGCGGCTCGCAACCGGAATGCCGTGGAGATCGGATCCCGGACGGGGGTCGACTCCGCGTCAGCCCTCCTTCCCCTCCTTGGCACGCGCGCGACGGCTGTCCGCAATCGACCGACCAAATTTCCCAGCTCTGCGGTCCTATATGCTGGGACGTGCAGCCAACTCCCATCGACGAACGAGCGACCGCGCGCGTGGCTGGGCAAACGCCCCTCATGGCGCGCAGAGCGCGGCATCCGCCGCCACGTCTCTCCCCGTCTCTCACCGACTCCAGGTCCCGGAGGATGTCCTCCACCTTGGCCTTGGTGAGCGGGAACGTACGGCGGTAGGCGGCCTGCACGTGGGCCGCCAGCGCCGCCAGTGCCTCCTCCCCGTCCTCGGCCGGCGACGGGGAGCTCCGCTCGCCGCCGCCGCCGCTCTCGATGCCGCTGCCATCGCCAGCACCGCCGCCGCCAGGGCCGCCACTCGCCTCCGGCGCCGTCTCGGCCAGGATGCGGTCTCGTTCGCTGGGCGGCATGCGGCCAAACCGAATCGCTGTGGGGGCGCACGGCGTTAGCCCCGGGCATCACCAACCACGGCCACTCCACCGCATCGCCCAGGAAAGCCTCACTAAGGCTCGTGACTCTGTTCCAGAAGGGTCCTGGCCAGGTTTTCGTGGTGAGGAAAGCGGGAGGGGGGCGGTGCACTGCTGTGTGTGGAATCTCAATCGAGTGATTCTGCCAAATTCGGTGCTCACCAATGCAGGCGCAAGACGGGCTTACTACTCACTTCAAATAGCGTCACGGGGAGCTTTGACGTCCACTGCGAGCAAGGTGGATTGCGCGTCACAGTATTTACCGGTTGATACCCCAGCAGTAATAACCAGGGCGGCCCACCGGATTCGAACCGCGTGTCTACGCTCGCCACAGGGAACTCTAAGTATGCTGCGTGCGGGTGGAGCTTGCGAGGGGGTTCTAATGTCAGCCGGCACGTGCTGGCAGCGGCGACATTCCTCATGGTCCGGATAATCCGGACCTCGCAGTCACACGCACACACACGCAGACGCAACACAGCCCTGGGGACACGCGGCCACGTGCACACTTTAACAGACTGTTGGGGCAAGTGCTGTTAGCCAGCACCTATGAAGGCTGGCACGGCACACGAGGGGGTGGGTGGCCAGCGCCACGCCCGGTCGTCTTTGTCTCCCCATTGGCGATGTTTACACACCGAACACTAGGTTCTCATTTGAGGCCGAGTCGACCTAGGGGAGCTCCGGGACCGGTTCAAACAACAGTCACCGGTGTTGGCCGTGAGCGGGGAATCGAACTCAGGTCGCCGAGTTCGTAGCACGGCATGCTAACCGCTACACCACCGCTATACCACCGCTCCCCACACACGAACACAGACACGAACACACACCACACACCACACAGACACGAACACACACCACACACACACGAACACACACCACACAGACACGAACACACACCACACACACCACACACCACACACACACGAACACACACCACACACACACGAACACACACCACACACCACACACACACGAACACACACCACACACACACGAACACACACCACACACACACGAACACACACCACACACACACGAACACACACCACACAGACACGAACACACACCACACAGACACGAACACACACCACACACACACGAACACACACCACACAGACACGAACACACACCACACACACACGAACACACACCACACAGACACGAACACACACCACACACACACGAACACACACCACACAGACACGAACACACACCACACAGACACGAGTGAGTGCGTGCCACCCACCGTCGCGAGACATGCCGAGCCGCAGGCACTTCTGGTAGCGGCAGTACTGGCAATTGTTGCGGCTGTTCTTGTGCACGGTGCAGGCGCGCGTGCACCGCGGGTAGACCAGCGCCAGGCGCAGCGTGCGGCGGAAGAAGCCCTGGCGAACAGGGCAATGCTTCGGGAAAACGGAGCAGCGGCAAGTGGGAGCAGCGGCAAGTGGGAGCAGCGGCAAGTGGGAGCAGCGGCAAGTGGGAGCAGCGGCAAGTGGGAGCAGCGGCAAGTGGGAGCAGCGGCAAGTGGGAGCAGCGGCAAGTGGGAGCAGCGGCAAGTGGGAGCAGCGGCAAGTGGGAGCAGCGGCAAGTGGGAGCAGCGGCAAGTGGGAGCAGCGGCAAGTGGGAGCAGCGGCAAGTGGGAGCAGCGGCAAGTGGGAGCAGCGGCAAGTGGGAGCAGCGGCAAGTGGGAGCAGCGGCAAGTGGGAGCGATCAGTGCCCACCCACCCCCGTCGGCTCGCAGGCCACGTGCCGATTCTCACTCCTTTGTACCTTGCATCCCTCGCAAGCGTGGAGGCCGTAGTGGAAGCCCGAGGCGCGGTCCCCGCACACGCGGCACTCCACGGCCTCGGCGGGGGGCACTGACGGCGATGCCGCCACGGTGGAGCCCCCCGCGGATCCCCTCGCCGGGGACCGCAGCTTCTCCCCGTGGGCCTCGGGCATCGCCATCGCCTCTGCTCGCACGACGCGAACACGGCCACGGTCACTTGGTCAGAAGTCTTGGTCAGAAGTCACGGCCACTCGGTCACGGGTCAGGGCTATGATTGGGGATTGTGGTTTGTCTTTGAATGGCGTGGTGCTGGCCACCCCCCCCTGGTATGCCGTGCTTCTCGCTAACAGCACGTGCCTCAATAGTTCTAAGGCTACACGGGGGATCTTTGTAGTGGTGTGTAATGGTATGTATCTTTGTTCCAAAGTGTGAGTGGTGGCGAGTGGTGGCGAGTGACGGTGAGCGACGGTGAGTTAAGGTGAGTGAAGGTGAGAGATGGTGAGGGATGGTGAGCGATGGTGAATGAAGGTGAGTGAAGGTGAGTGAAGGTGAGTGATGGTGAGTGGAGGTGAGTGGAGGTGAGTGGAGGTGAGTGGAGGTGAGTGATGGTGAGTGATGGTGAGTGGAGGTGAGTGATGGTGAGTGGAGGTGAGTGGAGGTGAGTGATGGTGAGTGAAGGTGAGTGATGGTGAGTGATGGTGAGTGAAGGTGAGCGATGGTGAGCGATGGTGAGTGAGTGATGTCGTTACGAACTGGCCCATGGCTCCACTCGTGAGGCTGCAGTGTGGGAGCCGTGATCACGTGGGGGGGGGGGGGGGGGGAGGACTCCTTCCCAGCAGCCCCATCATCAGGTCCATCATACACGCTGGGTGCCATCACACACACCATCACACACCACCACACCATCACATACCATCACACACCATCACACACCACCACACCATCACACACACCGTCACACACCATCACACACCATCACACACACCATCACACCATCACATACCATCACACCATCACATACAATCACACACACCATCACACACACCATCACACACCATCACACCATCACATACCATCAACAACAACAACCGCCATTCGCCACTAAGTGGCGGTGACGTCACCACGACGCTTGTGCCAGGCCATGTGCACCCTGAGGCCACGTGAAGTGTCGAACGCCCGCTGGCAGGAGGTCACGGGGCATACCCAGGTGCCACGGGTCGACTGACTGAGATGACTGGCTGATGCACCACCTGTGCCCCCTACTGTGCCAACCTGCTGTGCTTTAGCCACCCGGCGCTCCGCTCGTTGTTGTGAGCGTCGCTCCTCCGCCCTCCGTTGTTGTTGGAGGGCGACTGCCTCCAACTGCCTAGTAGCATCCTTCACGAGCCTCCTCCACAGAGGCCGATCTTGACACCGCTGGTACCAGTCATCGGCAAGTCCACTCAGCTCCACGTCCTCCTGTACCACATCACTCCATCTCTTCTCTAGCCCGTGCCGCGCCCGCTTAGCCCCCTCAATCCGGCCGAACAAAAGCTGTTTCGGCATGCGTTGGCTGGGCATGCGGGCTACATGACCCAGCCATCGCAGCCTTGCCCGCCGGAGGAGCTCACCGATGGGACCTTGCCCAGATCTTTCAAGGATTTGTGAGCTCCTCACACAATCCAGTCTGGTTAAACCCAGGATGGATCGTAGGCAGGCCAGCCTAAATGTTTCTAACCGGCGAAGATGTTCCATTAGGGGGGTCCACGTTTCGCAAGCGTAGAGAAGGGAGGGAATGACCGTGGCCGAGAAGACCTGAAGCTTAGTGCGGAGCGACAGACCAGGTAACTTCCACACAGCGTTACGCAACCGATGAAAAGATATTGCCGCTCGACTGATTCGGAGTGAGACCTCTGCTGTTAAACTGGGGCCGGTCATAAGCACACTGCCCAGGTATGGGAAACTCTCCACTCTCTCCACAACTGCCCCATCACCGATTGGGAGTTGTGGAGAGGGTGGAGTGTCCAATGGTACAAATACCCAGGCAGGTGCTCAGTTTTGGTGGGGCTGATGGTAAGGCCCAATCTCTTAGTGGCACGCTCCAGTCACAGTATCACACACATCATCACACACACCATCACACCATCACACAAGGTAAAGATCCCCCGTGCAGCATTAACAGACTGTTGGAGCAAGTGCTGTTAAAAAGCGCCTTTGAAGGCCGGCACGGCACACGAGAGGGTGGGTGGACAGCACCACGCCTGGCTGTCGTTGTCTCCCCAGTGGTGATGATTTTACGCACGGCACCAGGTACTCATTTGAGGCTGAATCGGTCTGGAAGATGCCCCAACACCATCACACACACACACACCATCACATCATACACCATCACATTAGCACACACACCCACCATCACATTATCACACACCATCACATTATCACACACACACCATCACATTATCACACACACACCATCACATTATCACACACACACCATCACATTATCATACACCATCACATTATCACACACACCATCACATTATCACACACACCATCACATTATCACACACCATCACATTATCACACACCATCACATTATCAAACACACCATCACATTATCAAACACACCATCACATTATCACACACACCATCACATTATCACACACACCATCACATTATCACACACACTATCACATTATCACACCATCACATTATCACACACCATCACATTATCACACACACCATCACACACACCATCACATTATCACACACCATTACATTATCACACACACCATCACATTATCACACACCATCACATTAGCACACACACCATCACATTATCACACACACCATCACATTATCACACAAACCATCACATTATCACACAAACCATCACATTATCACACACACCATCACATTATCACACACACCCTCACATCACACACCATCACATTATCACACACACTCTCACATTATCACACACCATCACATTATCACACACACCATCACATTATCACACACACCATCACATTATCATACACCATCACAAAATCACACACACCATCACATTTTCATACACCATCACATTATCACACACCATGACATTATCACACAAACCATCACATCACACACCATCACATTATCACACAAACCATCACATTATCACACACCATCACATTAGCACACACACACCATCACATTATCACACACACACCATCGCATGATCATACACCATCACAATATCATACACCATCACATTATCACACACACCATCACATTATCACACACCATCACACACTCCATCACACACTCCATCACACACTCAATCACATTATCACAGACCATCACATGCCATTACATGCCATCACACGCCCCATCACGCAAACATGGCTACTTCACATGGCGACCACACATGTCTAACACCTTACACACTTAACACACACATCTGGCTAACACACACATGGCTAACACCTGGATAACACACCGGATGCAACAAACTTGGCGAACACACCCGACACACACACCCCGACACACACACCTGACACACACACACACACCTGACACACACACACACCTGACACACACACCTGACACACACACACCTGACACACACCTGACACACACACACAGCTGACACACACCTGACACACACACCTGACACACACACCTGACACACACACACACCTGACACACACACACCTACACACCTGACACACCTGACACACACACCTACACACCTGACACACCTGACACACACACCTGACACACCTGACACACACACACCTGACACACACACCTACACACCTGACACACCTGACACACACACACCTGACACACACCTGACACACCTGACACACACACACCTGACACACACCTGACACACCTGACACACACACACCTGACACACACCTGACACACCTGACACACACCTGACACACCTGACACACACCTGACACACACGACACACACCTACACACCTGACACACACCTGACACACACGACACACACCTACACACCTGACACACCTGACACACACACCTACACACCTGACACACCTGACACACACACCTACACACCTGACACACCTGACACACACACACCTGACACACACCTGACACACCTGACACACACACCTGACACACCTGACACACACACACCTGACACACACCTGACACACCTGACACACACACCTGACACACACCTGACACACACGACACACACCTGACACACACGACACACACCTGACACACACGACACACACCTGACACACACGACACACACCTACACACCTGACACACGACACACACCTACACACCTGACACACACGACACACACACACCTGACACACACACACACACCTGACACACACACACACACCTGACACACACACACACACCTGACACACACACACACACCTGACACACACACACACACCTGACACACACACACACACCTGACACACACACACACACCTGACACACACACACACCTGACACACACACACACCTGACACACACACACACCTGACACACACACACACCTGACACACACACACACCTGACACACACACACACCTGACACACACACACACCTGACACACACACACACCTGACACACACACACACACCTGACACACACACACACCTGACACACACACACCTGACACACACACACCTGACACACACACACCTGACACACACACACCTGACACACACACACCTGACACACACACACCTGACACACACACACCTGACACACACACACCTGACACACACACACACCTGACACACACACACACCTGACACACACACACACCTGACACACACACACACCTGACACACACACACACCTGACACACCTGACACACACACACCTGACACACACACACCTACACACCTGACACACCTGACACACACACACACCTGACACACACACACCTGACACACACACACACCTGACACACACACACCTGACACACACACACACCTGACACACACACACCTGACACACACACACCTGACACACACACACCTGACACACACACACCTGACACACACACACACCTGACACACACACACACCTGACACACACACACACCTGACACACACACACACCTGACACACACACACACACCTGACACACCTGACACACACACACACCTGACACACACACACACCTGACACACACACACACCTGACACACACACACACCTGACACACACACACACCTGACACACACACACACCTGACACACACACACACACACCTGACACACACACACACCTGACACACACACACACCTGACACACACACACACACCTGACACACACACACCTGACACACACACACCTGACACACACACACCTGACACACACACACCTGACAAGATTTCCCGTATAGCCTTAAGAGACTGTAGGGACAAGTGTTGTTAGCGAGCACCTATGAAGGCCGGAACGGTACACGAGGGGGTGGGTGGCCAGCACCACGCCCGACCGCCTTTGTCTCCCTAGTGGCAATGTTTACACACCGCACCAGGTACTCATTTGAGGCTGAGTCGACCTAGGGGAGGCCCGGGACCGGTTCAGATAATCGTCACTGGTGTTGGCCGTGCGCGGGAATCGAACCCGGGTCGCCAGGTTCATAGCGCAGCGCGCTAACCGCTACACTACCGCTCCCCCACACCTGACACACACACACCTGACACACACACACACACCTGACACACACACACACCTGACACACACACACACCTGACACACACACCTGACACACACACCTGACACACACACACCTGACACACACACACACACCTGACACACACACACACACCTGACACACACACCTGACACACACACACACACCTGACACACACACACACCTGACACACACACACCTGACACACACACACACCTGACACACACACACACACCTGACACACACACCTGACACACACACCTGACACACACACACCTGACACACACACACCTGACACACACACACACCTGACACACACACACACACCTGACACACACACCTGACACACACACCTGACACACACACACCTGACACACACACACCTGACACACACACCTGATACACACCTGGTAGCCGCTGCTCCAGTCGTCCTTTCCTCGAGACGGGGTTTCCGCCTTCAGGTGTTCCGGCTGGGGGGCGGGGTACGGGTGAATAGGGGGGGCGGGGTACGGGTGATTGGGGGGGCGGGGTATGGGTGAACGGCGGGGGCGGGGTACGGGTGATTGGGGGGGGCGGGGTACGGGTGATTGGGGGGGGCGGGGTACGGGTGATTGGGGGGGCGGGGTACGGGTGATTGGGGGGGCGGGGTATGGGTGTGGACACCCTTGGCAGGACGCCCAGTCAATGATGAGACCAGAACAGATAACCACGCAATACGTCTCCGTTTCGGAGTGTCCGTCTCTCCACATACAATGCACTTATTTTCTACACATCCCATCAGCCGCACGGCCTTTTTGGGAGTGGATCGTTTCAGCAGCGTTGGTTTGGTACCATGGGTTCGACCCGCAGAGGCACTGAATGTAGACACCGCTCGAGTCTCGCTCGTACTGAATCAATGCATTCCCAGACGGCCGTGCGGTTCATGGGCTGTGTAAACAAATACATTTGTATTATTTATGTTAAGGGTACGTTACCAGTTACTACTCCGTGTTGTTATTATTCAAATGCCTCCACAAGGGAGCTCGTGACTCCCGTGTTCGTGATGAGGTCGCGCGATGTGTGTTTGGGCGTAACGCCTGAACTCCACGCGTTTAATAATTGATGCGAGGGAGCAACACTCTATCTCAAACAATTGCCCCAAGCTCTGTGGTCCTATATTGGCACGTTTGGCCAACTCCATTCTAACGAGTACTGTGGAGTACTCGGAGATAAACCACGCGTACGAGGGGGAATACGCCCCCTCCCCCCCTTGCTGATGGTAATCAGCCTGCTTGCTGCACCGCTGTGCGCGCGTGTGATCCACCAACCCTCGCCACGCCCCAGTGCTGGGCCACAGGCAGCCGACGGTGCAGCTCAGCCATCCGCGCCTGGCCGATGGTGGCGATCGCGCTGCTGATGATCTTGTTTGTGGGGATGACGATAGCTGGTGATGGTTGTGACGATGACGATCTCTGTGATTATTGTGATGATTGTTGTGATAATGGTTATAGTGGTTGTTGATGATTGTGATGTATGCAGAACCTCTTTCGCACCGTACGTAGCCAACTGTGCTAATCGGAGGTGACGGGTGTGATGATAATGGTGGTTGTGTTGATGATTGTCATGATGAGGGTGGTGATGATGAGGGTTGTGATGATGGTGGGGTTCTCTCTTGCTCCCAAACAAATAGTCCAGGTGTCTCTCGCACTTTTATTTTTCACAGTCAAATCACAGCAACCCACCGCTAAAGAGCAATTAACCCACAGATGAGGAATTGTCCAACAGCTAACGAGCAATTAACCCAGATCTATTGAGCCTTTGGCAACCCATAGATCATGAGCAATGAACTCACAGCTAATGAAGAATTAACCCACAGCTAATGAGCAATTAACCCAGAGCCAATTACCCCATAGCTAATGAGCAGTTAACAACAACGCACAGCTAATCTAGAACTAACACGGCGACTGAGCAATCACAAACTCACATTAACGGTGCAATGCGCCGCCAGTAATGAACAACCACGTGATCCACAGCGACTGAAAAATCAACACGCACAGGTAATGACTAACCCACAGCGAACGAGCAATTAACCAACAGCTAACGACTAATTAACTATTTCTAAATCGCGCTACTTCTAATCATTCACCAATCACAATGAGCCGCGTGTCAGCACGCGGCGACATCGACTTGGGCCCAACGATTCGGACTCCAGGGCCTGTGGCTTCAACATCGCTTCCACCACCACGGAATCATTATCATCATTACTACCACAACTGAACTATCATCATTTGAACCATCATCATCACTTATATCAATCATAATGGTAACCCGGGTCCCATCATTATCGTAATCCAGGCAACATTATCACCACAACTGAATCATGTAATCATCATTACGACAACGGAACCATCATGGTTATCATGAATCATTTGATGGGCCTCATCATCTCTATCAATTATCATAGTAACCCGGTTTCCATCATCACAATCACAACTGAACCATCATCACCACCATAAATGAACATTATCAACTCAAATTAGTCATCATCGTCATTACATGGGCCTTATGATGTCTATAAACCACCATCATCATCAATACCGTAATCCATGTCCCATTACCACCATCAATACCCGGGCACCAAGATTGACCCGGGTCCCATCTTCATGAACATCACAAGCTCCATCACCATCGTCACAATGCAGCCTGATCACCATGGCCACAGCCATCAACACCACCGGAACCTGAATCCCTGCACTCACATCTCTCATTCATTACCATCACAAGCAGGGCCCCGTCGTTACCGTTATAAGCCCCGGCCCCATCATCAGGACCATCACAACACGGGTCTTGGCATCATCATCATCACCAACTTCACCATCATTACCATAACAACCTAAAAATCATCATCACCATCATCCACTCAAGCGCCAAATAAAGAGGCTCAGGATCCTGGAGTCGAACCGGAACCGGCGTTCCTCAATCAATGGCAACTCAATAAATAAACGACAGAGGCCCCAGGTCAACCCACACACCAGCAGCGTCGTCCAACCACAGCAACAGGCTCGGAGTGATGCGTGATAAAGATCCCCCGTGTAGCCTTTACAGACTGTAGGGGCAAGTGCTGTTAGCGAGCACCTATGAAACGGGCACGGCACACGAGGGAGTGGGTAGCCAACCCCACGACAGGCCGCCTTTGTCTTTCCAGTGCTGATGTTGTTTACACATCGCACGAGGTACTCATCCGAGGCTAAGTCGACCTTGGGGAGGTCCTAGGGACCGGTTCAAATAATCGTCACTGGTGGTTGTTCGTGGCCGTGAGTGGGAATTGAACACGGGTCGCCAGGTCCGTAGCGCAGCGTGCTAACCGCCGCATTAACCAACACACTGAGACGCAACCATCAAATACGTCGACTCATGCCCACCAGAATCGTCGATAACAGTGATCGCGCAGTGATCATCGATACGTTTACGCTCACACCGATCAATAAGTTACACTCACAGTGATCAATAAGTTACACTCACGGTGATCAATAAGTTACACTCACGGTGATCAATAAGTTACACTCACGGTGATCAATAAGTTACACTCACGCCGATATATTACATTCACACGCACGAGTAAACTTACGCACGCAACAAGAACAATAAGTACGTTGACGCGTGCGCACTCGCTGGGGTAACAAACACAAGAAGGTAATGCGCCAATGTCGAGGAGGTTCCATTCCTTCTGCTGTCCCAACATTCGCGGACTCAAATCTCCGGACACTGACATTACCACCACCACCCACCCACCTACCCCCTGAACACCACCATGCACCCTCTCACTTCCTAACTCCACCACTCACCACCTAACTCCACCACTCACCCCCCGTAATATTTAAATCCACCATGGATCGCGAGCTCCATTAAAGGAACTCCCAACTCAGCCATGAAACTCTCTCCCAGCTACACGCAGTCCCCGAGCTCAACCAAGTATCCCATCAACTTGACACGGCACCCCCCCACCACCATCACGTACCCTGCAGCCCGCCAGTGAACACCTGGCCCACGACTCAGTCTAAGATACCTCACCTGGCCTAGCACCTGTGCTCGGCCGCCCCACCCTTCCTGTCGCTCGGTCGACGCTGGGGAACCCAAAGGGACAGCCACCACACGGCAGTCCAAACACGCGACACGCGCACAACGCGCACGGCACACGGGCAGTGCCGCACAGGCTCGGGCCTACGTCGTTTCAGGCGGCAAAGGAGCTCCGCGTGACGGCACGAGGCCGGGGTTTTGCCCAGAAACTCTGTAGACGTGGGCAACGATTGGAGTAGTCATCGAGCGGATTTTCCCTGGAGCATAGCGGCGCCTCCACCATTCAGAATCGAGATCTTTATTTATCCTGGAGGAATCCGATGAGCTAAGAAGCTCTTTTTCCATAGATGTCCAGTATATGTGCGGTATTCCGATAGAATAATCCCTCCACTTTTGCATTTTTTCCCCCCAAATGTGATCCCTATCACTGCTACCGGCGTCGTGTCGTCACCAGATGAAGAATCCGTTCGGATCTTTCACAAAGCAGCGCGGCCCTCAGTGTATCAAGAACGGTACCGCAGAAGTGGACACCACAGAGCTACTTCCAAGATCTCTTCAAGTGACATTAGGGGTGGGGAGGGGGGGTTTAGCACTTTCCCTCCGGCTTTGGGTGTGCCACCACCGCCCCCCCCACGTGACAAGGGAGAAGTGCTCAAACTACCGCAGGGCTTTGGACATACTCAGGGAGGACACTTTCACCCGCGTCGTGGTGGAAGGCGACTGTGGTGCTGCCATGGATGTGCATGTATGAACAGAGGCGAGCGGAATTAAGAAACTTGCTCCGTTGTTTAAACTGCCGCACCGGGAGGTCAAATCAAGCTGAACCGGTGGCCTCTGGATTGCAGGTCCGGTGTGTTGTCCGCCACACCGCGAAAGCAGAAGCATCGCATTGTTGTGGTAGCCATTTTATATTTTTTCAAATTGGACCACGACATCGCCCCAACCTGCAGCACTGCCCACACGGGAGAACACGCATGCACACGTACACACACCTACACATGTACACACACCTACACACGTACACACACCTACACACGTACACACACCTACACACGTACACACATCTACACACGTACAGGCGCGTGCGCGCCCATGGCGCAGGAGTAACGGCGACACGGGGTCACGGCACTTGACGGGGTCACGGCACGGCTAAAGAACGGATAAGCATGGGTCGCCCGCCAGCCCCACGGGCGCAAACAGGCGGGCGCTCGCTCGTGGCCACGGTCACGGCCGGGTGACCCTTGGGGTCACGGGAGGTCGCGGTCGCCGGTCGGCGGCGACGCGCGCCCATGGTGCTTGTACTCGTCATTGCTCGTTGTAAATGCTCGCGGTTAGAAATCCTGGACATGACGAATCCGTTCGGGACTCTCTCGCAGAGCGGCAACAAGCCTTCGTCCTGGAGGACGGGCCCCCGGAAGCAGATACCACAGAGTTACCTGTGAGATCCCTTCAAGTGACCATTCACCGGTCCACACCTCCCTCCCACCCACAACACAACGCCACCAACATTCTCCCTTGAGAGGGAGGTGGCTTGGGTTGTAGTGGAGGGAGGGAGGTGAGCAGCAATTCATTTCAAACTAAATATTTTCTGGGTTACCGGTAGACTGGAGTAGGTAGCACGTGACTAGTAGGAGCCACAGCCATAACGATAGGTATACTGGATGTGGTGTACTGGTGTGCAGAAATATTTTATGGGTCGTTGGTAGACTGGAATAGTTAGCACGTGACCAAGTAGCCACAGTCACAGTGAAATATATACTGGACGTGGGTGCCGGGTGCTGAAATCAGGCCGTGGATATGAGGCAGGGTTACTGAGGTGGTGAGACAGAACCTGGGTGGGACCGGTGCGCAATGGGAGTTGAGACACGTGTTGCGCGGTGTGCGTGGCTGTGTCGGCAATGTCGGTGGCGCGGTGCGTGCGGTGCATGCGATAGTGTGGCCGTGTCGTGCGGTCGCATGCTTCAGTCGAGGAAGAAGGAAGCGAAGGACTTGCGGATGTTGCGAATGGGAGGCCAGTTCTCGGTCTGCTCCTGGCCCGACTGGGGGTCGCCAGATGAGCTGCACACACAAAGACAAAGATCCCCCGTGTAGTCTTTAACGGACTATCGGAGCAAGTGCCGTAAGCGAGCCCCTACGAAGGCCGGCATGGTACACGAGGTGGTAGGTGGCCAGCACCACGCCCGGCCGCCTTTGTCTCCCCAGTGCTGATGTTTACCCACCACACCCAGGGAAGGCCCAGGACCAGTTCAAATATGCGTCGCTGTTATGGGAGCGGGAATCGAACTCGCTGGATTAGTGGCGCGGTACGCTTACCGCTATACTACCGCTCCCTGCACACACACATGCGCACACGTGTATATACACCCGCATGTAGAGATACACAAGCACGCATACATTTACACATTCATACGCACGCATGCACAAACACATGAGCACAGATACAAAAGCAGCAACATCTCACCTGCGCCAAGCGCTTCCCCACTGCCCACTTACCTGAGCGGTTGGGGCGCCGATTCTTGTGGCTGCTGCGGCTGCTGCTGCTGCTGCGGCTGCTGCGGCTGCTGCTGCGGCTGCTGCGGCTGCTGCTGCTGCGTGGGTGCCGACGGTGCTGGCACCTGGGCCACGGAAGCGCCCCTCTGTGCCACAGCCGGGGCTCTCCCAGCGGGGCCCCTCTGGTGCTCGGGAGACACCGACGACTTGCGTGGCCGCTGTGCGGGTACTGGGGAGGAGGAGGGCCCTTGCGGCTGTTGGGTCGACACCGGCCTCTGCTGCAGCTGTGGAGACCCTTGCTGTTGCTGCGGCGCTGCGTAGCCGCCGGCCTTCTGCTGCGGCCGAGGCGACGGCGGCTGAGCGGCCAGCTCGCTGGGCTTCGGGGGCAGACGCGGCCTACCCTGGGCCTCTCCGCCGCCCTCCGCGGGGCGGGGCTGGCCCGGCGGGCCTCTGGGCGAGATCCTCTCCGGCATTCCCGCAGCAGGCGGGCCCCGGTCGGGCCTCGCGGCCAGCTCGGCCGGCTTTGGCTGGAGCGGTGGGGGGGGTCCACGGGACCGCTCCCCGGGGGCCCTCTGCTGCGGGGGAGGAGATGGCTGCGCCGAGGGACCGTGCCGCCGGGCCTGGGGGCTCGGCAGGGGTTCAGCGGTGGGGCCTCTCTGGCTCGCCACGGGCCCCGATGGCTGCTGTGGCTGCTGCTGCTGCAGCTGCTGCTGCGGGACAGGCCCCGTGCCTGGCGCCTGCTCGGGGGGCCACCTTCGCTGGGCTAGCACGCCGGGCTGGGGCCTCTCCCGTGGCTGGTGGGGTGGTGGGGACGCCTGGGGGGACGGGCCCTTGGACCGGCTCTGGCTCTGGTTGGCCTGATGCTCGCTCACAGCTGGCTGCTGCTGCTGCTGCTGCGGCTGCTGTTGATGATGATGGTGATTGTCCAGCTCGTTAAACGGCTGCCGACTGTCATGTTGGTAGAGTGATGGCTGGCCGTGCTGGCCGTGTTGACCGTGCTGCTGTGGCTGCTGTGGCTGCTGTGGCTGCTGTGGCTGGTAGTCCGACGGGGCGACTGCGCGCTGCTCCCCAATCACACCGCCGCGGGTCCCCGTTTCCTGTGACACCCAGGTCGGCCGCCCTTGTGCCTGCGCTTGAGGCTGCTGTTGCTGCTGTAGTTTTGCTTGTGGGACCGGTGACTGCTGCTGCTGTGGGGAAGGTGCCCTGATGAGATCGCTGCGTCTATCCGAGCCCATGCTCTCCGCTCGCTGCTTCTGCGGTGATGGTGGTGCCGGCGCAGCCACGTCTGCCTGCGCCGCACCCTGCACTGACCGGCTGCGAGCTTTCCCCTGCTGTGGCGAGCCGGGTCCGGCTGCCGACCTCTGGTGCTGAGGCGACCCCGGGCCTGACCCCGGCGCCGATTTCGGCGCCGATTCCGGCGCCGATCCCGGCGCCGATTCGGGTGCCGACCCTGGTGCCGACCCCGGCACTGGCCCAGGCACTGACCCTTGTCTCACCCCACTCCACTGCGGAACGGGTGACCCTGCCTGCTCCGAGTGGGACTGCGTGCGTGACCTCTGACCCACGGCTGGTGCTATACGGCTGCCCTGCTGCCCTCCAGCCAACCCTACCACCTGCTGCTGCTGCTGCTTCTGATATGGCTGCTGTTGCTGCTGTTGCGACTGTTGGTGCAGCGCCATCTGCTTCTCGGACGGAGCGCCATCGCCCACGAAGCGCTGGCTCACGTTGGGGTCGTTCGCCTCCTCACTGGAGGTGGACCCGGTGGCTTGCGTCTGCTGCTGCTGCGGCCCCCCACCCGGCCGCTGTGTCCCCCCCATCGGCTGCAGCGCTGCTGTCTGGCGTTGCCCTCCGCCGGCCGCTCGTTGAGCCGCCGGCCCCCCTTCCCCCTGCGGCCCGTGGGGGGCCTGGGCCGCCCCGGACGGCGGGGGAGCGCCGCTCGATTGCGCGGCTTGGGGCGGGGGGCTCGATCCTTCCCCCTGGGTCCGAGGATGAGGGGCCCGGCCCCCGCCAGAGGACGCCGCCACCGCCGTCGCGGGCGGCCCCCCCGCGGCTCCCACGCCCCCCACCGCCTTCCACTTCTGGGCCACCTGTCCCGGGGCCCGGGTCTGGGGGGGCTCCGGGCGGGCCCCGTCTTGCGGCCTCTGCTGCTGTATGACCACCGGTCTGCGAGGAAGAAGAGAATCGGGCATACGCACGGATTCTCTACAACGCTTTTCCCAGCGCGCGTGTGCCCTCCGGTCGGCGACGACGTTCCGTCCCGACGCGACGTTGCGCGGTGCCTCGAGATGTTGCGCGTGTCATGACGTCACCACCTAGACCACGTGTCATGACGTCAACACCTAGACCACGTGTCATGACGTCCTCACCGAGACCGTCAAGACGAATCCGTTTCGCGCTGGTTTTTATAACTCCGTGGTCAGCGTGGCCAGATTTCTCCCCAGGGCATGGCGACTTTACACTAAACAACAAAACTCGATGTGTTCGTCAATTGCACTGTGCGCGTGTGGTGCGACCTTGAATGATAAAATGTAAATATAACAGGTGACGTTTCGGGCAATGGCACTTCTTCACGGCACGTGAATGTAGGGCAGTAGAGAGACAGCGCAGAGAATAAAAGTTGTAGACTGCATAGTTTTCTGATGACCGAGTTTTTAAATAGGAAAATCAATAGTGAAACTAATAGTAGCCATAGGAATAGGTTTTACCCTTTTGACTGGCACAAAAAACTGACACCTTTATTCAAGGCATCATGTTTGCAATAACCACAACACAAGCAGTCAAAATGCAACAAAAAAAGACAACTCTGATAATATGCACTGTCCTTGAATTTGATTGGTCCACACCCGAGACAGCTTTTCTTCGAGCCTAGTCTCCATTGGTGTTGGACCAGAAGACGCCAAAAGGCGTACAACTCAAAAAACAGCACACTATCAGAGTATTGAGGGCTCGGGGTGAGCATTTACATTATGAGACCTCCTTTGCCAGAAACAAGATATAGGAATAGGTTTTACCCTTTTGACTGGCACAAAATAGTAGCTACTGAGTAACAACAGACAAACTCTTCAGCAATCAAGCAATATTTACCAATTAAACTCGGTTGTATTATAAGTAAAGTTGTGAAATGTTGCTGGCTCATCGCATTGCGGGGGCGTGAGGTTTGTTCCTGCAGGGCCCATCGCGATGCGCGTGTCGTTCACATTGGGCCATCGTTGACGAGCATTATCGCGGCGTCGCAGACGGACACAGGGAGCTATTGTAGCGTTCGTCAACCGAGGTCGGAGCCTCGGTTGAATAGCGTTAAAAATAGATGGCGCTGTAGCCGTATGGGCCAAACACGTGGAAACTCGCGGATCGTTACTCCCCGTGAAACTCGGCACGGTCCCCCAAGACAGTGCCGAGTGGATTCCCACGGTCGCATGGGTGATGTTACGGCGGCCATGTCTGCTTGGGGGGTCATCCTGGAACAGTGGCAGTGATTTTGTAATCCCCGCCGCCCCGCCCCTAGATTTACGATCCTACAGATAAAAATCATGTTTCACGCGGTGGCATTTAGGGAGCCCAGTACAAACGCAGCCTGCTGCATTTTACGCAGCCTGCTGCATTTTACGAGCATTCTTTGTACTTGGACCCCATGCTCATGTGTAAAGCCGAGTCACTGACCCAGGGGATACCTAGAACTGGTTGAGATATTGCTCAATAGCAAAGACAAATATCCCCCATAATAGCCTCAACAGACTGTTCGGGCAAGTGCTGTTCGCGAGCACTCTATGCAAACCTGATGAACACAAACCTGCCAACCCGTACGGTTTATTATCCCGTATTCTTGTGCAGGGACATTGAGTTTTCAGGTCCATACGGCGTACAGCCGCTTCAATACGGGCAAAACAATGTTTGTGTCTATTTGTTTGTGTTTCTCCCTTGCGATGGCACTTTGTAGGATGCACGTTGAGATTTATAAGGGCACGGGGTGACCAATAAGGTCTGAATTGGTCTGTAATAAGGTAGGGCACTGATAAGGGGTTGACAGTTATGTGAACACATTACACAACACTACAACGGCAACACACAGTGCAACACCACACACAGCCTCACCTGGCTGGCGGCTGTGCAGAGTGACCCACGGGCTGTAGTTTAGGCTGTGCCTGAATGGGTTGTGGTTTCGGTTGTGGTGGACCCACTTGTTGCTGTGGTTGAGCTTGTGGCTGTGGTTGTGCAGGTGGTGATGACTGTGGCTTGGGTTGTGGCTGGACAGGTTGCGGTTGTGCTTTCGGTTGTGGCTGCCCAGTTTGTTGTAGTTTGAGTTGTGGTTGCCCAGGTTGTTGTTGTGGCTGCCCCAGTTGTGCTTGTGGTTTCTGTTGTGGCTGGCCTGGCTGTTGTTGTGGCTTGGGTTGCGGTTGCCCAGGCTGTTGTTGTAGTTTCAGTTGTGGCTGCCCCGGCTGTTGTTGTTTAGGTTGTGGCTGCCCAGGCTGTGGCTTCGGTTGTGGCTGCCCCGGTTGTTGTTGTGGCTTGGGTTGTGGCTGACCCACCTGCGACTGTTGCTTCTGTTGTGGCTGAACAGGCTGTGGCTGTGCTTTTTGTGGCGTGTGGCCCGAGGGTTGTGGCTGGGCTGCCTGTACTCCCTGCTGTTGTTGCTGCTGCCCGGCCTTGTCAGTCTCAGTCGTGCCCTGCGACCCTGAGGGCACAAGGGGGGTGGGGCACCTCGTCAGAAGGGCGGGGCAGGGCAGGAGAGGGGCAGGGCAGGGGCAGGACAGGGCAGGGAGAAGCCAGGATAGGTCCCGAGCAGTGGGGCGGCTGGAAGGCTCTCACCGTTACAGTCCAGGATGTACTGCAGGCAGCCCTGGGCCGGAGGCTTGGGGTCGTCCGGGCCGTCTGTGGTGCTGCCCTGGAACGGGATCAGCCGTGTCACATGACTCATCGTTAGGATAGTAATTATAATAAGTGTTATCATTATTTACCTAGGAAAGGCACTCTGAGTCTGAAGACTTGTTTTCAGGAGGGTGCTGCTAAATTGGGATGTTTGGCCAATATCAATGACATTTTTTTTATTTTGCTATGGGAGGAAACCGGAGAATGTGGAGGAAATCCACGCAGAGCAGACAGAGATAGTACATACAAACTCCACTCACTCACACACTCACTCACACACTCACAAACTCACTCACTCACACACTCACTCACACAAACTCCACTCACAAACTCCACTCACAAACTCCACTCACTCACAAACTCACTCACTCACACACTCACTCACACACTCACTCACTCACATACTCACTCACTCACACACTCACTCACACAAACTCCACTCACAAACTCCACTCACTCACAAACTCACACACTTACAAACTCCACTCACAAACTCCACTCACTCACACACTCACAAACTCACTCACTCACACACTCACTCACTCACACACTCACTCACACAAACTCCACTCACTCACACACTCCACTCACTCACAAACTCCACTCACTCACTCACACACTCACTCACAAACTCACACACTTACAAACTCCACTCACTCACACACTCACTCTCTAGAACAGGGGCAGAACATACAAACTCCACTCACTTACAAACTCACTCACTCACACACTCTGTAGAACAGGGGCAGACATACAAACTCCACTCACTCACACACTCTGTAGAACAGGGGCAGAACATACAAACTCCACTCACTCACACACTCTACTCACTCACACACTCTGTAGAACAGGGGCAGAACATACAAACTCCACACAGGAAGGCACCCGAATTGGGAATTGAACCCAGGCCCTTTTCGCTGCGACACGAGCATTACCACTGCGCTACCTCCCTGCACCCTGGTCGCCAGACTCGTGGAGACCACTCCATTGCCCATTCAACCCCAACCCGAACGCTCTGAACCAAGTCGCGAACGCGGTGCGAGGGGCGGTGGGATTGGACGCGGGTGAATCCTCGCAGCGCTCGCGATGATGGGAGTCCAGCTTTGGGCACGGGCGGCCGCTCTTCTGTTCTGCCACACGGGGGGGTTGGCGGCACGAAGGCCAAAGAGAGGTGCTCGATATGATGATTGTGATGATTGTGATGATGATTGTGATGATAATGGTAGTGGGTTGGCGGCACGATAGCCAAAGCGCAGCTGCACCGACCGGAGCCTCATTGCCTGCACGGATGGCACCCACCAGCGTGGGCCGCAGCTCCCCGGGAAGTGTTGCCAACTTCTCGTGGCGAAAAGTCGCCAAACAAACCTCAAGAGAGGTGCTCGATATGATGATGATGATGATTGTGGTGATTGTGGTGATGATGATGATGAAAGTGGGGAGAGTGGTGATAATGAGGGTGGCGATGATGATGTTGGTGGTGACGACAATAAGATGATGGTAATGGCGATGGAGGTGTCACCCTCACCTGTGCCTGCGCGCGCTGGTGGGTTAGTAGGGCCTCCCAGGAGGAGGTGACGAGCTGCGCGATGAGTCGCTCGTCCTCCTCCCGCGTCTCCCCGACCAGCGGCACCGAGCCGTCCATCACCTGCCCAGCGGGGTCAGGGGTCACAGACCCAGCAGTCAGGGGTCGAGTTAGCGAGGGGTGAGGGACTCGGGAAGGAAAGATTATGGTGATGATGAGGGTAGTGGTGATCGTAGTAGCATGATGGTGGTGGTGATGGTATAGTTGTGACGATGGTAATGGCGGTCATAACGACGGCAGTGGTGGTGGTGACAATGATGATAATGGTGGTGTTCATGGTGACTGTCGTGATGCTGGTGATGGTGGTGATGATTATGATGGTGGTTATGATGTGCTTTTGATGCGGTGATGTAGTTTTGATGTAGAGCCGATTGTGATGCAGTGGTGATGATGGCAGTCATGTCGTGGTGATGTTGACGATATAGTGGTGATGTAGTCGTGATGACAATGACGATATCGTGACATAGTGGTGATAGTGGTGATATAGCGGTGATATGGCGGTGATATGGCGGTGATGCAGTGGTGAAGCCAATGGTGTGGTTCTATTCTATTTTGGAATCATATAGCACCCATTCAAAGCAGTCGCGATGGCGATGATGTTGGTACCGACAGTGATGGTATAGTGGTGATGGTGTTGGCGGTGTAGTGGTGAAGGCGATGATGTGGTGGTGGTGATGATATAGTGGTGATGGCAGCAGCAACAGCGCTCACGTCGATGATGTAGTCGCGGCCGTCCTTGGCGTGCACCGCCTTGACGGCGCACACGTGCAGGCCGCCAAACAGCTGGGCGCACGCGTCCACCCACACGCGGTACCTGCGCCACCCCACAGACAAAGGTCCCCTGTGTAGCCCACACAGGCTGTTGGGGCATGTGCTCTGAAAGTGAGCGGCACCTATGAAGGCCAGTACAGTGCACGGGGAAGGGATCACGTGGCCAGCGCCATGCCCGGCAATGATGATGTGTTGTACACGCTGCAGCAGGTACTCGTTTAAGGCTGAGTTGACCTAGGGGAGGGGCCCAGGACATGTTGGTATAGAATTCCCTCATGTTGGCTGCGAGTGGGAAACCTGTGTGTCCATGCCCGTGTATATCTCTGTGCGTCCCTGTGTGTGTCCCTTTGCGTGTCTCCGTGTGTCTCTGCATCACACCTGTCCGTCATCGCGATCTGCTGGACCATGGCGGAGCCCGTGTTGGATTTCCAGCTGCCAGACATGGATGTCCTCCTGCAGGCGTCACACAGGGACATGCGCCCCATCAGCAAGGAGCAACACAACCGCAGCGCAACACAGTACAGCACACTGCATCATAACATGGCACAACCACAGCACAACACAGCACAACCACAAAACTGCTCGTGTTGTTGAGGTAGCGCTCACGTGAAAATGCGGTAGGGTTAGTGTTGGGGGTAGGGTTAGCACTCACGTGAAAATGCGGTTGGGGTAGTGTTAGGGGTAGGGTTAGCGCTCACATGAACGCACGGTAGGGTTAGTGTTGGGGGTAGGGTTAGCACTCACATGAACGTGCGGCAATGTTAGTGTTAGGGGTAGGGTTAGCGCTCACATGAACGTGCAGCAATGTTAGTGTTAGGGGTAGGGTTAGCGCTCACATGAACGCACGGTAGGCCGCCCCGATCTTGTAGACAAGCACGTCGTACTTGGCCTCCAGGTACGGTTCGGCGGTGGCGTACGCACGCACCAGCGACAGCAGCCCCGGCAGCTCCTGTAACCCCCCGTGGCTCTCCGCCCTCACCTGCCAACCAACATCATCATTGTCATCGTCATCATCGTCGTCAGTCAGCAACAGCTCTCACCTACCAACCAACATCATCATGAATCATAGCTCTCACCTGCCAACCAATATCATCATTAGCCATAGCTCTCACCTGCCAACCAACATCATCATGAACCATAGCTCTCACCTGCCAACCCACATCATCATCAGCTATAGCTCTCACCTGCCAACCAATATCATCATCAGCCATAGCTCTCACCTGGCAACCAAAACATCATCATCAGCCATAGCTCTCACCTGCCAACCAACATCATCATCAGCCATAGCTCTCACCTGCCAACCAATATCATCATCAGCCATAGCTCTCACCTGCCAACCAACATCATCATCAGCCACAGCTCTCACCTACCAACCAACATCATCATCAGCCATAGCTCTCACCTGGCAACCAACATCATCATCAGCCATAGCTCTCACCTACCAACCAACATCATCATCAGCCATAGCTCTCACCTGCCAACCAACATCATCATCAGCCATAGCTCTCACCTGCCAACCAACATCATCATGAACCATAGCTCTCACCTGCCAACCAACATCATCATGAACCATAGCTCTCACCTGCCAACCAACATCATCATGAACCATAGCTCTGACCGGCCAACCAACATCATCATGAGTCATAACTCTCACCTGCCAACCAACATCATCATCAGCCATAGCTCTCACCTGGCAACCAACATCATCATGAACCATAGCTCTCACCTGCCAACCAACATCATCATGAGTCACAACTCTCACCTGCCAACCAACATCATCATCAGCCATAGCTCTCACCTGGCAACCAACATCATCATCAGCCATAGCTCTCACCTGGCAACCAACATCATCATGAACCATAGCTCTCACCTGGCAACCAACATCATCATCAGCCATAGCTCTCACCTGCCAACCAACATCATCATCAGCCATAGCTCTCACCTGCCAACCAACATCATGATCAGCCATAGCTCTCACCTGCCAACCAACATCATCATGAACCATAGCTCTCACCTGCCAACCAACATCATCATCAGCCATAGCTCTCACCTGCCAACCAATATCATCATCAGCCATAGCTCTTACCTGGCAACCAAAACATCATCATCAGCCATAGCTCTCACCTGCCAACCAACATCATCATCAGCCATAGCTCTCACCTGCCAACCAATATCATCATCAGCCATAGCTCTCACCTGCCAACCAACATCATCATCAGCAATAGCTCTCACCTACCAACCAACATCATCATCAGCCATAGCTCTCACCTGGCAACCAACATCATCATCAGCCATAGCTCTCACCTACCAACCAACATCATCATCAGCCATAGCTCTCACCTGCCAACCAACATCATCATCAGCCATAGCTCTCACCTGCCAACCAACATCATCATGAGTCATAGAACTCACCTGCCAACCAACATCATCATGAACCATAGCTCTCACCTGCCAACCAACATCATCATGAACCATAGCTCTCACCGGCCAACCAACATCATCATGAGTCATAACTCTCAGCTGCCAACCAACATCATCATCAGCCATAGCTCTCACCTGGCAACCAACATCATCATGAACCATAACTCTCACCTGCCAACCAACATCATCATGAGTCATAGCTCTCACCTGGCAACCAACATCATCATCAGCCATAGCTCTCACCTGCCAACCAACATCATCATGAACCTAGCTCTCACCTACCAACCAATATCATCATCAGCCATAGCTCTCACCTGCCAACCAACATCATCATGAGTCATAGCTCTCACCTGCCAACCAACATCATCATCAGCCATAGCTCTCACCTGCCAACCAACATCATCATAAACCTAGCTCTCACCTACCAACCAATATCATCATCAGCCATAGCTCTCACCTGCCAACCAACATCATCATGAGTCATAGCTCTCACCTGCCAACCAACATCATCATCAGCCATAGCTCTCACCTGCCAACCAACATCATCATCAGCCATAGCTCTCACCTGCCAACCAACATCATCATCAGCCATAGCTCTCACCTGCCAACCAACATCATCATCAGCTGTGGCTCTACACCCTCACCTATTAACCACACTAGGCGCAGCAGCTAGAAATTCCATCACCAATGGCAACGTCAAGCGGCCAGCAACAAACAGCACCATCAAAGTGGTGATGGATATCGAGTGTACGCAGGTTTCTTGAACGGAGCGAGGTTATTGTGAGAGAGCTTGGGGGAAAACGAGACGATGGGACCATTGCACGGGGCATGGTGAGTGTGGTGCGGTGAGAGTGGCGTAGTGAGAGTGTGGTGAGAGGAGTGGTGAGAGTGTGGTGAGGTGCTCACCTTGCCGAGGCCGCCGTGTGTGTGTCCCATTTTCACCACCGCCGGTAGCTCCTGAGTGCTCACCTGGGATGCGTAGGTCACACTGTATACTCGCAAGCACACTTCGCATGGCCTCAAAGTGCACCTAGCATGGCACAAGCGCCGTGGTGACGTCACCGCCAATTAGTGGTGAAAGGCAGTTACTGTCTTTTTGTATTTATGTGCGTGTGCGAGTACATAACTGTGGGTCAGTCGTTACACATGTCTAAGTGTAGTGACGTAAATGGAGTTACTATGGTGTTTAGCGCCAGCTACTGTCACAAAAGTGGAAGTGTGCGTCTTGAGCCTCTCTCTGGCACCAGGGTGGACATGGCATGGAAGTGGGCCCTAGGGGGCATGGTTCTGGTGGCAGTCAGAGAGAGGACAAGTAAGGATGTGCCAGTCTGGGTGAACCTGAGAGGCCACGTGACCGGGACAGGGTAGCAAGGGAGCCCAAAGGGTGGCTTGAGGGACACGTGGTGCTCGGTCGAGAACCTTTTGGGAAGATCCAGAAGGGGGCGTGGCCGAGGGCGGAGCGAGGCCACGCTCGGGATCATAAAAGGGAAGTCCCGAGAGCGATGGCGGCTGTCTGCTGAAATGGAACCCTCGGTGCTACGTCTCTTCAGTATTTACGCTTGGCATCGTGAGTCAGGCAGTGTGTTAGCTGACCCGGTTATGAAGTTACCCCGTTGTGGTCCAGTTAACCAGTGTACGTTTATGTAGTTACCCTGTTGGGGTCGTGTAATAAACGTGTTGCCTCCAAGTTCAAGTGTGTGGCTCCGTAGAACCCACTACATAAGTATGCGTACACGTGTTTATGTATGCGTATGTGTCCATGCATTCTGCGTGGCCGTGTGTCCGGTTCTGTGTCTATACTAGAGTGTGCATGGCTCTGTGGGTTGACGAGTTACCATGGCCCTGTGGTCCGGGTAGAAGGCCTGGGTGATGAGAGGAAACGCTTCTCCCCCCAGCTTTCTCCTCACCCCGATCAGCTGAGCAAACTGTCACCGACAACCACAAAGATAGAGGCAAAGATCCCCCATGTAGGCACACAGGACGTAGGAGCAAATGCTGAGGCAAGCAGCTATGAACAACACCTGCACGGCCAAACATTGGGCTGACGTGTACCAGCACCGCACCTGGCCACCTTTGTCTCCCCAGTGATGATGATTTTACATCTACACCGCCGCACGATGTACATACTCATTTAAGGCCGAGTCGACTTAGCGAAGGACCAGAACCGGTTTAAATATCACTGGCACTGATGATGTTTCTGATATTGTTAATGTTACTGATGATGATATTGCTGATTATTATTATGCTCAAGTTGATGTTTATGTTGCAAAATATGATTTTGCTGATGTTGATGCTGCTGATGTTTTTGCTCATATACTCGCGTTGTTGCTGATGTCGTTGCTGATGTGGCCGTTGCTGCTGCTGCTGATAATAATAATGAAATTCATAACATGCCAGATTTTACAGACAAGTCAACAACTCAGAGGCGCAGAGCCAAGCTCAGGGCTGCTCGAAAGCCTGACCCAGGCAGATCGAGGCCTTTAGATGTTTCTTGAAAGTCGGAGTGCATTTGATGTTGCGGACGTGCAAAGAGATGGAGAGTTCAATACCGAAAGGGCAACAGTAGAGAACCGACGTGAGGCTGTGTAACAGTTTGAGATCTTAGTGTCTGAAGCAGATTGCGAGTGATGCTGGTAGTGATATTGGTGCTGCTGCTAATGATGACGCGGCTTGGAGACTCACCACCCAGGGCCTGTCACAGAAGTGGTAGATGGACGAGAGGGAGTTGAGCGAGGCCACACCTCCAAACTGCAGGCCAATCAGCAGCGAGCGAAAATCCTGGCCCCGCCCACCGTCGCACACGTGCTGCCGAATGAGGACGAAATCCGGCACAAACGACCTGCGGACAACGCACACAAAGACAAAGGTCCCCCCATAGAGCCTTTACAGAGACGGGCGGGGCGAGTGCTTTTAGCGAGTAGCACCTATGAAGGCCGGCACCACGGCACACGAGGGGGTGGTGTGGCCAGCTCCAGGATGTAGTCCCAGGTCATACCAAGTTGGAAGTAACCTTGTGATGAAGGTAGTCCTGGGCAGGATGTAGCCCCAAGTTAGAGGTAGCCGCCACGGAGGAGGTAGTGCCTATGTGGAGGAAGCCTCGGGAAGGAGGAAGCCCCAGGGTGGATTTAGCCCTGGGGAGGAGGTAGCTCTGGTGAGGAGGTCGTACCAAGGTGGTGTTAGCCCCAGAGAGGAGGCAACCTGGGGTGGAGGCAACCTGAGGTGGAGGCAGCCCAAGGATGGAGGTATCCCCGAGGATGAGGCAGCCCCAGGGTGGAGCAAACTCCTCACCTGCTCGGCTGCCGGAGGTTGTGGCTCTGTCTCACGGTGACGACGCACGGCTCCCCGGACTGCGCCACCAACCCGATGTCTCCAAACTCGGCCTGGGGGAGTAGGGGATATCGCGGCACCATCACAGACAGCGTCACGGCACCATCACGGCAACGTCACCATCACGGCTTCGTCAGAGCACAGCATGGCAATGGTTAGGGCTGTGGTTGGGTAGGGGCTAGGGGTGGTGATGGTCAGGCTGTGTACAGCCACTGCTGGATGAGGGCCTGCCCACGCCGCACGGGTCGTAGGAGTTATAGGATCATTCTTCAACACACTGGGCAGTGCGGGTTGGTGAAAGCGGGGAGCATTGATGTCGGAGCAGAGAAGTACAATGCAACACAATGGATTTTGCTGCACTGGCCTCTGCTGTCAATGTAGCTGGGCAGCAGCCTACCACAACTATGCACGGTGGCGGTCGCCCATCCAGGGGCTATCCAGGCTCAAACCTGCTTAGCTTCTGAGACCTGCCGGGACTGGGGCGCATTCTGGGATGATTTGATCATAGGCGTCGGCAAAACCAATGCAATCAACATCAGAATCGTCATCAGCAGCAATAGAACCACCATCATCATCAGCGCACCCCCCACACTTAGCCCCCTCCTCCCCTGCTCCCACCTGTTCCACCACGATGTCATGATCCTGTAAAATCTTCTTCCCTCGAAAGAGACGCACCCTGCATACACACACACCACAAAGACAGAGATCCCCCATATAGCCTTGGAAGGCTGTTGGGGCAAGTGCTGTTAGCGAGCAGCACCTATGAAGGCCGGCGTGGCACACGAGGGGCTGGTGTGGACACACCACGCCCACTCCGGCCACCTTTGTCTCCCCAGTGATAATGTTTTAACACAACGCACCAAGAACTAATTCATGGACGAGTCGATCTAGGGGAAGCCCAGGACCGATGCAGACACCCACTAACACGAATGATTGAAGACGTGTACAAGACAATTCGTTCACTATCACAGCGAAAATCAGACAGATGTTTGAGCATACATTGGTGACCGGGCTCAAACAATCAGCACTTTGAGAAGGGCCACTGCCCTGAAACGTCACCCATTATATATGATTTATTTTAAGTTTAACACGTAGGCTTTCGCGACCAATATCATCCATAAAGGCTGCACACAGCGTTATCGACGAACGTGTTGAGGGTTATATATGATGGTGTCGGACGTACGATACTCAGCATATCACTCTGGGGATGGTGGTCACAGTGCATTGCAGCTTTGTAAACGTTTCAAACCGGTGACTCTGTCCATCAAATAATAATCCACATGCTCTCCACCATTGCAGGTCACCACTGCCTCCAGTGACACACCCCCACACGAGAGTAATTAAGGGCCTTTTCAGCGACTGTGAGGTCGCCCAATATGTGCCGGTTACGGCCCATGAGGGGGGTGGGTAGCCAGCACCACGCCCAGCCGCCTTTGTCTCCCCAATGCTGATTTTTATTTTTCACACCATACCAGGTACTAATTTAAAGCTAAGTCTACCTAGGGGAGGCCATAACCGGTTCAGATATTCATCACCAATGTTGGCAGTGGGTCCCACACTGCTCAGCAGTGTTCCTGCCGTCCCTACTGAGGCAAGCGGCACGTGGCCGGCGTTTAACCCTCCTTGTCGCGTACACATTCTCAAAGCTGATCGTACAGAACTCATTTGATTTTTGAACGGCGAATTTTGCTTGGAAAACCTTTGCGCTGTGACTTGGTTCCAAAGGCAGCGGGCCTCCTGTTTAGTGGATCGGCGGCGGTGATGGCGTTTAGTTGGCGGGACACTGCTGGTTAGCGCCGCCAAGGCTATCGTGAAACAGTCACGAGGTGCTGCCTCTTAACTAGCCGAGCCATCACAGCGTTGCCGTGGGAACCGGCCCGTCGTCTAGCAACCACGCTCGGGCTAAGGAAAGGCAGAGACTTGTAGAGCAGGGCGTGATGTAACATGCTTACTTACTCACGCACTCTCATCCACGGTGACTCACGCTCGCACTCTCAATTACACTCGCTCACTCTCAACCAAGCTCACTCACTCTTAACCAAGCTCACTCACACTCGCTCACTCGCTCACTCGCTCACTCGCTCACTCTCAACCAAGCTCACTCACACTCGCTCACTCACTCGCTCACTCTCAACCAAGCTCACTCACTCACGCTCACTCACTCGCTCACTCTCAACCAAGCTCACACACTCACACTCACTCACTCTCAACCAAATTCACTCACTCGCTCACTCTCAACCAAGCTCACTCACACTCGCTCACTCTCAAACAAGCTCACTCACACTCGCTCACTCTCAACCAAGCTCACTCACACTCGCTCACTCTCAACCAAGCTCACTCACACTCGCTCACTCTCAACCAAGCTCACTCACACTCGCTCACTCTCAATCAAGCGCACTCACTCACGCGCAGTCACTCACGCTCTTTATCAACCAAGCTCACTCACTCGCTCACTCTCAACCAAGCTCACTCACACTCGCTCACTCACTCGCTCACTCTCAACCAAGCTCACTCACACTCGCTCACTCACTCGCTCACTCTCAACCAAGCGCACTCACTCACGCGCAGTCACTCACGCTCGCTATCAACCAAGCTCACTCACCCTCGCACCCTCACACTCTCCGTCTCACACTCTCCGTCTCACACTCTCCGTCTCACCCTCGCACCCTCACACTCTCCGTCTCACACTCCCCGTCTCACACTCTCCGTCTCACACTCTCCGCCTCACACTCTCCGCCTCACACTCTCCGTCTCACACTCCCCGTCTCACACTCCCCGTCTCACACCCTCACACTCTCCGTCTCACACTCTCCGTCTCACACTCTCCGTCTCACACTCTCCGTCTCACACCCTCACACTCCCCGTCTCACACTCTCCGTCTCACACCCTCACCCTCACACTCTCCGTCTCACACTCTCCGTCTCACACCCTCACCCTCACACTCTCACACTCACTCAGAAAACACAGCACACTCGCTAGTCTGTTGCCCTATATAAATTAAAACTATTTTTAGTTTACCAGGTAAGGCCCACTGAGCTATGTAGCTCTTTTTCAGAAGTGACCTGGCCACAAATGATAGCTCAACGAAGTGGCTTATCGTGTGGACATGTGTAGCAGTAGCCACACACTCTAAACACACGATTCTAAATCTGGAGGGAAAAACCGGAGGACTCGGAGAAAAATCCACGCGACCACGTGGAGAGACACACAAACTCCAAATATACAGCAGGTGTCAGGGTGGGGATCGAGCCCATGACCTCCTGTATACCAGGCAAGGTAGTTAACACCTCACCACCGTGGCGTCCCAAATGTACACAGGACAGCCTCATTGAGTCTCAAGACTCGTTTTACAGACAGGCCCTGCTACCGTTGGGATTTCTTGGCAACGAATTCGACTCGTAGCAGAGAGCTTGGCCTTGTGTGGGAGGAGGAAACCGGACAGCGCGGAGAATACCCAGCACCTCACTGCTATACACAACGGGGCGACACTCATAGCTCCGCACAGATGGATTCACGGATCAACTTTCTGTATTGCCTCCTCGTAACCCAGTAGTAAATTGTCTGCGTGATGCACGAACCCTCGCCTCCACACACGCACAGATGAGCCGACCTGCATCACTGCTCTTGACGCATTCACCGCCTTCATTCTGTCCCTTGCATTCATTCACTTCCCGACGACAGCATCCGTGGCAATCATTCACCCCAGGCCTTGTGAGTTCACTGCCTTGTGCATTCATTCAATTATTTAGTCATTCATTCACAACCTGAACGGTGCATTTACCATTAATGAATTTCGTTCATGAATTTGATCTGTCAATCATTTATTTAGATTCATTACTTTTTCTTTAATTCTGCACCGATTCCGTTTTTGTCCACACGTTAATTTTCCAACATCCATTAATTCGTATCATGCATTAATTCTCATGCTTTCATACATTTTCAGCTCTCATTCATTCTCATGCATTTATTAGCATCATGCATTTATTTTCATACTTTCGTTCATTCCCATCGTGCATGCATTAATTCTCATAAATGAATTCCCATCAGATCACATATTCATTCATTGCCATACAGAATTACAATCGTCCATTAATTTGTTTCCATCTGGAATTCATTCTTACGAATTCACACCGTGCATTCTTACCCATTGCGCATTTATTCACATATGGCCATGCAATCGTTCCTTTGTATCGTTCCTTGATTCATTCGATTCCTATATTTAATCATTCATGCACTGGCCGCTGTTTTATTCATTGCTTGCGGTTGAAGGCGCCAGGGCCGAGGAGACGTGGCCTGCACTCAACACCAGCACCACACACAACACACTACGCAACACACTACACACGCACCACACACCACACACAACTACACAAAAAACGCACAACACACACAACAGACACAACAACACACCCACCCACTCACCACCTGCAGATCACAACCACACATCGACTCACCACACTGCAGGTGACAACAACACTCACCCACTCACTAACCACACCCACTCCCCACACTGCAGCCCACTCACCTACTCACTCACCACACTGCAGGTCACTATAACACTCACCCACCCTTTCTGCTTCTTCCCACATTGGAATTCCCTCTCCCATCATCGTCGTCGTCTCTTTCTCACCCCAGGCTCTTACATAATAACCTTGCCGAATTCAAGAGATGTGTTACACTCTTATCTATCACAAACACAACACACGATACGCACACACACGCACCTCTCAGATACACAAAGACCCCATATATCCTTCACAGACTTTTGGGGCAAGTGCTGTTAGCGAGCACCTATGAAGGCCAGTACGGCACACGAGAGGGTGGGTGGCCAGCACCACGCCCGGCCGCCTTTGTCTCCCCAGTGGCGACGTTCACACACTGCACCAGGTACGAGACGACCTAGGGGAGATGATAATCGTCACTGGTGGCCGTGAGCGGGACTTGAACTCGGGCGGCCGGGGTCGCAGCCCAGAAGCGCCTCTCCTCACTGCGCCACCGCTCGCACCGCACCGGAGGCTGCAAGCGGCGCGGGGTCAGCGTGACAAGACGAAGACGATGACCCTGCTGCTGCTGCCACGGCCTCGTGGCTCGTAAATCATGGGTTGAGGGCGGCTCCGCCGCAGCGAGGATGAATGTGGTGGTGGTGATGGTGAATGTGGTGGTGGTGATGGTGAATGTGGTGGTGATGTGGTGGTGGTGATGGTGAATGTGGTGGTGGTGATGGTGAATGTGGTGGTGATGAATGTGGTGGTGGTGAATGTGGTGGTGATGTGGTGGTGGTGATGGTGAATGTGTTGGTGATGATAAACGTGGTGGTTAAGGTGATGATAAACGTGGTGGTTAAGGTGATGATGAACGTGGTGATGGTGGTGGTGGTGATGATGAACGTGGTGATGATGATGATGGACGTGATGATGGACGTGATGATGAACGTAATGATGGACGTGATGATGGACGTGCTGATGGTAGTTGTGATGGTAATTATGATAGTGATTATGATTTTGTTGTTCCTGGGATTGCTGCTACTTATGCAGACGAACCGTTTTGCTGACGCTGCTACCACCGATGCTGCCGCTAAAGATGCTGCCCCACGCAATCTACCGCGGCCGATTACGATGCTGCTGATGCTGCAGCTACTGGTGCTGATTATTACGCCGCTGCTGACAATTATAATGCTCGGAATATTCCTGTAACTGCAGTTGTAAAAATTAAAATACGCTGCTGCTGCTGCTGCTGCAGATACTGGTGCTGATGAATATGATGGCGACACTGCAGCTGATGCTGTTGCAGCTACCGATGGATCTGCTGCTGCCAATGCCACAGCTGCTACAGAAGTCGATTGCAATGAATGATGCTGACGATGGCACTGCTGCAACGCCTGGCGCTAATGCATCAGCTGTTGCCGATTGCTCCTGTAGCCGATGGTGAATTTGATCACACTGATGACAGCTGATGATGATGACACTAGCATCAGCAGCTACTGCTGATGCATGAGCGGATGATGCTACTAATGCAACTGCTGATACTGCATTGGCTGCTGCTGATGATGATGACATTCGAATAAGCATCAGCAAAGCTGTTACTGCATCAGCTGCTGATGACACGAGCATCAGTAACAGCGAATGCGACCGATGATGATAATGATGCATCAGCTATTGATGACGATGGCACTTTGCATCAGCGCTAGCTGCTGCTGCTGATGGATCTAATGATGTTGCTAAAGCTGATGATGCTGTTGCTAATGCTGATGATGCTGCTTGCTGCTGTCAAAACACGGCGACGATGATGACCATCAACGTGCAGCGAGTGCCACCACCACTCACCACTCCGTGGTGCCATCGTCTATAACGAGCAAGATCTTCTTCTTCGCCGACTTCCCCTCGTCGCCTGGGGACCCCGCGGCCGCCGCCTCCCCGATGAGCCCCGCCGCGGTGCTCTTCACGGCGTGGGTCAGCGACGAGGACAGCGAGCTCAGAAAGCCCGCCGAGCCCGAGGAGCCCGAGGCGGGCTGGGCCGAAGCATCGGCCTTGCCTGGCGTCCCCGCCGTCGATGGCGCGCCCTGCTGGGGCCGCTGCAGGTCGGACAGGTAGCCGTTGGGCAGGTTGCCGGCGAAGCCGCTGTCCGACAGCCGCCGGCGCAGGTAATTCATGACGGCGGCTCGGCCTGGAGGAGCGAGGAGACGACGGAGGCGGCTGGAGGTGCAAGGGAAGAGACGCGGGGGGAGGAGGCGGCGTCCCCGTTAGGTGCCTTCGACGGCGCGATGATGATGATGCACGCGTGTGGCCATGCGTGGACAGTGCTGCTCGAGATCTGCCCGCAGTGCAACTGCACCGCGCGCTTTTATTGGCACCGCCGGCGCCACCGGGTGGCCGCACGCATCGGAGCGGTGCGAGGGATCGGAGCGCGTCGGGTGCCGGTGGTGGTCAAAGCATCGGTGTCCGCTCGCCGGCGTTGGGGGTCGGAGCATTGTAATTGGTGCAATGCAGTGAGTGCACTCGATTTTGTGCATCGGGAACGGTGTCCTGGAATAGGTGCACCTGACTCTGTGGAGCGGGAACCGGTGGACCGTATTCCGTGAAGTGGAATTGGCGCACTGAATTCAGTGCGCTACACCGGGACCAGTGCCGCGAAGTGATGTATGCGTGCTGCATCACGATCTGCCTTCAAGTCTCTTCCTGGCACCATCTCGCATCATCATCATCGGCAGGGGACGCAGCGTTGCTCACGGCCACACCCCGACTCTGACCCTGGCACCCGCTTCAGTTTCAGTTGATTTATTTTGGTATAGCCCTGTGAGCCATTCGGCTCTTGAATCGGGTGCAACCACAACAAACAAAAAAACACGAACAAGAAAACATCTTAAAGTGACTATGTGACTGTGCAAACAGAAAATCCATGGAAAAAAAACAGCAAAATATTCCTGAAAAAAAGCACCGTACACCACCAGCGCTGTGTGCAAAAAATCCCAGTGGGATGCAAGTCAAACAACAACAACCACAAGGAAACTTAGATTAAGGCCATCAGTCTAACTCCGTACTACAACAAACACAAACATGTCCAAACAAAAAAAGTTTTCGAAATCACCAAAAAACTAAAGCCATAATTGCAACGTAACAGTGATCATAGGGACTGTAGGGACTGTGACCCTCAACTCTGTGTGCGCGTGGCTCAATCGCTATGCGTCAGCCGACACCCCGGACAACGTTAAGAAACGAGAGGCCTCGCATCATGACGACAAATATTTTTCCAAGTTAAAGATATTCTATGAATAAAGAATAATGTACACTTCTATAGCGCCTTTGAGCCAGAGGTCACGAGGGCGCTGGAATGGTGCGCAAGAATTGGTGCACAAAAATTGGTGCACAAGAATTGGTGCAATTGTGGGGGCCGATGTCCACCCCACCGCCCTCGCCAGGCAGGTGGGGCGCGACGTCCTCCCCCTCCACTCCCTCCCCCTCGCTCCCTCCCCCTCCACTCCCTCCCCCCTCGCTCCCTCCCCCTCCACTCCCTCCCCCTCCAATCCCTCCCCCTCCACTCCCTCCCCCCTCGCTCCCTCCCCCTCCACTCCCTCCCCCTCGCTCCCTCCCCCTCCACTCCCTCCCCCTCCACTCCCTCCCCCTCGCTCCCTCCCCCTCCACTCCCTCCCCCCTCGCTCCCTCCCCCTCCACTCCCTCCCCCTCGCTCCCTCCCCCTCCACTCCCTCCCCCCTCGCTCCCTCCCCCTCCACTCCCTCCCCCTCGCTCCCTCCCCCTCCACTCCCTCCCCCCTCGCTCCCTCCCCCTCGCTCCCTCCCCCTCGCTCCCTCCTCCTCCACTCCCTCCCCCTCCGCTCCCTCCCCCTCGCTCCCTCCCCCCTCGCTCCCTCCCCCTCCACTCCCTCCCCCTCCACTCCCTCCCCCCTCGCTCCCTCCCCCTCCACTCCCTCCCCCTCCACTCCCGCCCTCCCCCCTCGCTCCCTCCCCCTCCACTCCCTCCCCCCTCGCTCCCTCCCCCTCGCTCCATCCCCCTCCGCTCCCTCCGGTCCCTCCCCCTCCGCTCCCTCCCCCTCCACTCCCTCCCCCTCCGCTCCCTCCCCCTCGCTCCCTCCCCCCTCGCTCCCTCCCCCTCCACTCCCTCCCTCCCCCCTCGCTCCCTCCACCTCCGCTCCCTCCCCCTCGCTCCCTCCCCCTCCGCTCCCTCCCCCCTCCGCTCCCTCCCCCTCCGCTCCCTCCCCCTCCGCTCCCTCCCCCCTCGCTCCCTCCCCCTCCGCTCCCTCCCCCTCCACTCCCTCCCCCCTCGCTCCCTCCCCCTCCACTCCCTCCCCCCTCGCTCCCTCCCCCTCCACTCCCTCCCGCTCGCTCCCTCCCCCTCCGCTCCCTCCCCCCTCCGCTCCCTCCCCCTCCGCTCCCTCCCCCTCCACTCCCTCCCCCCTCCGCTCCCTCCCCCTCCGCTCCCTCCCCCTCCGCTCCCTCCCCCTCCGCTCCCTCCCCCTCCACTCCCTCCCCCTCCGCTCCCTCCCCCTCGCTCCCTCCACTCCCTCCCCCTCGCTCCCTCCCCCTCCGCTCCCTCCCCCTCCACTCCCTCCCCCTCCACTCCCTCCCCCCTCGCTCCCTCCCCCTCCGCTCCCTCCCCCTCCACTCCCTCCCCCTCGCTCCCTCCCCCTCCACTCCCTCCCCCCTCGCTCCCTCCCCCTCGCTCCCTCCCCCTCCACTCCCTCCCGCTCGCTCCCTCCCCCTCTGCTCCCTCCCCCCTCCGCTCCCTCCCCCTCCGCTCCCTTCCCCTCCACTCCCTCCCCCCTCCGCTCCCTCCCCCTCCGCTACCTCCCCCTCCGCTCCCTCCCCCTCCGCTCCCTCCCCCTCGCTCCCTCCGCTCCCTCCCCCTCCACTCCCTCCCCCTCCACTCTCTCCCCCCTCGCTCCCTCCCCCTCCACTCCCTCCCCCTCCACTCCCTCCCCCTCGCTCCCTCCCCCTCCACTCCCTCCCCCCTCGCTCCCTCCCCCTCCACTCCCTCCCCCCTCGCTCCCTCCCCCTCGCTCCCTCCCCCTCCACTCCCTCCCGCTCGCTCCCTCCCCCTCCGCTCCCTCCCCCCTCCGCTCCCTCCCCCCTCCGCTCCCTCCCCCTCCACTCCCTCCCCCCTCCGCTCCCTCCCCCTCCGCTCCCTCCCCCTCCGCTCCCTCCCCCTCCGCTTCCTCCCCCTCGCTCCCTCCGCTCCCTCCCCCTCGCTCCCTCCCCCTCCACTCCCTCCCCCTCGCTCCCTCCCCCTCCGCTCCCTCCCCCTCCACTCCCTCACCCTCCACTCCCTCCCCCCTCGCTCCCTCCCCCTCCGCTCCCTCCCCCTCCACTCCCTCCCCCTCGCTCCCTCCCCCTCCACTCCCTCCCCCCTCGCTCCCTCCCCCTCGCTCCCTCCCCCTCCACTCCCTCCCGCTCGCTCCCTCCCCCTCCGCTCCCTCCCCCCTCCGCTCCCTCCCCCCTCGCTCCCTCCCCCTCCACTCCCTCCCCCTCCACTCCCTCCCCCTCGCTCCCTCCCCCTCCACTCCCTCCCCCCTCGCTCCCTCCCCCTCGCTCCCTCCCCCTCCACTCCCTCCCGCTCGCTCCCTCCCCCTCCGCTCCCTCCCCCCTCCGCTCCCTCCCCCCTCGCTCCCTCCCCCTCCACTCCCTCCCCCTCGCTCCCTCCCCCTCCACTCCCTCCCCCTCGCTCCCTCCCCCTCCACTCCCTCCCCCCTCGCTCCCTCCCCCTCCACTCCCTCCCCCTCGCTCCCTCCCCCTCCACTCCCTCCCCCCTCGCTCCCTCCCCCTCCACTCCCTCCCCCTCGCTCCCTCCCCCTCCACTCCCTCCCCCCTCGCTCCCTCCCCCTCGCTCCCTCCCCCTCGCTCCCTCCTCCTCCACTCCCTCCCCCTCCGCTCCCTCCCCCTCGCTCCCTCCCCCCTCGCTCCCTCCCCCTCCACTCCCTCCCCCTCCACTCCCTCCCCGCTCGCTCCCTCCCCCTCCACTCCCTCCCCCTCCACTCCCGCCCTCCCCCCTCGCTCCCTCCCCCTCCACTCCCTCCCCCCTCGCTCCCTCCCCCTCGCTCCATCCCCCTCCGCTCCCTCCGGTCCCTCCCCCTCCGCTCCCTCCCCCTCCACTCCCTCCCCCTCCGCTCCCTCCCCCTCGCTCCCTCCCCCCTCGCTCCCTCCCCCTCCACTCCCTCCCTCCCCCCTCGCTCCCTCCACCTCCGCTCCCTCCCCCTCGCTCCCTCCCCCTCCGCTCCCTCCCCCCTCCGCTCCCTCCCCCTCCGCTCCCTCCCCCTCCACTCCCTCCCCCCTCCGCTCCCTCCCCCTCCGCTCCCTCCCCCTCGCTCCCTCCCCCTCCGCTCCCTCCCCCTCCGCTCCCTCCCCCCTCGCTCCCTCCCCCTCCGCTCCCTCCCCCTCCACTCCCTCCCCCCTCGCTCCCTCCCCCTCCACTCCCTCCCCCCTCGCTCCCTCCCCCTCCACTCCCTCCCGCTCGCTCCCTCCCCCTCCGCTCCCTCCCCCCTCCGCTCCCTCCCCCTCCGCTCCCTCCCCCTCCACTCCCTCCCCCCTCCGCTCCCTCCCCCTCCGCTCCCTCCCCCTCCGCTCCTTCCCCCTCCGCTCCCTCCCCCTCCACTCCCTCCCCCCTCGCTCCCTCCCCCTCGCTCCCTCCCCCTCGCTCCCTCCTCCTCCACTCCCTCCCCCTCCGCTCCCTCCCCCTCGCTCCCTCCCCCCTCGCTCCCTCCCCCTCCACTCCCTCCCCCTCCACTCCCTCCCCCCTCGCTCCCTCCCCCTCCACTCCCTCCCCCTCCACTCCCGCCCTCCCCCCTCGCTCCCTCCCCCTCCACTCCCTCCCCCCTCGCTCCCTCCCCCTCGCTCCATCCCCCTCCGCTCCCTCCGGTCCCTCCCCCTCCGCTCCCTCCCCCTCCACTCCCTCCCCCTCCGCTCCCTCCCCCTCGCTCCCTCCCCCCTCGCTCCCTCCCCCTCCACTCCCTCCCTCCCCCCTCGCTCCCTCCACCTCCGCTCCCTCCCCCTCGCTCCCTCCCCCTCCGCTCCCTCCCCCCTCCGCTCCCTCCCCCTCCGCTCCCTCCCCCTCCGCTCCCTCCCCCCTCGCCCCCTCCCCCTCCGCTCCCTCCCCCTCCACTCCCTCCCCCCTCGCTCCCTCCCCCTCCACTCCCTCCCCCCTCGCTCCCTCCCCCTCCACTCCCTCCCGCTCGCTCCCTCCCCCTCCGCTCCCTCCCCCCTCCGCTCCCTCCCCCTCCGCTCCCTCCCCCTCCACTCCCTCCCCCCTCCGCTCCCTCCCCCTCCGCTCCCTCCCCCTCCGCTCCCTCCCCCTCCGCTCCCTCCCCCTCCACTCCCTCCCCCTCCGCTCCCTCCCCCTCGCTCCCTCCACTCCCTCCCCCTCGCTCCCTCCCCCTCCGCTCCCTCCCCCTCCACTCCCTCCCCCTCCACTCCCTCCCCCCTCGCTCCCTCCCCCTCCGCTCCCTCCCCCTCCACTCCCTCCCCCCTCGCTCCCTCCCCCTCCACTCCCTCCCCCCTCGCTCCCTCCCCCTCGCTCCCTCCCCCTCCACTCCCTCCCGCTCGCTCCCTCCCCCTCTGCTCCCTCCCCCCTCCGCTCCCTCCCCCTCCGCTCCCTTCCCCTCCACTCCCTCCCCCCTCCGCTCCCTCCCCCTCCGCTACCTCCCCCTCCGCTCCCTCCCCCTCCGCTCCCTCCCCCTCGCTCCCTCCGCTCCCTCCCCCTCCACTCCCTCCCCCTCCACTCTCTCCCCCCTCGCTCCCTCCCCCTCCACTCCCTCCCCCTCCACTCCCTCCCCCTCGCTCCCTCCCCCTCCACTCCCTCCCCCCTCGCTCCCTCCCCCTCCACTCCCTCCCCCCTCGCTCCCTCCCCCTCGCTCCCTCCCCCTCCACTCCCTCCCGCTCGCTCCCTCCCCCTCCGCTCCCTCCCCCCTCCGCTCCCTCCCCCCTCCGCTCCCTCCCCCTCCACTCCCTCCCCCCTCCGCTCCCTCCCCCTCCGCTCCCTCCCCCTCCGCTCCCTCCCCCTCCGCTTCCTCCCCCTCGCTCCCTCCGCTCCCTCCCCCTCGCTCCCTCCCCCTCCACTCCCTCCCCCTCGCTCCCTCCCCCTCCGCTCCCTCCCCCTCCACTCCCTCACCCTCCACTCCCTCCCCCCTCGCTCCCTCCCCCTCCGCTCCCTCCCCCTCCACTCCCTCCCCCTCGCTCCCTCCCCCTCCACTCCCTCCCCCCTCGCTCCCTCCCCCTCGCTCCCTCCCCCTCCACTCCCTCCCGCTCGCTCCCTCCCCCTCCGCTCCCTCCCCCCTCCGCTCCCTCCCCCCTCGCTCCCTCCCCCTCCACTCCCTCCCCCTCCACTCCCTCCCCCTCGCTCCCTCCCCCTCCACTCCCTCCCCCCTCGCTCCCTCCCCCTCGCTCCCTCCCCCTCCACTCCCTCCCGCTCGCTCCCTCCCCCTCCGCTCCCTCCCCCCTCCGCTCCCTCCCCCCTCGCTCCCTCCCCCTCCACTCCCTCCCCCTCGCTCCCTCCCCCTCCACTCCCTCCCCCTCGCTCCCTCCCCCTCCACTCCCTCCCCCCTCGCTCCCTCCCCCTCCACTCCCTCCCCCTCGCTCCCTCCCCCTCCACTCCCTCCCCCCTCGCTCCCTCCCCCTCCACTCCCTCCCCCTCGCTCCCTCCCCCTCCACTCCCTCCCCCCTCGCTCCCTCCCCCTCGCTCCCTCCCCCTCGCTCCCTCCTCCTCCACTCCCTCCCCCTCCGCTCCCTCCCCCTCGCTCCCTCCCCCCTCGCTCCCTCCCCCTCCACTCCCTCCCCCTCCACTCCCTCCCCCCTCGCTCCCTCCCCCTCCACTCCCTCCCCCTCCACTCCCGCCCTCCCCCCTCGCTCCCTCCCCCTCCACTCCCTCCCCCCTCGCTCCCTCCCCCTCGCTCCATCCCCCTCCGCTCCCTCCGGTCCCTCCCCCTCCGCTCCCTCCCCCTCCACTCCCTCCCCCTCCGCTCCCTCCCCCTCGCTCCCTCCCCCCTCGCTCCCTCCCCCTCCACTCCCTCCCTCCCCCCTCGCTCCCTCCACCTCCGCTCCCTCCCCCTCGCTCCCTCCCCCTCCGCTCCCTCCCCCCTCCGCTCCCTCCCCCTCCGCTCCCTCCCCCTCCACTCCCTCCCCCCTCCGCTCCCTCCCCCTCCGCTCCCTCCCCCTCGCTCCCTCCCCCTCCGCTCCCTCCCCCTCCGCTCCCTCCCCCCTCGCTCCCTCCCCCTCCGCTCCCTCCCCCTCCACTCCCTCCCCCCTCGCTCCCTCCCCCTCCACTCCCTCCCCCCTCGCTCCCTCCCCCTCCACTCCCTCCCGCTCGCTCCCTCCCCCTCCGCTCCCTCCCCCCTCCGCTCCCTCCCCCTCCGCTCCCTCCCCCTCCACTCCCTCCCCCCTCCGCTCCCTCCCCCTCCGCTCCCTCCCCCTCCGCTCCTTCCCCCTCCGCTCCCTCCCCCTCCACTCCCTCCCCCTCCGCTCCCTCCCCCTCGCTCCCTCCACTCCCTCCCCCTCGCTCCCTCCCCCTCCGCTCCCTCCCCCTCCACTCCCTCCCCCTCCACTCCCTCCCCCCTCGCTCCCTCCCCCTCCGCTCCCTCCCCCTCCACTCCCTCCCCCCTCGCTCCCTCCCCCTCCACTCCCTCCCCCCTCGCTCCCTCCCCCTCGCTCCCTCCCCCTCCACTCCCCTCCCGCTCGCTCCCTCCCCCTCCGCTCCCTCCCCCCTCCGCTCCCTCCCCCTCCGCTCCCTTCCCCTCCACTCCCTCCCCCCTCCGCTCCCTCCCCCTCCGCTACCTCCCCCTCCGCTCCCTCCCCCTCCGCTCCCTCCCCCTCGCTCCCTCCGCTCCCTCCCCCTCCACTCCCTCCCCCTCCACTCTCTCCCCCCTCGCTCCCTCCCCCTCCACTCCCTCCCCCTCCACTCCCTCCCCCTCGCTCCCTCCCCCTCCACTCCCTCCCCCCTCGCTCCCTCCCCCTCCACTCCCTCCCCCCTCGCTCCCTCCCCCTCGCTCCCTCCCCCTCCACTCCCTCCCGCTCGCTCCCTCCCCCTCCGCTCCCTCCCCCCTCCGCTCCCTCCCCCCTCCGCTCCCTCCCCCTCCACTCCCTCCCCCCTCCGCTCCCTCCCCCTCCGCTCCCTCCCCCTCCGCTCCCTCCCCCTCCGCTTCCTCCCCCTCGCTCCCTCCGCTCCCTCCCCCTCGCTCCCTCCCCCTCCACTCCCTCCCCCTCGCTCCCTCCCCCTCCGCTCCCTCCCCCTCCACTCCCTCACCCTCCACTCCCTCCCCCCTCGCTCCCTCCCCCTCCGCTCCCTCCCCCTCCACTCCCTCCCCCTCGCTCCCTCCCCCTCCACTCCCTCCCCCCTCGCTCCCTCCCCCTCGCTCCCTCCCCCTCCACTCCCTCCCGCTCGCTCCCTCCCCCTCCGCTCCCTCCCCCCTCCGCTCCCTCCCCCCTCGCTCCCTCCCCCTCCACTCCCTCCCCCTCCACTCCCTCCCCCCTCGCTCCCTCCCCCTCCACTCCCTCCCCCTCCACTCCCTCCCCCTCGCTCCCTCCCCCTCCGCTCCCTCCCCCTCCACTCCCTCACCCTCCACTCCCTCCCCCCTCGCTCCCTCCCCCTCCGCTCCCTCCCCCTCCACTCCCTCCCCCCTCGCTCCCTCCCCCTCCACTCCCTCCCCCCTCACTCCCTCCCCCTCGCTCCCTCCCGCTCGCTCCCTCCCCCTCCGCTCCCTCCCCCTCCGCTCCCTCCCCCTCCACTCCCTCCCCCCTCCGCTCCCTCCCCCTCCGCTCCCTCCCCCTCCGCTCCCTCCCCCTCCACTCCCTCCCCCTCCGCTCCCTCCCCCTCGCTCCCTCCCCCTCCACTCCCTCCCCCTCCACTCTCTCCCCCCTCGCTCCCTCCCCCTCCACTCCCTCCCCCTCCACTCCCTCCCCCTCGCTCCCTCCCCCTCCACTCCCTCCCCCCTCGCTCCCTCCCCCTCGCTCCCTCCCCCTCCGCTCCCTCCCCCCTCGCTCCCTCCCCCTCCACTCCCTCCCCCCTCGCTCCCTCCCCCTCCACTCCCTCCCCCTCCACTCCCTCCCCCTCGCTCCCTCCCCCTCCACTCCCTCCCCCTCGCTCCCTCCCCCTCGCTCCCTCCCCCTCCGCTCCCTCCTCCTCCACCGCGTCGATCGGCCCCCGCCAGGCCCCCGCCGACCGGGTGATCGGCCCCCCCGCGTGAGCGCCCCCTCTAAGGGACATCGCGAGATCGCTGGCTCACCGCCACGCGGGGTTATTACACACACACCACACACACACACCACACACACACACCACACCACACACACCACACACACTACACACACCACACACACACACCACACACACACACCACACACACACACCACACACACACACCACACACATACCACACACACACACCACACACACACCACACACACACACACACACACACACCACACACATACCACACACACACACACCACACACACCACACACACACCACACACACACCACACACACACACCACACACACACCACACACACACCACACACACCACATACACACACCACATACACACACCACACACACACCACACACACACCACATACACACCACACCACATACACACCACACACACACACCACACACACACCACACACACACCACACACACCACACACACACCACACGCACACCAACGCTGACGCGACAGCCGCTGCGCGAACACGCGCGCGTCGGTGGGCGGCTGTACCACCCCAACGGCGTCCACTCAAAGACCAACGCTGGAGCGGCGGCGCGAACACGCGCGCCCCTGCAGGCGATTATTCTAACGAACGCTCAGGCTGCGGCTCTGCCCTCACTCTCGCCGCTCGTCCACCCACGCAGCTGCTCCACACAAGTCACAAACACTGCGCCGAAGCTCTATTTGCGGCGCAAAAACTCTGCACTGCCGGGAGGAAATATTCTGCGAGCAGAGCCTATCCTACCCCTACCCAATTCCCCAAATACTCACGCGCCCTGTTACGCACCTCGCAGCCGTTCTCACTGCGTCGCACGGACACGGAGAGAGGCGGAGGACGGAGATGGGACAGAACCTCGCCTATCGCCGTCTCGTGGCTGCACTCGCTGGGTCGCACGGGCGCTGCGAGCGGCTCAAGGAGGCAGGCAGGGAGTCAGGAAGACCCCTGAACCGTTTCGGGTTCCCCTTTTTATGCCCTGGGATTTCGAAATTCCAGGGTTATATTGCATCATCCTGCGCAGCCGATCGTGCACCTACCTTTTGATTTTCCAACGTTTCGCTGCCGTTACCTAGGGCATTACGTTACGCTATCCCCCGGCCCATTGTCTCTGCGCCCGCATTTCTTACCCCTGACTCAGCCGGTTTACCCTGAGCGGCCATCCCGCTGCCGAATACAAACCCGCGGTGCGTGCAGGGATTTCCCTCCCAACTCCTCGTCTGCGCTGCTCACGTAATATTTCACCCTGGCCCCTCCTCGGTGCTGAGCGTCTCATTGCGATTAGCCTGGTGAGCTTCTCTGCGCCAATACAACTTTAAGCCAATTTAGGGGGCCGCAATGTAATTTGTCCTGAGGGGGTCGGCCAATCTCCTGGCATCGGGAAACCGTGGGACTTCCCCTCTAGGGGCCCTTCGGATGAAAACCCGTGGTGCCAGGCGATCCCCCACTGGGACACCATGTGTTTGTGTGTGCGGCACCTTCAGGGCGGGGGTAGGGGGGGGGAGTCGCAGCGTTTTTGGAGTGACTCTGCGGTCGTGGTACCACACAATCGAAGGTGCACTGAAATTGGTAATTATAAATACAATCTTCTATTTATCCTGGAGGAAACTGATGAGCTATGAAGCTCCTTATCACAGCAGTCCGGTAGGGGCGGGTCAGAAAGTAACATCAATACCCGACCCAAGAATTTCCTAGGTTACGTTGAAGTCTCAATTGTATTATGGACGGATTTATCACAGGATCGGGGATGAAACTGCCAAAATATAACTACGTTCACGCGTGCTGGATTATGCTGTATATAGTCGCTGCTCCTCTCTCGTCGAGGATTAGCAACTCGGTGCCCATGTGACAGCAAACGTCAAAGCAACAAACTCGTCTGAGCAGCCAAGAAATAAGACGCATTCTCCATCCACATCGGTAAATGAACACGTTTTTTAAACTTATTTATTCAAAATGCAAGTTATAACGCACACGCGTTCCATTTTAAAAGGACGTGATTTGCATTATCCATGTTTTTAATGATATCCAGACCGCGTGTCCTCTCCCAACACGATCGAGCCAATTGCAGAGATTTGACGGTTTGCCACGGTGCGCGATCTGCGATTGGAGAACCCTCGTTTGTTTCGTTTCCTGTCTGCTCCGCCGCAGCCCAACCATTATCGCCATCTTCATTGCGTTGTGTACGTCTCATTGGTCATAAATCTTAAACTGCTTGTTACAACCACGGTCCCAGTGGAAGAAACTGACTTAAATCGATTCATCCACGTGCATCGTTACTCACCCCAGTTCTCAAAGGGCATGGCTGCTGCCCTTGCCCTTTGACCTCTTCTCCCACACCGTTGTGGACGTGGCCCTGCCGCTCTGAGGCGTTGAGCTGGGACCGCCGAAATTCCTGGGTTCAGAATCCCGGCAGCCTTGGTGATTAAACCGGCTTGTCAAGTGCAGCAAGTTGATGATGGTCTCAGCCCGGTCGCCCAAAAAATATGCATCACATTAAAAATTATTTGTGCTGTGCTTAATTTGTTAAAATTCCAACCCTGAGAACAAACGATACCAGTTTGACTGTCATAGGATGACAAGCGTCATCCTATGACGTCAAGTGCAGAGAGGGGCCTTGGAGGTAGCTCTGCAATATCCGCTTCCGTGGGTTGAATGGGCTCTTGATCTCATGCCGCAGCACTCATAGCACAGACTTGGTCAGGAAATACAAATAAATAAAATATCGTTGTTTATTTAAAAAATAGTCAGTTTAACACGTAGGCTTTCGCGACCAATATCATCCATAATACAGGTTTTTGTGGGTTAGATCGCGTAAATATATAAAATGTGTCGTTAAACCGGCCACTACCCGACACAGCCAATTAATAAAGGTTGTTACGTAAAGGCCTCTATATAAGGAATGAAACAGATAGACTTCTCCACAAATCTGGCTGTCGCCTGATGAAGCTAGTTGTAATTACTGGCGAAACGTTGTGCTCAGATTGTAAATGTTGTGGCTTGGCTCTCCAACAAACCGGTGTGCTGTACTCGTGATGAATTGTCACGTTCTGTTTATGTGACAACCCTTACTAATTGGCTCTGTCGGGTTTAATGACACAATTATATATTTACGCGATCTAACCCAAAAAACCTGTATTATGGAAAATACACGGTGCAAGCGTTGCAAGGTGTACACGCGCCGCGTCAATTGGAACGTCGGGAACACGCGAGCCGAGCGGGGAATACGACACGGTCCCACCACCGTATCTCCCCGTGTCCACCCCGTGTCCACCCCGTGTCCCCCCACGGCGTCCCCCATGCCGGCTACTTAGCAGTGCCGGGCTTGGTGCGACTCTTGCGAATGGCGTCCTTGTGCTTCTTGCGGTAATCCTGCAGCGGAGAGAGCATGGGGAGAGAGAAGGGAGGGCAGAGGATTTTAGGAGAGAGCGTTTGTGTCGTGTTTATGTTCCTCCGTTGAAAGAGCCCAGACTACAGTGGACAACCAATGTGGGACTTGGTTGTTCACAAAGTTCAAATCCTCCAAACCAGGATTTGAATTTGTTAGCCGCTCACTCCGCTGCTGAGCCAGCTGTGACCTCCGTGCGTGACGCCCCGTCACGCACGGAGGTCACAGGTCACACCCAAGAGCCTTTGGCTGGGTTAGGGGTGAGGGTCAGGAGGCGATGTGGCTCTGGTGAGCGCTCACCTGTCTGAGGTTGGCTCGCATCTCCTCCCAGCCGTCCCTCACTTCCTCCATCGCCTTGCTCCGACAGAACGACTGCGGGCCTTCTGCATGCACACAAGACAAAGATCCCCCCTATAGCCTTGAGAGACTTTTCGGAAAAGTGCTGCTAGTGAGCACCGATGGTAGGTTGGCACGGCACCACGAGAGGGTGGTGTGGACAACACCAAGCCCTGGCCGCCTTTGTCTCCCCAGTGCTGATGTTTAAACACTGCACCAGGTACTGATTTAAGGCTGAGTTGATCGAAGGGAGGCACAGGGCCAGTTTAGATGACCGTAACTAACGTTGGTCGTGAGCGGGAATTGAACCTTGGGTCGCCGGGTTCAGTGCAGTGCGCAAACTACTGCACCTCGTAGGTTTGAGGTGAGTGTCATGAGGGTGAGAGGCGAATGTGGTGAGGGGCGAGTGTGGTTAACATCAGCGTATAAGACGTGGATGTGGTGACGGTGAGAGTGGTATTGCTAAGGGTAAGCAAGTGTTGTGCACCCCTCACCCGTGAGCCTCGCGTCGTCCTTCGTGAAGAAGAAAAATTTGAGTCCTGATGCAGTCGAGGGAGACCTAAGAAGAGATATGGCGAGAGACAAGGTGAGACACGGTGAGGCACACAGACGCAAGGCGCTCGCTCACCGCGTTACCTGACACCACGGAGTCGGGTTGTGCCGAGTGCATAAATGAGGAGCAACACGACACGCTCACTTCACCACATTCCACCGTACCCGAGCGTCCCTGCCCCCTCCACCTCCTTTTCTTCCTCCACCTCGTCCTGCTCCTCCTCTTCCGAGCTGCTGTCGTGGAAACTCCCATCCGGTTGAAACGGAACCGACTTGCGGTCTCCTGGCAACGAAGAGGCGCAAGTCGGTGGGAAAGCCAGCGAGAGGCGTTGGGGTCAGCGGGCGAGTGAGAGGGCGAGTGCGTGGGGTCGAGTGAGCGGGCGAGCAAGCGTACCGGCCGGGGCGAGTTCCCGAGCTCCCTCCGGAACGGAGAAGCAGAAGGAGAAGCCGCCCTGGTCCCGAGCCTCTGTAGATCCGGAGCCCCCCGAAAGGAAGTCAAACGCAAACTGGGTTGGGGGGGGGACCTCGTCCACGACCGCCGCCCCCTTCTCCTCCTGCCCCCCGCCAAACAGCTGCTTGAGCTCGGAGGTCACGTGGTAGTAGGTGTTGGCGGAGACGGGCGGCCCCCACCTCTCCTCCTCGCGGCGCTGCCTCCGCTCTGCCTTGCTGCTCACACACCACAGACAAAGATCCCCCGTGTAGCCTTTAACCGACTGGTGGGGAAAGTGCTATTAGCGAGCACCTATGAAGGCCGGACACGTGAGGCTGGTGTGGCCAGAATCACTTTCGACCTCCTTTGTCTCTCCAGTGCTGATGTTTACACATGCACCAGGTACTCATTTAAGGCCGAGTCGACCTAGGGTGTGCGTGCACGTGCGTGTGTGCGTGCTAGTATATACGTGTACGTGCGTGTGTGTACGTGCGTACGTGATTGTGCGTACGTGATTGTGCGTACGTGCGTGTACATATAAACGTGTATGTGTGCGTGCGTGTACATATATACGTGTGTGCGTGTGCGCGTATGTATGCGTGTGCGCGTGCGTGCGCGTGTGTGCGCGTGTATTTGCGTGTGTGTGCTTTGCGTGTGTGCGTGCGTGCGTGCGTGTGTTGCGTTTGGTGTGCGTGTGCGCGCGTGTGTGTGTGTTGCGTGTGTGTGTGCGTGTGTGCGTGTGTGCGCATTGCGTGTGTGTGTGCGTTGCGTGTGTGTGTGTGTGTGTGCGCGTGTGTGGTGGCCACCTGAGGGTGGTGCGCTTGGCCCCCTTCGGGTCCTGCTGGAAGGAGGCTGGGGTAACTACCCCCTTCACGAGCTCCCCACTCTTCGGCTGCTTCAGCTCCGAGCCCCCTGGTGTCTCCACACCTGACGCGCACACACAGAATCAAAATCTTCATTTCGACTTAAGAGGAATCCCATGAGCAATGAAGCTCTTTTTCACAGATGTCGAGTAGGGGTGGGTCAGCAACACACACGCAGACGCAGGCACGCACGCGCACGCGCGCGCACTGTGGCAGGGTGATGGTGTCAATGATGAAACCGCCATAAACACGGGGTGAGCAATGGGGTGAGGGAAGGAGTGGGAGAGCGGTGAGCGAGGGGGTGAGGGATGACCGAGGGAAGGACTGAGAAAAGCGGTGGTGAGTGAGGAGGTTGGGGAACGAGCGAGAGAGGAGCAAGGAAAGGAATTAAAAGAGGGAGCGAGGAGGGAGTAAGGAAGAAGTGAGCGAGGGACGAGGGGTGAGCGAGGAGTGAGCAAGAGGGATGAGTGCGGAGCGGGTTGAGGAAGGAGGGGGCGGTCATCCTCACCGTCACCGCCCCCCTGCGACCCCTCCCCCTCCTCGTCGTTGTCTTCAAACCTCCCGTCCAGACGGAAACGCTCGTCCTCTCCAAACCCGGTCTGTGGGGTGAGGAAGCGACAGCGGCAGTTGGTGAGGTGATGAACGGGAGAGGAGGTGAGGGGTTGAGGAGGTGACGGGGTGAGGTGAGGTGGTGAACGAGAGAGGCGAGGTGAGGAAGAGGTGAGCATGTGAGGAGGTTAGAGAATAAAGGGGGTGAGGTGAGGTGACAGGGTGAGGTGAGGAATGAGGGAGCAGATGAGGGGGTGAGGAGGTTAGAGGATGAGGGGGACGGGCAGGGGAAGAGGTGAGGGGGTGTTACCTTGACGACACGACCCGGCCTTGACATGGTCGCCTCTTCTTTCCCCTCCTCCTCCTGGGGTTGCGACCCCGCGACCTCCGTGTGACCCCTCTCCTCCTCTACCCCCTCATCCTTTTCTTCCTTTCTCTTCTTTTTCTTCTTGTTTTTGTGGCACACGCTCTCTTCCACCTCCTCCTCCACCTCCTCTTCTTTCTTCTTCTTTTTCCTCTTTGTTTTGCTGTTGATTTTGCAATACACAGCGTTCTCCTTCACTTCCTCCTCTTCCTCCTCCACCACCTCCTTCTCTACCTTTTTCCTCTTCTTGCTTTTAGATTTGCGACACAAAACCTCCTCCTCCTCCTGCTTCTCCTCCTCCACCTCCTCCTCGTCGCCCGCTCCCCGGCCGCTCTCTTCTCCCGGTGCCGGGCGAGCGGGCAACCCGGCCGTCTCCCCAGGTCCCCCTCCTCTGCCACCGCCGCCGTCCCGAGTGTCTCCGAACAGCCAGCGCGTGCCAAGGAACAGGGGCGGCCGAGAGCTGTGCCTTCCCGCCGAGAGCCCTCCCTCCTCGTCACACACCTCGTCAACGTCCCTGTCCACAGAATCCCGTTTCAGTTTTTTTTTGCTGCTACTGCGGGTGGTGGAACTTCCTCCCGGAGTCGGCGCTCCACGCTTTGGCTCTGGCTCCGCGACCCGGGGTTCACGCTCCGGGCCGTTGAGTTTGTTGCGGTCGCTGGGGTCGTCGTCGGGGCTGCCCCCCTGAGACCCCGAGACGGCCGCGCGGAGGTCGTCAAGGCTCAGCTCGAGGCGGTAGCAGCCCTGCATCATTTTCGCATACTCCTCATCATCCTCATCCTCCTCATCATCCTCCTCATCCTCCTCATCCTCCTCATCCTCCTCATCCTCCTCCGCTAACTCCTTGCTGCAATGTGGGCAACTCTTCCCAACGCGTTTCCGCTTCTTCCCCTCCGCTCCGGCAGTGCCTGGAGCAGCTCCGCGTTTCGGGGTCGGCCGGGGTAACGCGGCGGTCCGCGCTTCCCCGGTCGCCACGGCGACAACAGCACGGTCCGTCGCCCGCGGCAACCATACAGAACCGCCCTCCTCACCGTCGGAATCGTTGCCGTCGCTCGCGTCGCCGGCGCGGGGTCGCGAGGGCACAAACCCGACGGGCACCACCTCCAGCTCCTGGTCGCCGTCGTCCCGCAGGCGGCGCTGCCGCGGCCGCTCCTCCACCTGCGCCGCTGCCTCCACCATGCGGGCCAGCTCCTCTTCCGAGTCCGCCTCGTCGGATTCGGCGCCGTTACCGCGGGCGCCGACGCCACCGCGGTTGTTACGCGACGCCGGCTTCGGTGTCGCGGCGCCGCGTCGGGCAGCGGGCGGCCGTTCTGGCCGCTTCGTCTTTTTCTTTTTTTTGTCGTCGTCGGGGAGCTGCCAGGTGAGCTGGCTCACCGGCGTGGGGGGGGTCTCAACTTCCGGCGCCGCCAGGCGCTTGAGGTTGTGGCAGAACTTGGACGGGTCGTACCGGATGACGTGAGCACGGAGGAGTCAAGGGCGGAACGGCGTGGCCACGGTCCCAAACCCGGACCGCGAACCCTCTCCGCTAAACCTAGCCGCTAACCCTCACTCCAACCACTAACACTGACCACTTAACCCTAACCGTTTATCGTAACCATGAACCCTAACCGGGAACCCTAACCACTAACCCTAACTGCTAACCCTTACCCTAACCACTAACCCTAACTGCTAACCCTTACCCTAACCACTAACCCTAACTGCTAACCCTTACCCTAACCACTAACCCTAACTGCTAACGCTTACCCTAACCACAAACCACGCTGGCAAAGCAGGGGTTTTGGGCAGAGAAATCCACACTGACCAACAACTCCCATGACGGACACGGCATGTGGTGGCCTTCATCCAGCAGCAGATGATAAATGGATGTAAGCTATGAGTAGCTTTTAAAGAGACATCTAGGGACACAGTGACACACATAGACACAGTGATATGCAGAGACACAGTGACATGCAGAGAGAGTCTATGGGTATCTGTGCGAGTCTATGTGCGAGTCTATAGGTCTCTGTGCGAGTACATGTGTCTCGGTGTGATTCTATGAGTCTCTGTGAGTCTATGAGTTCTGAACGGTGGCATTAGAGCGATTCACCAGCTGACAGCCAGCGCCATTGCATGGCTAGAAAGCTGAGACATTGCGGTGTGTGCAGCTGTTCTAGCTGCACACACCGCAATGCTCAACATGGACACAAGGACACATGCAGACACACTCAGAGACAGAAGGAGACACACGGAGACACTTGGAAAGAGGAGATACACAGAGACACACATAGGCATTCAGAGAAACAAAGAGACACCAACAGATACTCGGAGACAGGAGATAGAGACACCAAAAGACAGTCCAAGACAAACACACACAGTAAGAGATACACTGGAAGACGGAAGATATCACAAGTACACCAAGAGACACTTGGAGACAGGAGACACACAGAGACACACAGAGACACACAGAGACATCTGGAGACACTCGTCTCCAGTCGTCGGACGGACGCAGTGAAGGATATTTTCTTCTTGTCTTTTCTCCTCACCTTCACGATGGGCAGCACTCTCCCAAACTTGCTCACCACCCAGTCCTGGAACCAACCACGCCAAACACACACACTCAGTCACCCAACCACGCACACTCAGTCACCCAACCACGCCAACCACACACACACTCAGTCACCCAACAACGCCAACCACACACACTCAGTCATTCAACCACACCAACCGCACACACTCAGTCACCCAACCAGGTCAACCACACACACTCAGTCACCCAACCACACACACTCAGTCACCCAACCACACACTCAGTCACCCAACCACACCAACCACACACACTCAGTCACCCAACCACACCAACCACACACACTCAGTCACCCAACCACACACACTCAGTCACCCAACAACACACACTCAGTCACCCAACCACACCAACCACACACACTCAGTCACCCAACCACACACACTCAGTCACCCAACCATACACACTCAGTCACCCAACGACACCAACCACACCCTCAGTCACCCAACCACACCAACCACACACACTCAGTCACCCAACCACGCACAGTCACCCAACCACGCACACTCAGTCACCCAACCACGCCAACCACACACACACAGTCATTCAACCACACCAACCGCACACACTCAGTCACCCAACCAGGTCAACCACACACACTCAGTCACCCAACCACACACACTCAGTCACCCAACCACACACACTCAGTCACCCAACCACGCCAACCACACACACTCAGTCATCCAACCACACTAACCACACACACTCAGTCACCCAACCAGGTCAACCACACACACTCAGTCACCCAACCACACCAACCACACACACTCAGTCACCCAACCACACCAACCACACACACTCAGTCACCCAACCAGGTCAACCACACACACTCAGTCACCCAACCACACCAACCACACACACTCAGTCACCCAACCACACCAACCACACACACTCAGTCACCCAACAACGCCAACCACACACACTCAGTCACCCAACCACGCCAACCACACACACTCAGTCACCCAACGACACCAACCACACACACTCAGTCACCCAACCACACCAACCACACACACTCAGTCACCCAACCACACCAACCACACACACTCAGTCACCCAACCAGGTCAACCACACACACTCAGTCACCCAACCACACCAACCACACACACTCAGTCACCCAACCACACCAACCACACACACTCAGTCACCCAACCAGGTCAACCACACACACTCAGTCACCCAACCACACCAACCACACACACTCAGTCACCCAACAACGCCAAACACACACACTCAGTCACCCAACCACACACACTCAGTCATCCAACCACACCAACCACACACACTCAGTCACCCAACCACACACACTCAGTCACCCAACCAGGTCAACCACACACACTCAGTCACCCAGCCACACCAACCACACACACTCAGTCACCCAACCAGGTCAACCACACACACTCAGTCACCCAACGACACCAACCACATACACTCAGTCACCCAACCACACCAACCACACACACTCAGTCACCCAACCACACACACTCAGTCACCCAACCACACACACTCAGTCACCCAACGACACCAACCACACACACTCAGTCACCCAACTACACCAACCACACACACTCAGTCACCCAACCACACCAACCACACACACTCAGTCACCCAACCACACCAACCACACACACTCAGTCACCCAACCACACACACTCAGTCACCCAACCAGGTCAACCACACACACTCAGTCACCCAACCAGGTCAACCACACACACTCAGTCACCCAACGACACCAACCACACACTCAGTCACCCAACCACACCAACCACACACACTCAGTCACCCAACCACACCAACCACACACACTCAGTCACCCAACCACACACACTCAGTCACCCAACCACGCCAACCACACACACTCAGTCACCCAACCACGCCAACCACACACACTCAGTCACCCAAAGGTAAGCAAGCGTTGAGGGATTGAGTGACGAGTGAGCGAGTGGGTAAGCGAGGGTTGAGCGAGCGAGCGAGTGAGCGACGGGTGAGCGAGTGGGTAAGAAAGGGTTGAGCGAGCGAGCGAGTGAGCGACGGGTGAGCGAGTGGGTAAGAAAGGGTTGAGCGAGCCAGCGAGCGAACGAGGGGTTGAAGGAAGAGGAGAACGATAGGGCGAGCGAGCTGGCGCCGTACCGGAACCCCCGGCACCTCGGTGCCCGGAACGACACCGCGCATGTGGAAGTTGGCGGCGCCAGCGGCGTTGAGCGCCACCAGGAGGGGAGGGTTCCCTGGGCCCCCACCCCCCGCGGCCCCCACCTCCTCCTCCTTCGCCACTGCGCGTTCCGCTCGCTCCTTCTCCAGCCTGAGGGAAGGGGGGGGGAGACGGGATGAGGTGGTGTGAGGAGTAGACGATGCAGGTTGTCAAGTTTATTTCATTTCACCAGGTGAGCACTCAGGAGACCAGGATAGAGCCTCATTTGCAAGAGTGACCCAAGTCATCAACATGACCGGTCCTGCGACTCCCCTATGCGTGTATGTATGTTGAAATTATTTCGCAGCGTACGTAGCCAAACCGTGCTAATCGAAGGTGCGCTAGGTCTATCGCGCCGTGTAAACTTTAACACTGGGGAGATAAAGGCGGCCGGGCATGGTGCCGGCCATCCACCCCCACTCGTGTACTGTACCGGTCTTTGTAGGTGCTCGCAAATGGGATTTGCCCCAACAGTCTGTTAAGGCTACAGAGAGCATGTTAATCTTTGTGTTATCCCACACCACGTAGATAGTTCAAATGAACGCAGAGCTCCTGTAGCACGCAGCCACAGCCCTGGAATGGTTTGACGTTGACCCGCTGCCACGTGCTGATAGCGGATTACAGATTACAGGTCCGGGTTCACATAGTAATCCGATTACTTGCTCACCGCTGCAGGAAGCTCTCCTTGGCGAGCTCCAGTTGCAGGGTCCCACCCTTCCACTTGGTGTGGTTGAGCACGGAGAAGCCTGGAGGAGACACATCCAAGTCACAACCACAACCACAACCGCGTTACAACCGCGTCACAACCACAACCGCGTCACAACCACAACCGCGTCACAACCACAACCGTGTCGCAGCCACAACCACGTCACAACCACAACCGCGTCACAACCACAACCACGTCACAACCACAACCACGTCACAACCACAACTGCGTCACAGCCACAACCGCGTTTCGGCCACAACCACGTCACAGCCATGTCGCAGCCACAACCACGTCACAACCACAACCGCGTCGCAACCACAACCGCGTCGCAGCCACAACCGCGTCACAGCCACAACCGCGTCACAACCACGTTGCAGCCACAACCGCGTCACAGCCACAACCGCGTCACAACCACGTTGCAGCCACAACCGCGTCACAGCCACAACCGCGTCACAACCACGTCCCAGCCACAACCGCGCCACAACCACAACCACGTCACAACCACAACCGCGTCGCAACCACAACCGCGTCGCAGCCACAACCGCGTCACAGCCACAACCGCGTCACAGCCACAACCGCGTCACAACCGCGTTGCAGCCACAACCGCGTCACAGCCACAACCGCGTCACAACCACGTTGCAGCCACAACCGCGTCACAGCCACAACCGCGTCACAACCACAACCGCGTCCCAGCCACAACCGCGTCACAACCACAACCGCGTCACAACCACAACCGCGTCACAGCCACAACTGCGTCACAGCCACAGCCACAACCGCGTCACAACCACAACCGCGTCACAACCACGTTGCAGCCACAACCGTGCCACAATTGCGCCGTAGCCACAACCACGTCACAACTGCCACCAGGACCAGTGAAAACAACAGAGGCACGACGTGACACAACACATGGCTACACAACGACACGACACTCCAACACACGTGGAAAGCAAACATAGTAATCATGATTCACTTACTCATGTGGTCACTCCTTCATAGCCTCGCTCACTCATTCACTCATCTCACTCCTCAACAACACTCGGCACATTTATCAAGAACACTGTGGCCCTAAAAGAAAAACAGACAATAGGTGACGTTTTGGGCAACGGCCCTTCTGCATAGCACTCTCCCCCTTACACTTCCGTAGCTCGGCGTCACTCGTCTGCAGGCTCACATAGGCGAACGTCTTGATGGGAGTGCCTGCAACACAAAGACACAGGTACCCCGTGTAGCCTTAACAGACTGGTGGAGCAAGTGCTGTTAGCGAGCACCTATGACGGCCGGCATGGCACACGAGGCGGTAGTGGGTGGCCGACACCACGCCCGGCCGCCTTTGTCTCCCTAGAGGGGATGTTCACACACAGTACCGGATATTCATTTGAGGCTGAGTCCACCAATTGGAGGCCACAAAACCGGCTCAGATCATCAAGAGCGGGAACCGAAGTTGGGGCGCGGGGTTCATACCGCAGCACGCTAACCGCTGAGCCATGCCTCCCCCAAACACACACGAGGTCCTCATTCAATACCACTATCAGCCATGTTCTATGCACTGCTGGATTAAGGCCTCCCCAAGCTGTCACCATCTCTCACTGTCCTACGATACAACCCAGCAGAGCTCGGGTTACAAGAGCTGATTTCGCCGCTCCATCTCCGCGGCGGACGTATTATGGAAACGTTCCTGCTTTGGCTGGCACTCTGGCGTTAGTCTTGACCACCGGTCGCCATCCCTTCTCCTAGCCGTGACGCGTCCTCTTCAATCGTTCATTTACTCCTCCTCACGAACTCACTCACCCCTGTACCCCTTCGCTTCCCCTCAACCCTTACGCCTCACCACATTTACCTCGTTATCCTATTACCAAACAACCCTCATATTAGGCTCCTCACCCTCTCTGCATCACCGTTCTCCTCACTTCATCTCACCCCTCAACTCATCGTCCTCCTCATCACCTCACCTCCCCATTCCCCGCCCCTCATCCCCTCACACTTCCACATCACCCCCCCACCCCTTCACCTTAGCCGCCCCTCACCCACTAACCCCCCTCACTCACTCACTCACCCCCTTCACTCACCCCCCTCACCCACTAACCCCCCTCACTCACTAACCCCCCTCAGTCACCCCCCCTCACCCACTAACCCCCCTAACTCACTCCCCTCACCTACTCACCCCCCTCACTCACTCACTCACCCCCCTCACCCCTCACTCACCCCCTCACCCACTCACTCACCCCCCTCACTCACCCCCCTCACCCACTCACTCACCCACTCACTCACCCACTCATTCACCCCCCTCACCCACTCACTCACCCCCTCACCCACTCACTCACCCACTCACTCACTCCCCTCACCCACTCACTCACCCCCTCACCCACTCACTCACCCCCCTCACTCACTCTTTCACCCCCCTCATTCACTCACTCACCCCCCTCACTCACCCCCCTCACACACTCACCCCCCTCACTCACCCCCCTCACTTACTCACCCCCCTCACTCACTCACCCCCCTCACCCACTCACTCACCCCCCTCACTCACCCCCCTCACTCACTCACTCACCCCCCTCACTCACCCCCTCACTGACTCACCCCCCTCATTCACTCACCCCCCTCACTCACTCACTCACCCCCCTCACTCACTCACTTACTCACCCCCCTCACACACTCACTCACCCCCCTCACTCACTCACCCCCCTCACCCACTCACTCACCCCCCCTCACTCACTCACTCACCCCCCTCACTCACTCACCCCCCTCATTCACTCACTCACCCCCCTCACTCACACCCCTCACTTACTCACCCCCCTCACACACTCACTCACCCCCCTCACCCACTCACTCACCCCCCTCACTCACTCACCTCCCGCACCCACTCACTCACCCCCCTCACACACTCACCCCCCTCACTCACTCACTCACCCCCCTCACTCACCCCCTCACTGACTCACCCCCCTCATTCACTCACTCACCCCCCTCACTCACACCCCTCACTTACTCACCCCCCTCACACACTCACTCACCCCCCTCACTCACTCACCTCCCGCACCCACTCACTCACCCCCCTCACTCACTCACCCCCCTCACACACTCACTCACCCCCCTCACTTACCCCCCTCACACACTCACTCACCCCCCTCATTCACTCACTCACCCCCCTCACTCACCCCCCTCACTCACTCCCCTCATTCACTCACTCACCCCCCTCACTCACTCACCCCCCTCACTCACTCACCCCCCTCACTCACCCCCCTCACTCACCCCCCTCACTCACTCACCCCCCTCACTCACCCCCCTCACTCACTCATCCCCCTCACTCACTCACCCCCCTCACTCACCCCCCTCACCCGCTCACCCCCCTCACCCGTCTCGTCGCTCCGCGTCTTCACCGCCACGTCCCCCACGGCCCCGAACGCCTCGAAGCGGCGCCGCAGCTCCTCGGGCCGCACGCTCGCCACGAGGCCGCCCACAAACACGCGGCGCGAGGCGTCCCGCGCCGCTCCCTGGGCCCCCTCGATCCCCCGCGCCGCTCCCTGGGCCCCCTCGATCCCCCGCGTCGCTCCCTGGGCCCCCTCGGCCACGGCGCGAGTCCCCATCTCACCCCTCGATCCCTGAACCCCAGCGGACGGCTCCCACCACGTGGGGCCCAGACCGGAAGAGGAAGTCACGTGGCGAGGCTCAGCCCGCGCGGCCCTTCTGGACAAGTGCACGCAGGGCGGCGGGTCACGTGTCACGGCCGAGTCAGCCTTCAGCCGACGACAACTATTATCATAATCCATGCTAAAGGTTTATCTCGTCGGGTTATATCGCGGAAATATAAATGTGTCGCTAACCCACCAGCCGACACAGACAATTAGTAAGGTTTGTCACGTGAACGAAAGTAGCAATTACAAACATCTCAAGCCCGTGTTACTGACCTACTCAGACCGTATTGGTCACCCCGTGCCCTTATACATGTCAACGCTCATCATACAAAGGGGCCGTCCATAAATGACGTCACGTACCTAAAGGGGGGGGGGGGTCAGACATTTGTGACGATGTGTGACGAAGGGAGGGGGGGGAGTTGAGAAATGTGACGTCACATCAAAATGTGCAACTTTAAATAAAGACAACACGTTCTACTTAATTAAATCGAATTTTTAATTAATGTTTTCTCCTACAACATCAGAGTGCAGCGCCACATTAAATACGCACTACAATGACAATAGTTTAAAGCGATTTGAAGCATTTTTGATTTGAAGCTTTCGTGACTGCAGGGATTCATATTCTTGGTTCTTTACCGAAAAAAACAAGAATATAGATTTGAAGCATGTTTTATTTTGGAGGGGGGGGGGCAGAGCTTCGTGACGTCATATTTGAGGGGGGGGGGTCTGACTTTGTGACGCCGTGTGACGAGGGGGGGGGGGTCAAGAATAAGTCCCAAATCGCGTGACGTCATTTATGGACGGCCCCAAAGTCGCATCACAAGGGAGAAACACAAAGACATTGTTTTGGCCATATCGGAACGGCTATGCGTATCATGGATCTGAACACTCAATGTCCCTGTACAAGAATGCGGGTAGACCGTACGGGTTGACAGCGATGCAATTAGTCACTAAGCCCACCGGTGTGTTGGAGAGTAAACTCACAACATCTACGATTTGAGTACCAGTGAAACTTCGAATTTCAATTGTAAATGTGAGTTTATTCTCCAACACAACGGTGTGCTCAAGTAACTAATTGCTTTTTTCTTACGTGCCAAAACCTCACTAATTGGCAGTGTCGGGTGGTGGCAGGTTCGTGACACATTAACGCGATGTAACACAACAAAAACCCTTTATGGACAGTAATTTACAGCGGCGTTGATGACAGACGAGCAAGACGAGACTGGACTGATACTCGTGTGTCGATTCATCGCAGCCAAGGCTCTGGTTGCGAATCATTGCCGGCGAGCCCCCCAGATCTTACAGACAAAAGGACCTTCGTCCCAATTCGGAAATGGCTCTCTCAAAACTGCTCTAGAGGAGTTGTACACCCCTAGCTGCCACTGCTATTCAGTGGCCTAAAATATGGCTCTAGATTTTCGTGTTATAATTTATTTATGTAGTTTATTGTTAAAAATTCGGTCAGTCCCTATGATCACTGTTACATTGCATTTATGGCTTTTATTTTGGTGACTTCGAAAACGTTTTTTTGTTTTGGCCATGTTTTTGTTTATTGTAGTACGGAGTTAGACTGATGGCCTTAATCTTAGTTGTCTTGTGGTTGTTGTTGTTTGACTTGCATCCCACTGGGATTTTTGCACACAGCGTTGGTGTACGGTGCTATTTCAGGAATATTTTGATATTTTTTCCTGTATTTTCTGTTTGCACAGTCACATAATCACTTTAAGATGTTTTCTTGTTCATGTTTTTTTGTTTGTTACGGTTGCACCCGATTCAAGAGCCGAATGGCTCACAGGGTTATACCAAATAAATGAACTATGAACTATGCTGCGGGGATCGCTGGGGTGGTCGGAATCGGTGAGGCGGTCGGAATCGACGCCTCGATTCTGTCTCCACGGCGACCGAGTCAACGGCGCGGCCCGGAGGATGCAAACGACGACCACACTCACAACTCACAACAACCACAACAACAACAACCACACTCACAACTCACAACAACAACAACCACACTCACAACAACAACACTCACAACGACAACTCACAACAACAACACTCACAACGACAACACAACTCACAACGACAACAACTCACAACACTCACAACAACAACACTCACAACAACAACACTCACAACACTCACAACAACAACACTCACAACTCACAACAACAGCACTCACAACAACTCACAACAACACTCACAACAACTCACAACACTCACAATAACTCACAACAACAGTACTCACAACAACACTAAGATTAACACCACTAACAACATTAACAACGTAAATATTAAAAGCAAGCAACACGAACACAACAACAGACATGGCGTCACGGCTGGCGGAGGAGATGGCGCTGAGCCAACAGCACGAGGAGATGTAAGGGTCAGCGTGACCTCACCATCGTCACCGTCACCCCCATTACCTCACCATCACCCCCCTTGACCTCATACTCCCGTGACCTCACCTTGACCCCCCGTGACCTCACCATCACCCCACCCCAACCTCACTCCCCACCTCGTGAACTCACCATCACTCCCCCCCTTGACCTTATACTCACGTGACCTCACCTTGACCCCATGACCTCACCATCACTCCCCCCCTTGACCTCATACTCCCGTGACTTCACCTTGACCCCCCGTGACCTCACCATCACCCCCACCCCAACCTCGTGACCTCACCATCACTCCCCCCCCTTGACCTTATACTCCCGTGACCTCACCTTGACCCCCCGTGACCTCACCATCACCCCCACCCCAACCTCACTCCCCACCTCGTGACCTCACCATCACCCCAACCTCACTCCCCACCTCGTGACCTCACCATCACCCCCCCTTGACCTCATACTCCCGTGATGTCACCTTGACCCCGCGTGACCTCACCATCATCCCCACCTCACTCCCCACCTCGTGACCTCACCATCACTCCCCCTGACCTCAGCCTCACCCCTCCGTGACCTCACCCCCCCCCACCCCGTGACCTCACCCCCCCCCCCTCCGTGACCAGCCTGGCGCGCCGGGAGGTCGCGCTGAGGGCCGCGGAGCGCCTCGCCGACTCCCGCGCCCAGGGCCTTCCCCGTGTCCTCGAGGCGGCCGAGGCGGCGGCGGCCAAGAGGAGCGCCATGCTGCAGGTGGGGCGCGCACGGCCACGACAACCACCGCGGCGCTTGTGCCAGGCTAGGTGCACCTTGAGGCTACGTTAAGTGTGGAAGGATCTGGCTGCTGGCAGGTCACGGGACAGACCCATGTGCCATGGGTTGATTGAGATGACTGGCAGATGCCGCACCTGTTCCAACTCTCTGTGCTTTAGCCGCACAGCGCTCTGCTCGTTGTTGTGAGCGTCACTCCTCCGCCCTCCGTTGATCCTGAATGGCGACTGCCTCCAAGCGACCAGTAGCAGCGTCCTTCACGAGCCTCTCTCCACAGAGGCCGATCTTGACACCGCTGGTACCAGCCTTTGACAAGTCCACTCAGCTCCACGTCCTCCTGTACCACATCACTCCATCTCTTCTCTAGCCCCGTGCCTCCTGTACCACATCACTCCATCTCTTCTCTAGCCCGTGCCGCGCCCGTTTCGCCCCCTCGATCCGGCCAAGCAGCAGCTGCTTGGGGATCCGGCCGCTTGGCGTGTGGGGTACATGACCCAGCCTCGCCTGCAAGGAGCTTATCGATGGGACCATGTCCAGATCTCTAAAAAATATCTGCGAGCTGCTCACACAATCCAATCTGGTTAAATCCAGGATGGATCGTAGGCAGGCGAGCCTGAATGTTTAGAAACGGCACGGATGATCCTTTAAAGGGCTCCACGTTTCACGAGCACAAATAATAACGTAGGAAATAACTGTGGCCGAGAAGACCCGGGAGCTTCGTATGGAGCTATAGGCCAGGTCACGACCACACAGCGTTACGTCGTCGACGAGACCTCCGCCGCTGAACCTGGTCACAAGCACACTGCCCAGGTAGAGAGACCCCGACACTCTCTCCACAACTGCCCCGTCACTCGGGGCGAGTGGAGGCGGGAGCGTTTTATGACATAAAACACCTCGGTCGGCACTTCTTTGTTGTGGTGGAGCCCCCCACATCTTTGTAGCACGCGCTCCACTCAGCGGTAGAGTCTCCACCTTGCTCCATGTTATCCGAGTTGAAGGGTTTCCCCTCCCCCAAGACCTCAGAAATGCTCAGCAAACCTATTTCTGGAGGTCGTATGGAATCACACCATTCTTTCTCTGAAGAATGGCAAGGTGTGGTGCTGCAAGTTACCTTTTTGATGGAATTAAGAGAGTGATTTGTGAATGTGATACTAAAGCTACACACACACATACCGCCAGACACAGCTACACCACATACAGCTCGCTAAACATAGCTACGCCACACACACAGCCAGTCCCAATCGGTCACTGCCCGCGTGTCCTTTAGGCTGTGGACGCAGCAGAGCATCGTCTGAAGACGCGCATTGACGCTTCGTCCCGCGCAGACATCCTCACCCAGCAGGTGAGCACGTGCGAGGTGAGGCGGGGTCCTGCAGGTGAGGGTGAGGAGCACTGCGGGTCATGGTGAGCCCGTGGCGCAATTTACCCGTGTTACACTTCCCTCTGTCCGACTGCATAAAACATTGAAGTGAAATCTCCCCAGAGTTTGTTATTGGCCGTTTATATGGCCGGGTGACTGGCATCTCAGAGCTGTGTGTGTGCTCAGATTGGGCCGCGGCATTGAATTGGCTTTACTCGATGTACGGTGGACTTGTTTCGATGCCTCCATTGAATTTTCAGAGTTCACAGTGGTTCAGTGCTGTGTGGGCGATGGTCCGATGAGTGCTGTCCCTTGCTGGCCGCCGCTTTGACATTTTCGTCCTTTGCTCAGCAACTGTGTTAACGCAAAAATATACGTACGTGTGTGTACGTATGTGTACGTACGTACGTGTGGGTGTGTACGTGTGTGTACGTACGTATGTGTGTACACGTGTGTGCGTGTCAGTGCACAGGGGAGCGGTAGTGTGTTGGTTCGTGCACCGCGCCACGAACCTGGCGACCCGAGTTACATTCCCGCTCACAGCCATCATCGGTGACAAATACCTGACCCGGTCCCGAGCCTCCCCTAGGTCAACTCGGCCTTAACCGAGTACTTAGTGTGTAAACATCAGCACTGGGGAGACGAAGATGGTCGGGCGTGGTTATTGGCCACTAACCCCCGTCGCGGTGCTGTGCCGGCCTTAACAGGTACTCGCTGACAGCACTTGCCCCAACAGCAGCACGTTAGAGGCTAAATGAGGGGGGCGGGGGGTCTTTGTCCGTGTCGCAGTGCAGGTACTGGGCGTCGGTGGAGCGCCTCCTGCCGGATTGGGAAGGCGTCCTGCACAGGCCCGACGAGGCCTCCACTCAGCCTGAGAGCGATGCCCCCGCCCCACAGGGCAACGCTTGACCCTCCACACAGCCCGACACTGGACCCCCCCACCAACCACAACAATAAACAAAAACATTTCATGTACATTTGGCATTCGCGACATTCTGATAGCACGAAGGCGATCCACAAGCGCACTATGTTCCACAGACGAAGTCTGCGCTCGGCATCAGCGACGTGATTTTCCCCAATGAAATCATTTGCAGGTAAATTAGTATATAAACGTGACATTTTACTTACAACTTGGTACTCTGGATAGTATCCGCAGGTCGTCGGTTTTATCTCCCAGCGTGGCAGATGAAACTGTGATCACGTTTCTGAAATCACACCCCGCCACCTCTGTTCCAGGCAGCAGCTTAAATAGGGACCACCCCACCACCGTGGGTGGTGGATCGGCAGGCAGGTGACGCATGGTGGGATCAAGTGTGGGCGATTCCCACCTCTCTCTTCCAAGATGTCCTGCCAAGTGTGGACAAGTCGTCCAGATGCCGTCAAGGGGAGACCTCGAGCGTTCGTTCTGGTGGCAGCCCCTTGCACGAGCGAGCAATGCAGTGTGCAAGCAATTGCAGGGCTTGACCTTCACCGTTTACTCTTTGGGTAGGAAAACCATTTGCCCCCCCGCCCCGCCTCTAGCTGGCTGTGCCACTCGCTTGCGCCCTACCACCGCCCCCCCCCCCCAACTTTCGCACGGTCGCAGCACTGACCACCAAGCCGCCAGGTGTGATGAAATAGAATGTTCCTTTATTGTGAACATGTTTAAACACGCTCATAAATATGGCTAGATTATGAAGATGCTTAATTACAAACTGGAAAAAAGTTATAGCGAGTTTCGTCGATAATAAAAAAAAGAAAGAACGTGAACGTTGAGAAGACGCGAACGACGACGCGGGCCGGGCATTCACAGGAGTGGAATGGAGTTGGTTTACGTTTTGATTATTGCACGAGAAAACACGAGACCACCCTGCCCCTAGGTCCCACCGCCCCGATTCCCCCCCCCCCAACCCACGAAAACCCCTGTCCCTGGGTTCTGGTAACCCCTGATTAAACCCTCGCCCTGTCCCCGAACCCACAAATCCCTCCCTGATTGCCCAGGACCTCTGGGTGTATGAGAGAGCGTTTTTTTTGCGAGCGACCGAGTGGTTCATGTGAACACCACTGCAATCACGAAGCAGGAGGCTCCAGGCCAGCGCCTCCTTACCCCCAATCCCCCCCCCGCCTCCCAGAGGCACTTCTTCTTGAGTTTCCCTTTGTTCCTGGTCACGTGCAGAGCGAGCTCAATTTGTTAACGAGCCCAGAGAAGCCTACACAAGAGGCCTACTGCGGCTGCACAAGGCAGCAGAGTGAGTGATTCCCTCCTCCCAGCCCCAGTGATTTGTTCAGGTAGGCAACCTCAGCTCACGCATCTTGGCACGTATGCATGGCAGTGTGTGCGAGCGTGTTGGGTGGTGCGTTTGTTGGCACAGTGGGAGCACGGGTGGTGCATCTATCAGTCATCACAGTCAACCCATGATATCTGGGTCTGTCCTGTGACCTGTGGGTGAACCCCTCACATTTTACGTGGTCTCCCAACCTATAGGGTGTGTGTGTAGCAACGTGTGTATATATCATGATGTGTGTGTATATATCAAGAAATGTGTGTGTATCACGGTGTGTGCACCCGTGTGTGTATCGGGGTGTGTGTATGTATCATAGGCAGCTCCTGTCCCGGTGCACACACCAGCTGCCTGTTTCCTCATGGCCGCTTGTGTTCGTCCACTAACAGTGGCTTTATTTTGTAAACGTGAAACAACTGTGTGGACTCACGCTTTTGTTTCGAGACTCTGAACAAAATAGCATGAATTAAAAAAAATCTTCACCTCTTTATGGCACCATGTTGTACAATACACCCACGACGGAGGGTGATTCAGCAGCTGAGAGTAGAGTTATTTCCAACGGACTCATTGTTTGCCTCCTATCGCTGACCACGAGGCCACGAGAGGCCACGAGAGTTAATGATTGGGCTGTCTGAAGTTGGCAAAACGCATCCCTGACTTGGCCATTCGCGAGTTCTTGCTCCGCGGCCACAGCTTTCTCATTTGCCCATCTCTGGCGGTCATCCCCAGATCTGGTTCTTACATTACCTTCTCAGTTCCTTGTAGTGTTGGTCAGACCCTGCATGCCGTGCTTTGCGTTTCTTGTCAATTAGGCTCCACGCGTCGTCACTGATCCACTCTATTTTTTTTATATTGCTACACATTCCAAGGCAGGTGTTGGGCAGCATTGTTGACGGAGTCTCGAAACTGGTCCCGGTCTGTCAGCCATTCATTGTGGAGGGCTAACAATTGGTTGTTAATGGTGACTATGAATTGCTGTTCGAATGCAGGGTCTTTAAAGTTTTTTTTATGTTGTAGTGGGAAGACAGAGACAATAATCCTGCCGGACAATCGTTTCAGTCTGATACCGATAGTTGTAATAACTGAGCCGATCTGTGTCGAACTCCATGCTCCAGTAAATTGTGCAATTTTGCAGAGCTTTCCACCTGGAGTTAATGAGTATATATATGGTCGATTTCTTTCTGTGCGGCTGTTGGACAATGGTGCGGTGCTGGAACCAAGAACCACATTTTCGAAGCCCATTTCCTGCACAGAAATGCAGGTGCCTTTCTGAGTTATCATTGGAGATGCCGCTGCCACGTGGGCCGATCACGTTCCAGAGACCGTCTCTAGAAGTGCCAGAGACTGCATTGAAATCTCCGAAGCACATGATGAGGTCCCGTAGTTTTGTGACGTTTCGCGACTGTTCGAGAGACTTGTAGAAGTGGTCTTTGATGTTGTCGGGTGCTTTGTTCGTTGGTGTATATGCCACAGCTCTCAAAGACACAGGTCTCATTCTCCCTGGGCCAGGATCCCTGTCCCCTAGAATCTGATTTCCCACTGACCGAGTCCCGCTGGTCCCAGGACCTATTCATAACTGTCCTGGTCTCAGGTACTATCAGCCCTGGTCTTAAGTCTCATCTATATTTACACCTGGACCTGGGTCTCATCTCCCTATGGCTCCAAGTCTCATCTACCCTGGACTCAGTCTCCCTGGGCTCTGGTCCTTGGTCATCAGATCCCTCTTGCTGCTCTTCAGGTCGCCCCAGCAGACCCTGTGCCCCCCCCCCCCGCCCTGTGCCGCCCTTCCCTCCCCTCCTTTCCCAATCACACGAGCGACTCGGTGCTCTCGGCGCCGTCCGCCTCTTCCCCAGCGCCTGCCGAGCCATTGCGCTCGCTCGCCATGCCGCCATCCTCCCGCGTGCCGATCAGGCTCAGCGCCGCGCGGTACACAAAGTGGTATTGTTCCTGTGGGTGGGGGGCGGGGGCACAAGGGGAGCGAGGGGTGGAAGGGGAGGAGGGCGATGGAGCGAAAGACCGAGTGAGAGGCAGGAGAGATCCGTCTCTCCGCTTGTGCCGGCGCCAGCCTTCACGCTGCCCACACTTCACCGTGAAGGAGTAACGCGGTGCGGACGTGGTGAAGGTGACGTGCGGACGTGGTAAAGGTGACGCGCGGCGATCGCGGTCGCGTTGACGCGCGCCGCTTCATCCTCGCCGCGGTTTTACGACGAGGCCAATTCAAAGGATGGGGGTGGGTGGGATTTGCATGCATTAGTCACTCAAATGTCACACAAAGCCGCCGACATTCTTAACATCCCGAGCGTGAAGACTGGGGAAAGAAGATAGGGAGAGAAGAAAGACATGAAAGAGAGAAAACATTAATGACGTCACGGATGCGACAGCTAATGACAACTACAAAGACTAATATCCCCCGTACAGCCTTAACACTGTTGGGGAAAGTGCTGTTGCCGAGCACCTATTTATTCAAGGTCGGCACGAAACACAAGGGGGTGAGTGGCCAGCATAACGCCCTGCCGCCTTTGTCTCTCTAGTGGCGAAGTTTGCACACCGCACCAGGTACTCAATTGAGCCTGAGTCGACCTAGGGGCGGGGGAGGCGTGAGCAATCGCGCCGGCACTCACAATGTCGGTGAAGACGCCGGGCCGCATCAGGTTCACCATCTTGCAGACCTGGAACACGTCCACGGATTCCTGCTCCTCCAGCTGGTGCAGCAACGTCGTGAGCGCGCAGAACGTGCCGGCCGACACGCCGCCAAATCTGCACGCAGGCAGGCAGGCAAGCGGCCAGGCACATGTCACAGGGGCAAAGCTTTCTGAGCATCACAGTACCCTAAGTTGGTGATGCTGCCACCGCCGCACCTCATCGCTACCAATGGCAGATCCCGCAGCCGCTGTAGGGTCTAAGGGTTTGGGGTGTGGGTTATGAGTGTGGGGGAGCGGTGTATTACATGAGGGGCTATGGGTTAGGGTAAGAGGGTTAAGTGTGGGGCTATGGGGGGGGGTTCAGTGTGGGGGGAGCGGCGGTGCGGTCGGCTCACTCGTCGTGCAGGATGGTGGGGCCGTCGCGCGTCGTCGCCTCCTCGCGGATCACGTTGATAATCTCGAAGGCGTTGCTCAGGGGCCCCTCCGTGTCTGGCCACCGTGGGCACTGGTAGTGCCGCACCTCCAACACGTAGTCGTCCTGCAAACACCGTGGCACACACACACACACCTCGTCACACAAAGACAAAGCATGTATGTATATGCGTGCGTGTGAGCACGCATGCGTGTGTGTGCGAGCATACGCGTACGTGTGTATATACGTGCCTGTGTGGCCTCCAGAATAAAGTCGTGGATCACGAGCTGCTCCTCGTTAGCCAGGCACAGCCGGTCCTCGTTAATCAGCGTCACCGTGAAGTCATCGCAGTTCATGGCTTCCTCACGGCCCGGCCAGTACACACTCTCATCCTCCGCCTGACACACACACATACACACAAAGACCCACCCTCCACTGTATAGCCTTTTAACAGGTTGTTTAGGCAAGTGCTGTTGGCGAGCACCTATGAAGGCTGGCATGGTACACGAGGGGGTGGGTGACCAACACCACTCGCGGCTTCCTTTGTCTCTCCAGGGGCGATGTTTACACACCGCACCAGGTACTCATTTATGAGGCTGAGTCAACCTAGGGGAGGCCAAGGAACGGTTCAGATAATCGTCAGCAGTGCTGACCGTGAGCGGGAATCGAACTCGGGTCGCTAGGGTTTGTAGCACAGCGTGCTGACCGCTGCGCCACCGCTCCCCACACGCACACCAATACCCTCCATTCTCCACTAAGCGAAGTTGACGTCACGCACAGTCACGCACCAGGCCCTGCCCGTCGGGCAGCATAACGATGATCTGCGCGTTGTGGTCCCAGATCATCCTCCAGAAGTCTCGCGTTGTGTGCGGCAGAGGGTGCTGCGTCACGATGAACTCGTTGCTGCGGTAATAGCCCTGTGGACGCACACACAGCGCGTGCTCAGCACACGCATCCAGCGAACGCACACACGCAACATGCGATGGGGCAGCGGTGACGGGAAAGAAGTGACGGGCGAGCGATGACGGTGGAGACGCGATGGCCGTGCGGTACCGTGGTGTCGATGTCGGGGACGCGTACCGTGATGTAGGAGGCGTTGATGTAGTCTGTGCCCTCCAGTCCGGACAGCGACGAGAGACCGACACGCGAGCGCTCCACTGTGGCGCAGACACAACAGCAGGGACGTCAGCGACGGCAACAATGACGAGAGCAACGGCGACGACGATGACAGCGTGCAGACCCTGCCCAGCGCATCGCACCTGGCACGATGGAGGAGTTGCGGTTCTTCTCCTTGTTGCAGTGTTTGGTGGCGCTGAAGAATTCCGACTGCCGCACAGAGCACTGCGTCACAAGCTGCAGGAACATGGTGGGGGGGGGGGGGGGCGGAGCAGGGGGGAGGCAGTTGCACGGGTAGCGAGTTGTCTGCCGGTCCCGACCACGACTGTGATGGCACAATCCCATCGACTCTTCGGGAGGTGGCCGGGCGGCTCGGAAGTCTGAGCCATGAGCCGACGCCGCTGAAATCTGGGTTCTCAAATGGAGCGAGTTTAAAGTCTCTACCCAGCCACCATTGACTCACCCAGAGATCTATAGACCGAATTGTGATTAAACTGGGATTCTCAAGCGGAGTGAGCTGACGCTCTCTGCCCAGTCACGATTGACTTACGCAACCGATGCTGCCGAAATTATGCACTCCCAGAAGTCGCTGTCGGGATGTGTTAAAAATATGTTTGTTTACGTGGAGGGGCAGGCAGGCATCCGAAGAAGGATGCGATTGCTTGTTTATTTTGTTGTGTTTATAAAGGTAAACAAAGCAAACGGACAAGGTCGGCCAGGATTTCCATGGCTACCGCAGGGGGCGCGGGTGGGGCACGCACGCGGAACTGCTTCTCAAGGTGGGTGTTCTCGGTCGCCGTGACGACGGGCCGTGTCACGTCGGTTGCCGCGGGCGACAGGATGGAGGTGTAGTAGGCGTGGAGCTGGCCCGGGGCCACCTCCGTCTCGCCCGTCAGCACCGCCTCCAGCAGCGACTCATGGATAAATGTGTACTGCTCCTGCGGGGACAGGACGGGGTCAGCAAGAGGAGCAACGAGAGGGGCAGCAAGGCAGGGTGGGGGAGGACAGTACAGCGGGCCAGTGCAATGGTAGCAGACACAGCCGTGCGGGGTCAGCGGGGTGGGTTAGGCGCCCTCCATGATCTACGCCGTGTGTGCACGTTTTTTGTGCGTGCGTGCACGTTTTGTGTGCGTGCGTGCGTGCGTACATGCTTGCGTGCGGAGTGATGGCGCAGGGGTTAGCGCGCTGCGCTACAAATCCGGTGACCCAGGTTCAATTCCCGCTCACGGTCAACACTAGTGACAATTATCTGAACCGGTCCTGGGCCCCCCCCCCCCTAGGTCGACTCAGCCTCAAATGAGTACCTGGCGTGGTGTGTAAAATATCAGCACTGGGGAGAAGGTGGCGGCTGGGCGTGGTGATGGTCACCTACCCCCTCGTGTGCGGTGCCAGCCTTTATAGGTGCTCGCTAACATCACTTGCTCCAACAGGCTGTTAAGGCTACACGGGGATTTTAGTCTTTGTGTGCGTGCACATGTGTGTGCATACCTCTGTCTGCACCAGGTAGTTGCGCTGCGTGCGGATGTGCTTGAGGAACCCCAGCACGTTGACGGTGCCAGAGTCCCGGATCTGCTGCAGCATGGAGTCGAGGACGATGTAGGTCCCCGTGCGGCCAACGCCCGCGCTGCGCCCGCGACACAACGCCTCCGTTACGTGAGCTCACGTGACCGACCGCCTGAATGGCGTGACCTCCCTCGACCTTATCAAGTGACCCCTCATCCCCCACCCCTAACCACGGCCACACCACAATGACCCCTCTCTCCCCGATAACCAAACCAAGCGAACCCTCGCTCTGAGCGTGCGACTCCTCACCGCCCGCGATCGCCCGACCTCTGGCCCCGATCGCGCGAACCCTGAACGCCAACCAAACCGCTTGTCGGTCACCGTGGCCCCAACACCAACGGACGGACCAACGAGTTCGTCAATCCGCGTGGGCGGAGGCGTCGGCTCATGCCAGAGCCATCGCCGGCGCCACCACGGCAGCCGCCGGCACTGTTGGCGCGAGCACCTGCAGTGGACGACGACGGGGCCCATGAGGTCGGTGCGCGTGGCCGAGGACTTGCGGACGAAGGTGAGCACGGGCAGCGCGTAGTCCGGCGTGCCCATGTCGGGCCACTGTGTGTAGTGGAACTGCACCACGAGCCGCTCGTTCTGACGGCCGCGGGCAGAGCTCTTCTGCGACGTGCCCTGTGCCACACACAGGGAGGTGAGGGGGGGCGGGTGGGCGGGCGGTGGTGGGGATGCAGGCGGGCACTGTGTGCAGTGATGCGGGGTGTGCGATGTGTGCGCGCGACGATGCAAACACACGGACGTGTGCGAGGACACCCGCGACCGCACACACGTGCGACAATATACACAAATGTACACGATTGTTTCAAATCGATTCTTACAGCCCGAGATACGTGCATGTATCTTGTTTACACGCACTATAACGCATCACCGCAGCACACCCTATCAAATTACCACCAAGTCAGAGATACCCCGTGTAGCCTTTAACAGGCTGTTTGAGCAAGTACAGTTAAGCGAGCACCGATGAAGTCCGGCACAATAGGGGGTGGAGGCCAGCACCACGCCTGGCCACCTTTGAATCACTTGTGGCGACGTTTACACATCGCACCAGGAGAGGCCCGGGACCGGTTCAGAAAGTCGTCACTGGTGTTGGTGGCCGTGAGCGGCAATCGCAGTGCGCAGACCACTGTGCCACCAGTCCCCCGTACCACAGCTCACAACACTCACACACGTATTCTGTACGGCGTCGCCACGCACGCGATCGAGACACGGACGAGAGCGAGACACGGGACGCACCTTCCGCAGCTTGGTGTTGCGGATGGTGAAGTGGCGCACAGTGTAGCAGGCGAGCGTGCGGGTGCTCTTGAGCGTTACCAGGATGTTCCCGTACTCCTCGTTGCTCTCCGACGGCCAGTACTGGTCGCACTTGCGCTGCATACGCAGCACACGCAGCACACGCAGCACACGTCACACGCAGCACACGTCACACGCAGCACACGTCACACCGTCACACGTCACATCGTCACACGTCACATGCAACACACGTCACATCGTCACATCGTCACACATCACACCGTCACATCGTCACATCGTCAAGGCTGCGTCGACTTAGGGGAGGCTCAGATATCCGTCATCGATGTCGTGCCACCGCTCTCGACACACACAAGCACACGCGTGTACTCAAAGACAAAGACCCCCCACCTTAATAACCTGTAGTGGCAAGTGCTGTTAGCGAGTAGCACCTATGAAGGCCGGCACGGCACACGAGGGGGTGGGTGACCAGCACCACGCACGGCCGCCTTTGTCTCCCTAGTGCCGATGTTTACACACTGCAGCAGGTACTCATTTGGGGCTGAGTCGACCTAGGAGAAGCCCATAACCGATTCAGATAATCGTCACTGGTGTTGGCTGTGAGTGGGAATTGAACTTAGGTCTCTGGGTTCATAGCGCAGCGCGCTAACCGCTCCACTACGCACTTGCGTACACGCGCATACGCACGTGTGTACACGCGCATACGCACGTGTGTACACGCACTTGTACAAACACACACACAAGCACACATGTGGACAGACACACGTGTGTACAGACACGCACGTGACGCCGGAGTTGTTATGTTGCCGGCCACACAATGAGACTCGTAAAGCAGAGGACGCACCCGACCCTTCTCCACGAGATTAGTGATCATCACGATGATGCCCGTGTTCTGCTCCCAGACCATCCTCCAGAAGTCGGCAAACGTGGCCTTGAGGGGTCCCTGGGCCGCGATGTATGCCTTCTGCCGGTTGTAGCCCTGCACGGCGGCACAACGCCGCCACGGAGACAAGAGGGACCCCCGCCCCGGTGTAGCCAAGCGCATGGGCCCGTGTGCCCCGTACATGGCGTCATTCGCAACGCGGTGGTGGTGACATCACCTCGGCGCTTGTGCCAGGCTAGGTTGCATTTGGAGGCCTTCAGGTGGAGTGTAAATGGCTCTTGCTGCTGGCAGGAGGTGGTCGCAGATCAGACCCAGGTACCATGGGTAGACTAAATGGAAAGACTGACAGATGCACCACCTGTGCTTCCTACTGTGCAAACTCGCGGCGTTTTATCCGCCCGGTTCTCCGCTCGTTGTGAGCGTCGCTCCTCCGCTGTTGCTGAAGGGTGACTGTCTCCGACTGCCCAGGAGCGTCATTCACGAGCCTCCTCCTCCACAGAGGTCGATCTTGACACCGCCGGTACCAGTCATCGGGCGCTCCTGTTTCCTCCCGCATGTGAGCACTCATTAATTGGCTTAAAATGCTTACGAATAGAGAGAACAGTAGAGCTTGTGCAATTGTTGATAGTGCCAGCTCACTGTGTGGCTTCTACCTTCCCTGCTCATCTGTGGTTCCTCCTGCTGGTGCCTGTGAGTCGTCCTCTCTCTACGAGAGCGTGCGATACTTACTGTGTGGCAACAGCACCGACTTACAAGTTCAAATTATTCTTATACAGGACCTCATCCTTCCACTCCTCTTGGTTCTCGATGTAAAACAGAATGATGGACCCCAGCCCTCCAACCCCACAGCCCCCCACAAGAGTGTGCATGTGAAGTCAGTGAACTCTCCTAGCAGCTACAAACGGTCAAGCCGGGTTTCATTGGCTCCCCAGGTCAGGTGATGCACTCTCAGCCCCTGACCAGGGTAGTAGTGGCAGTAATGGTGGCAGCAGTGGTGGTGATGGTGGCGGTGATGGGATGGTGGCGGTGATAACGGTGGTGATGGTGGCGGTGGTGGTGGCGGTGGTGGTGGCGGTGATGACGGTGTCGGTGACGACTGTGGCGGTGACGGCAGTAGTGGTGGTGTTGTTGGCAGTGCGGCGCTCACGTCCACGTAGTTGGCGTTGATGTAGTCGCTATGCTTCGAATCCTTGCCCGGGAGCGGACGCAGACGGACGCGGCTGTGGTCGTCTGAGTGATGTGACACACACACGCACACGTAGACACAGAGACGCACCTCCGATGAACACGATGGGCTATGTACGGTTCGAAATAAGTTCAACACACATACATACAGGGTGTGCCATGACGGCCTTCGTAAGGTGCTCGCTGATGGCACTTGCCCCAACAGCCCGTGTGGGCTACGCGGGGGCTCTGTGTCTGTGTGTGTGTTTATGCGCACGGGGTGTGGTGCAAGGGGGGGAGCCGTACAGGCGACGATGTTGACGTAGCGGTTCTTGTGCTTGTTCTCCGGGTGGTTCGAGTGCTCCGCCGTGATTCCCAGGTCCGCCGTGCAGCGCTGCACCTCCTGTGGAGGACGGCCACACCACGCAGCCACCACACCACGCGGCTTACTGGGCGCGGCCACAACAGTAGCCGTATCATTATTGTTGTTCTTGTTACCGCTAAGCTTGTTTTACCCGTAAAAACCCTCACCGTGTCTCAAGACTCTTCTTCAGGAGGGTCCTGCCATGTTTGCAGAATAGGGGGACGCTGATGCTGCGTGAACACCAAGTCAGTGATCAGCAGGTGATTTTTCAGCATTGGGATGTTTTGACCGATACCGGTTACACTGCGTGGGGTTTTTTTAGCTATTGGAGTAAGGCGAGGGGGGGGGGGCGGTGGGGGAGAGGCAATGGGGGGGGGGGCGATCGCTCCCACCTAGAGATCCGGGATATCGGTGTTTTATTATTGATATTTACCGGAGACAAACACATTGAATGTTTATATTATTAATGTGGGCCCTGACTTAAGCGCGTGACATTCTGGGATGGGCCCCGACTTTTGGGATGACAACCTTCAGCTCTTTACCGACTGCTTCGTGACGTTATGTGTGTATTTGTGTATGCATGTGTGTATGGGGAGTATGGAAGTGAGTATGTATGCGTGTATGGGGAGTATGTGAGTGAGTATCTATTTGTGTATGGGGAGCGATAGTGTAGCGGTTAGCGCGCTGCGCTATGAACCTGGCGACTCGGGTTCGATTCTCGCTTACGACCAACACCAGTGATGATTATCTGACCCGGTCCTGGGCCTCCCCTAGGTCGACTCAGCCTCAAATGAGTATCTAGTGTGGTGTGTAAACATTGCCACTAGGGAGACAAAGGCGGTCGGGCTTGGGGCTGGCCACCCACCCTCTCGTGTAACGTTCCGGCCTTCATAGGTGCTCGGTAACAGTACTTGCCCCTACAGCCTGTTAAGGCTATACGGGGGATCTTTATCTTTATTCACATACATTGGCGGCTCTTGAAATATTGAGTTTTGTACCAAATTTGAAATAAAATGGGTCTGCTTGTAATTCAGCCTCTGACCCCATGACTCTGTTGACCTGACCTCAAACTCCTGGCTGAAGCTGTGCAGGGCACCCTCATGCATCTCCCCGACGTGTCGGGCAAAGAGCTTCACTGGCAGCGCCTCGCCGTCCTCTACACACCACACGCACACACACAAAGACAAAGATCCCTCTGATAGCCTCAACAGCCTGCTGGGTCAAGTGCTGTACAGCGGGCACCTGTGAAGGGCGCCACAGTGCAAAGAGGGGGTGGTGTGGACAGCACCATGCCTGGCCGCCTTTGTCTCCCCAGTGCTGATGTTTTAAACGCTATACCATGATGCGGTGTGTTGTCATGTGGAGGAATTTACTACTATAATGAGCCAAGAATGTCTGTGTGTCCCGCGCGTGACGTCACTCCACGTCGGCCAGCCCCCCTTATTAATAATCATGAGCAGGTGACGTCACTCCACATCGAACAGCCACCCACATCACTAATCATGAAGAGGTGACATCTTCCAAATGAACACCCCCCCCCCCCCCGTCCATTAATATGAATTAGCAGCTGACATCACTCCACATGGGGGGGCGAGGCGCCTCCTCCCCCCTCCTCAGCGTCAACTTACAACCCTCACTACAAAGGCAGAACCCTCACGTCACGCGATCACCGTAACGCTATTGAGACATCAAAGTAAAAAGGATGTCATGATGAACAAGGGATTATCACCTATACTCTTTGGGTCTTTCGGTAAAGTCACGCAGATAGAAAATACAGCAGCAGGTGAACAGTAGTTATTTTTTTATAATATTTCTATCTACGCGACTTTACTGAAAGACCCAAAGAGAATGAATTCCTGCAGTCACGAAAGCTTTAAGTCAGGATTATAACCTTTAAATTAAATAGGTCTGTGTCACCGCAGCCTTACAAATTGCACACAAATTGATGCAATGAATATCACGTCGCGGTCTGCTTTTCGCTTGCAAGTTTCAGATTTACTGAAATACACCTGTCCTTTGATGGGCAAAAGGCTCGTAGATAATGATATCTGGGTTTGTCCCGTGACCCCCGACCAGCAAGCCTTCCACACTTCATGTGACGGCCTCAACGTGCAACTAGCCTGGCACAATCTCCGTGGTGATGTCACCGCCACTTGGTGGTGAATGGCAGCTGTTGTTGATGTTATTGTTGTGTATGTGTGCGCTGTACCCGTGAGTGTGTGCGTGCTCACCGGGGATGGGGATTGCGGGGAGGCCGGAAGGTGGCACCACGCGTGGGGAGCTGCTGTCCTCCACGTAGAAGTGCGCCGTCTGAAAACACTTCCTGTGGCACAACACGGCACATCACCACCACACCGCACCACCACACGTTACCACAGAGCACCACCACACCGCACCACTACACAACACCGCATGTCACCACCACACCGCACAGTATTGTACAGCATCACCAAAGAGCACCCCACACCGCACGGCATGTCACCGTCTCTCTCCATCTCTGTCTCTCCGGCTGTGTGTGGGTGCCAGTACCTCCAGTACACGAGGATGGACAGCAGCAGCGCCAGGCACACGCAGGTAAGCGCCGACACGATCATCAGAGGAATCTTCCAGTCGGTGATGGGGCCACGAGCCAGGCCCTCGTGGGACTCGTTCACCATGCCTGCACCACACCACAAAGCACCGCACCACACCGTACCATACAGTATCGCGCCATGTGCCACAACACAGCACTGCACCGTACAGAACCACACACAACAACATAGCACTGCACCATACAGCACCACACTACCCCACATAAAGACAATGATCCCCCGTATAGCCTCAACAGACTTGGGGCAAGTGCTGTTAACGAACACCCATGAAAAGCCGAAAGGGGGTGGGGTGGCCAGCACCGTGCCCAGGCGCCTTTATCTTCCTAGTGGCGATGTTTACACACTCTACTAGGAACTCATTCAAGGCTGAGTCGACCTAGGGGAGACCCAGGACCGGTTCAGATAATCGTCACTGGTGTTGGTGGCCGTCGCCAGGTTCATAGCGCAACGCACTAAATGCTACGCCACCGGCTTCCCACGACTACCCCACACACGAAAACACATGCACACTCTCATACACACACACTCCCCGGAGACGGACGGCGCCCACACCTGCACGAGTGCGCCCTCCGCCGGCGCGCTCAGTGCCGTTCCGAACCCCGGGGTCCGGAACGACGGCGGTCGCCCACATCCTGCGGTCGCCGTGGGCGACGGTGGCGAGGGTGGCGTTGGCGGCGGCGGTGCCGACCAGCGCGGGCCGGGGAGTGGTGGGCAGCGCTGCGGGAACAGAGACGGCGCCGCTGCCGCTGCCCCCTTCTCCTCTGTCTGTCACGCCTGGCCCCGCCGCAGCCTCTGTGGTGTTCGCCGACGGGGCTGACAATGACAACAACAACGCAGGCACAATGTGGATTTAAATCATTATCGTTGTTATTGTTATCATCATACTCGCGCTCGTTTACCCGGGAGAGCGTCACTAAGCCTCAATACTCTTTTTCAGGAGGGCCTTGCCAAGTTTTTGCGGTAGAGGGGGGTGACGCCGTTGCTGCTGCTGCTGTGTGATCCCAATTGAGTGATCTGTCGGTGATTTCTTTGCATTGGGATGTTCTGAGGGTTCCACTGTGTGTGTGGGTTTAGCTACGGGAGGAGGAACCCGGAGAACACGGAGGAAACCCACGCAGAACAGGGCGAGAGAACATACAAACGTCATGGTCGTGAATCGAACCCAGGACCTGGTTGCCGTGGGCTACGTGCGTCTCCACTACGCCGCCACCTTGCCACCTCCGACGCGACCCCAGCTCAAGACGCAGTCGAGGGTCCAAGTGGGGGGGAGATAAACCCCTCATCCCCCTCCCTCCCCTACTGACTTGAGATCCAATAATTGGAAATTGGAGGGTATTGACTTTTGCAAAAGTAAATATATTTAATGTTTTTTTTTTTATTATTAATGCAGGGGCCGAGTTAAAACGCCTTCAATCTTGAGAGCCCCGCCCTCCGGGAAGTGTATAGATCTGCCTCCATCCAGGTTCTGCATAGAAACAGTGGCCATGTTTATTTTATAGAGACCGAGGCATAGAGTCTATGGGCCTCTATGTGAGTCAAAGGGTCTCTATGGGAGTCTATGGCAGAGAGAGGAAGTCCATCAAAGGCAGCAGCAGAGAAGAGGAGTCTTGAGTCTGGACTTGAACAGACACAGGGAGTCGACAGTGTGGGCAGCGGGGGGAATGGAGTTCCCGACCCTGGGGGTAGCAGAAGAGAATGAGGACCTCCCGCTCAGCGAAGGTTATCTGGGAACTTCCTTAGCGATGGGAGTGAGGCGTGCGTGTTACTGGGGTGAGGTGGTGCGGCTCACCCGTAGTATGGTGTGGCTCACCCTCGGTGTTGCTCTCACCCTCGGTTTGGCTCACCCTCGGTGTTGCTCTCACCCTCGGTGTGGCTCACCCTTAGTGCGGCGCGGCTCACCCACGGTGTGGCTCACCCTTAGTGCGGTGCGGTGTGGTGCGGCTAACCCGTGGCGGTGGGGCTGCTCCATGCCGGCGCCGATGCAGAGGCCGCGCCGCGCGTGGTGCCCCCCCGGCGCCCCCCCGTCGCCGTGGTCGCGCCGCTCCGCGTGGGAGGCGTCGGGCTCCGGGGGTGGGGAGGCAAGGACCGGGATGCGGTCGTCACGGCGACCCACGCAGTTGTGGTCCCTGGGTACGCACAATCACCGATCACATCCACGGGCGACAATGCTTGACGATGCGCCAATTTCCGTTTCTTTCATCGTTGTTCCTGTATTGTATTTGTTTTGCTATTGTCACTGAGGTGACCCCAGGTCACTCATCTTGCGAATGAGACTCCTCTATGCTGGTCTCACGAGTCCTCACGTGGTCATACAGAATCACCTTGCAACTCAAACGCTATTGCTATTGGGCCTGGGTCCTAGTTGCTTGGTCCTGGGCTGATGTCCGCGGTGTTGCTCTCCCTCTCTCCTCTGCCATGTTTCCCTTCCCTGACTACCCTTCTCACCCCCGCCTCTTCTTCGCGACTCGAGTTTCTCTGTTGGTGGGGCGGTTGCCTTGGGATGGCGTGTAAATCACTCTGGCGTGGTTGAAATTATGGAGGCGGTGAGAGGCGCCCCATCTTTAAATTGGATCTTTTGGCGTCACGTTGGGTCTCCACGCTAGTCTATTGGTCTCTCTGCAAGCCTCTGGGTCTCCAAGCAAGTCTGTGGGTCTCCTCATCGGGGCAGCGCAACCCCTCCGTGTCAGGGAAGGGCCCAGGGAAGCGGATATCGCAGAACTACACTGGGTTAAACTTGAGCCGTCAGTGGCGAAATCATTGGATGTGATCCAAGTACTCGCTACACTTGAGGGCTACGCTGGAGAATGGTTGGGCGAACGAAATCTGATTTCAACCCCAGGATCTCAGCGGCACTGGCTCAGTGTCTCCAACACGGCCATTGTGAACCACCCCGTGCCACCCAGCTACCTCGAAAGGCGTCACATCTAACGCGACCCGGAAACTGTTGGCTAGCGACCCCATGACCTCTCGGCCAGTCCAGCTGACGTTACCCACCTCCTCCGGTAGTCGCGGTGCTGCCGGTCGTAACAGGGACCGCGGGGGTGGGGGCTGCGCCGCTCCGCGGGGGGTGCACCGCAGTTGCCGTCACCGGCATGGGCGTGGTCGCGGCCGCCGGAACCGACCAATGGGGCGCAGCAGAGGACAGGGGGGAATTCCCAGCATCTCCCGCTGCGCCAGGAGAGGGGGCGGCACTGCCGCTGCCCGCAGGCGGTCCTGCCGCCGTGCCTTGGGTTTCCATGGTGACCTGCGGAGCACACGGGGTCCCCTAACTAGTAACGATTTAATCGCTTACAATTTGATTTATAGAGCGCCTTCATTCAAGGCGCTGGACATAGTAAAAAAAAGGTGATAGAAGGGAATGATTTAGATGACAGGAGCATGTATGGATTGAGGAATGAGCAACTGCAATAGAGAGTACTTAGAGGTTACAAAGGGGTAGGGGAGGGACGGGAAGGAGTGGAGGAGCGAGGGGAGGAAATCGGAAGGGTAATTGATTGCTTAAGTAATTAATCGGTATACAGCCCGGCTCCACTAGAGAGCACTAGGCAGGGCGGGCAGCTCGCCACGCCACTAGGTGGCAGCCAAGGCACGCCAACCGGGCCATGGAGGGCCAGGTTGACACCAAGTAATTTCTGCCACCCCAGGGGTTTTGATGATTTTCACGCGGCCCGGCGGTAGCCCGTTCTCGCGGTTCCGTCCCGGCGGGACGCCCTGGTTATTACTATCCAGTGGTGCGTGAACCGCAATGCGGCTCCGCGCCGCCCACTTCACGTTTGAGCCCTCCCCGTGACGTCGATGAAATCGAGTCGAGGGCTGCTGCTGGCCGGTGTCACCGCCGAAATTTGATGTCTAAAAATGGCACCGCACGTCACCCAATTGGGATCACACACACAAGCACACGCACAGCGCCCCTACAGCTAAATAATTGCAGCCTGGGTCTGGGAAACACGGCTTCCTTCGCGATCACTAAATCATAATTATAGTTTGCTGAAAGAATCAATTTTTTTAAATTTTCATTTATTTTAGTTCCCCCCCCAACCTCCCCGGGGGTTTATCCCGATCGCATTATCGGCGCACGTCATAAACGACAAATCCGTTCACACTCGAAGTGGTGCATCACACTCTTGGGTAAGCAAACGCCCCGCAGAAGCGGAAAACGCAGAGCTCCCTCTGCTCGCCCCTGCCACACTTAGTAATGTATGTCGCATGACAGTCAAACCGTTATTCAAAATCCCAGCGATGGAATTTACACAAATTAACCTTATGGTGGTACCCCGGGGTACCATAGTACCCCGGATCTCGCACAATGTCCGTGATGGAGTAATTTTTAGTCTGTTGATGGTGGCGATGCGGCAATCGACTCATCTCGACGAGCTGTACACGATGCACCGCTTCGGTGCGTGCGAGCGTTCAGGGTTTCGGCGCAATCGTCCTCGCTGCGTTTCGACATCGTGGAGTGGCACTGATGTCGGATTGATTGGTACCCCAGTCGCGGAGTGAAGTACACCCCTGGACAAAAATAGTGTCCCAGAAATAAAATATTTAATTGCCTCAGCCAGTTTGTATTATTTGGTGCCCCAAGCTACCGCCATGAGGATCAAATTATAATGCAAAACCAAACTTCATACGATGAGTTTTTTTGTGTTTGTGCAGTCCATGGTGGCCGGGCTGACAGCAGATTACTCGGTCTAGCATGGTGAGCTGTTATAAAAGGACTCATAATGGCCGCATGCAGCAATCCGTAATCAGACACGTAATAACAGTGCCCGTGTTATCCCTCGGTAAGTTCCATAATGGCCGTGCTGATTGCATGGAAAGTTTGTCCCAGAAGCAAGCGCGGTGCCAGCCGTCCGCATGCCGTCACGATTTTCCAGATGCCCGGTGCCGTACTTAATCATAAAGAAACAATGAATTCATTACAACCAGGTGGGGGGTGGGCTGTGTCATATCAGTAGCGGGCCCCACAGCGAACCCCCTCCCCGGCCCTGGAGCGTTGCCACGGCAACGCGTTTGGCAGGTGTGAAGCATTAGGGGCCGAGTGGCCGCCCCTCGGCTCGGCGCGTAGACATTAGCGAGAGGTGAAAATTAAAACCACGGCGCATCAACACATCCGACGCTCACACCGGCACTGCCACCGCCACCGCCGCCGTCATGCCTGGCAATTCTCATAGCGGCATCAACCGCATTCTCACCAGTCTCCTGGGATGGGGGGGGGGTTAACCGCATTTTCTCAACCGCATTCGCGCCACGGTCCTCGCCACATAACCCACGGTCCAAACTGCATTCTCACCTCACTCAACCGCACTCTCACCACACCTCCTGGCCTCCTCACCGTGGTTATCATCACATCCTCACGGTCTCTACCCCTCATCCCCCCACCCCCACATTTTACCGTGATCGTGGCGTCGCGCCGTCGCAAGACGAAGAATCGCGGGGCAGCGCGACCCATCCGTGTCGGGGAAGGGCCCGCGTGGAAGCGAACAACGCAGAACTACACTCGGACAAAGCCGAGCCGTCACCAACGAAAATCTCCAAACGTGATCCGCTGGAAATGAGCGGCACGTCCGCGGCGGCATCCTCTTGTTGTTCCCATCAAAGGCGACGCCGCGTGACGGTTTCACGTCAAATTGAAATTATCGCTTTATCTATGGAACTTTGGTTGTTTTAAAAGCCGAGTAGCCATGGTCAATACACTGCTGAATGAAGGCCTCCCCACGCCGCCGGCACCTATCGCGATCCTGCGATGCGGTACAATTATTCATTATTTACAATCATGTAAACTGCATCAGTCACTGCATCCTGCGCTTTCAGATGCGCTTCTCCGGACGTCTGGATCGCTCTTCCTCATCGCCCTCTTCACGTAAAATCTATTCCAACTAACTCAATCATTGAACCACTCATCCACTATCTCTTACATTCCCCAAACTCACCCACTCACTCACCCACCGTTTCTCCCATCCTCTCTCTCACCCACCCACTCACTCACTCTCACAAATGAAACTCCTCTATCCTGGTCTCGTGAGTTCTCACCGAGTTAAACAAAATCTACTTGAACCTCGAACTTGTAAACAGGAGACAAGCACTGCCTCGATGCTCATTGCAGCAGAAAAATACAAAAGACTTTCCACAAAACAGTGCGCGTGCGATGGGCCAATCGCAGCTCCGGCCCATCGGGAAGGTGTCCGGCGCTAGTCTCGTTCGCCGAACATCATCAGCCCTGGTCACTCCACTGCTGGATGAAGTCCTCCACTTGCCGCATCAGTCACGGAGGGCGATGTGGTTAATTCTCCTCCACACTCCCCACGTGCTCCCCGCCACCACCACCACCCCCTGCCTGCACACCCCCTGCCCGCACGCCCCCTGCCGCCCCATGCTGTATTGGGCCGCAGTGGTGGAGCGAGCAGCGAGGGTGAGCTGGGAGCGAGGGTCAGCTGGGAGTGAGCAGCGAGGGTGAGCTGGGAGCGAGGGTCAGCTGGGAGTGAGGAGCGAGGGTGACCGAGGGTGAGCTGGGAGCGAGGAGCGAGCAGACGTACCCAGTTCGCCGGGGAGGAGGACGAGGAGAGGACGCCCCGACCGCTGCTCGCCGAGCCTGCGGTACACGACACGGCCGCGTGATCGGGGTCACGATCGATGCCGAGTGGTCACGGCGCAGGATCCGCTGCCTCTGGCAGGGCGCTCTGCGTCGCGAGAACGTGTCTCGTTCCGTCACGTCTTGTTGGTTCACGCTGTGTCGTGTGTCCTGTCGTGTGTCCTGTCGTGTGTACTACGTGTCTGTATATTCACACGCGTCGTTTTGTGTCGCGGAGTGGGTTGTGTTGTGCTGCACCGTATCGCTTCCTGTTGTGTCACGTGACTTTGTCGCGCAGTCTCACGTAGCGCGTTGGCGTTACGTCGCGGCATCGTCACCGTAGCGTCGTCGCGCGTAACGACGCTGCCTATGGAGCGGTGTCGTGTGGCGGCGCGTACCGCTGTAACGTGCCATCTCATACCGCACCGTGCCGTGTCATTGTTTCGCGTCGTGTTACGTCGTGTTGTGTACGTCGTCTTGGCGAATCACGTTATGCCGCTCTGTATCACGTCGTTTCATATCGTTGTCACTATAATAACGATCTCGACTTGTAACGACGCTGCGCCACCGCCGCCGCAGAGTATCCGCTCGCAGAGAGAGTGCGACCCAGAGGCACGAGGAGGAGAGGTGAGAGATTCCAGCCCTCCCTCCAAGCTCTGCGGTCCTCTACGTATGAAGGTGTATCGGCCAATTCACGTTTACACGTGGGAGGAAACCGAAGCACCCACAACGCATGCGTGCGATGGGATAACGCTGTGCCGTAGCAATGGAGATTAGTCCACACTTGCTGTGTTGCTTTCTCCTGACGAGCCGGGGCGCAGCTTTTGCTCGATGCCCACGGGGAAATCGGAGTTTCACAACCACGTCTGCGTGGTTGTGAAACTCTGCCTCCACAGCGCTGGATCAGAGGCAAGCCACGTTCAGCGTCGTAGCCGCCGCCCGTAACGTTGTACCGTGACGCGTCGCGTTACCGTCGGGGTCGGCGGCGCGCGGGGGGAAGGAGACGGGGTCGCTGGGCGCGCTGCGCGCGCCCCCCTCGCACACGGAGCGCACGCGGATCTGGTGGACGGCGCCGGCGCTCAAGTCGCGCAGCACCACGCCCTACCGCAGCACACGACGCACACACACACACACGTATTATACACACTATGCACACACACATTATACACACACCCATTATACACACACACATAATGCAAACACAAAGAGACGAACACATTTAATATACGCATACACACATGCACACATTATATACACACGCAATTATATACAGACAAATACACATTATGCACACACAAAGGGGAGACATACACATTATAAATGCACACAAGATCAGTGGAACACTGCGCCGTGTCTGCATTGAGAGACTGATATTACTGGTAGGAAACGTAGTGGACTGGAAGCCCAACCGGGATTAATTCACAGGAGGCAGGGGATTAATTGTGTATGTCTGTGGATGTCTGTCCACGTGTATCCAGACACCCGGATAAAATGGGAGGGGTGGGGCTGGGTGGAGAGGGGAGGGTGGGGAGGGGAGGGGCTGGGGAGGGTGGGGAGGGGCTGGGTGGGGAGGGTGGGGAGGGGCTGGGTGGGGAGGGTGGGGCTGGGTGGGGGGAGGAGATGATGACCCTGCCACGGGCGGGTCGGACGCGACGCGAGGCAGCCCACCGTGCGTGGGGCTGTGCGGGGGTGGGCAGTGAGCCCCCAGATCGCCGAGTGGCAGTGGCAGCAGCAGCAGGAGTAGTGTTGGGGGCCAATGTGAAGTGGAATCTCCACCGGTGGGCGAGCCAACCTCCGCGCTCTCCCCAATCGAGGCAGGGTCCCCATTAACCCGAATATCAGCCGCTCTCACACATTTGATCGCCGAGAAAGCGCCGCTCGCGATTGCTTCATTCGCAGCTACGCCATCCGCAGTTTCAATTACAACCCTCTTCACGGAAAATAACGAGCGGGGATAAGGGACGGTGACCGAGTTCGTCATCTTCCCAACACTTGAGAACCCAGTTTAATTCCAGTCAATCAGCAACAGACAATATGCCTACACCTTCACGTATCTGTCCCCGCACATTCATTAAAATATATTTGTCTTTGTACACATCCCATCAGCCACAGAGGGCCTTCTGCGAGTGCGATGAGAGGCGCGTTGACTCGTTCGCTCGGTTTGCTGCCGAGATTCTCCACGCAGACGCTGACGACTGTTCTCAGTTCCACCGTGTGTGGGCTGCTGCCGACCCTCGGATTCGAGCCCAGGGCCTCGCTCGGCAATGCCGGCTCTGCGTCTCCCGAGGCCTTCCTCGGTTCCACGCACGCTCTCGCGCACCGTCAAACGGCTTCTCCGCCTAACCTCCCACGCCGGTCACACCACCACCCTCACCGTGTCCTGGTCTCCGTCTGTCAGCCGCTCCTCCTCCTCCTGGCTCGCCCCGTGCGAGTATGTCACCGCATAGCGCTCGATGGGATTGGCCGAGAGCTCGCGGGGTCGAGTCCAGGTCACGCGCAGGGTTGTGGCGATCCCCGACCCCTTGCCAGCCGCCGACCGCTCGTCCCCGTCGATCCGCTCGACGCGCAGCCCGTCCGGCACGGTGCTGCACTCTGCCACGACACAACCGCCAAACACAGAAATTGCGGTGAACCATGGGCCGCTCGGGCGGAATTCAACACTCACTGCCACCGCTGCCTCTACCGCTCACCAGCCCCATCGCTGCCGCCATGACTACCGCCGCCGTGACCACCGCCGCCGCGACCACCGCCGCCGCGACCACCACCAATTACTGTCAGCCCCACTCACGACAAGTGGCATGAACAGTACGAGTGTGAAAATCGATAATTTATGATTGAAATTTGTTTAAAAATGCATTTCCAACCCCAACCCCCGCCCCCCCCCCCCCAGATTTCACTCCGGCTGTAATGCCAGCAACATGACTGTACTGCCGCGAGACGGAGGAATCCATATCTATAAATGGACGGCTACCAAGTCGTGATCCTGATCGTGGTAATTTATGAAACCGCTAGGGGGGCGGGAATCGTGACGCGTCCAGACAGCAAACACTGTGACCCCGCCATCTCATTACCAAACCCCCGGCACACGCCAACTGACACGCCGGGTCGCCACGGGAGAGCAGGTGGCATGATTACACACGGGGGGGGGGGAGGCTATGCACACCACAGTCCTCCGCTACCAACACCACACCCACCATCACCACCAGCAGTGGCCCCCACATCACAGCTAAAACCTCCACCACCCTTATCACTGCCCCCGCCACCTCCCACCCCCACCCTGCTCGGCAACTTGGCCAGAATAGCCCCAGGCTGCCCGCTCCACTTCACCACCCACGACGCCCCCACCCTCGCCACCGGTAAGACGTGTGCAAATGCCTCCAATTAAAATTATTCAAAGGAACGTGCCAGCCAGCTGTCATGATCATGTGTGCCCCGACCCACGCACGGCTCGTGCAAAGAGGAGCAGGGGTCACCTGTGTGTGTGTACGTGTGTGTGTGTGTCTGTATGAAGAGCGGTGGCGCAGTGGTTAGCACACTGAGCTATGAACCTGATGACCCAAGTTCGATTCACACTCACGTCCACCAACACCGGCGATGAATATCCGAACCGGTTTTGTGTACACTCAGCCTTAAATGAGTACCTGGTGTGATGTATAAACATTGCCACTGGGGATACAAAGGCGGCCGGGCGTGGTGCTGGCTACCCCACCCCCTCGTGTGCTGTGCTGGCCTTCATAGGTGCTCGCTAACAGCACTTGCCCCAACAGTCTGTTCAAGGCTATTCGGGGGATCTTTGTCTTTGTTACCGCATGTGTACACATGTGGCACTGGCCAACCACCCTTTATGGCCACCCACCTCTTCGTAGGTGCTCACAAACAACACTTGCCCCTACAGTCTGTTGAGGTTACACGGGGGATCTTTGTCTTTGTGTCTGTGTGCGTGCGGAACGAGCGTTGCTAATCTGCGAATCCTGACATTCGCTCCCTAACGACATCTATCTGGCTTCTGCTCGTTTTGATGCTAATGTGTCCACCACGGTCAGACTTAACCCCTTCCCTGGCCCGGCGCCCGCGACAAAACACGCTCAAAGCAGTCGCCAGCACCACCGCGGCCAGTACCACCACTACCACCACCACCAGCCCAGGTGCCACACAGCAGGAAAAAACAAAGTGTCCAATCACATAGCCGAGCAGGAGCTCTTTCCTTTTCTGCGAGGGTCACTCTGCGAAGGTACTGGCCGGACAAATGAGACCGCTGGGCCTCACCTGTGTACAGACACGCACTTATGAACAGACACGCACCTGTGTACAGACACGCACTTGTGTGGCGAGCCTCACCTGCCAGGGCGAGGTGTGTGGGCGAGGCGAGGTAGATGGCGATGCCGGCGCTGGGCTGCAGGGGCCGGTAGTTGTCCTGCAGGTAGTCCACCACCTTGCTGAAGCCCACGCACTCCACCGTGAACACTCCACAGAAACGGGACAGCTGCCCTCCGCCACACAGCACGCGCATGGCATGCATGGCAGGAGCACAGCATACACGGTACATGGGATACATTAGACACGGCACACGTGGTACATGTCATAGCACTACAGATAGCATTGCATAGCACATATGATACATGAGGCATGGAACACGTGGAACACACAAAACAATGCACATACAGCGCTTGTAGAACAACTCGTGGCACACCACCAGTGACAAAACTAGTGACTCCACCGGTTAATCGATTGGTTACCCCACGGTTACCCCTCAAATAACCTCATCATGGACCCCAATTGGTGACCCCGCCGATGACCTCACCGACGAGGCGACACGGTGGCTAGGAGATGCTAACGACTTCGCCTGGTATACAGGATGTCGTGGGTTCGATCCCGACCCTGACGCCTGTATATTTGGAGTTCGTTCGCATGTCTCTCTCCCTGTGGTAATGTGGATTTTTCGCCGGGTCCTCCAGTTTTTCCCTCCACATTTAGAATCAACATCACACCTTGAGAGTATTTGGCTGCTGTAAATTTCCACACGATAAACCACTTTGTTGAGCTATCATTTGTTGCCAGGTCACTTCTGAATCTGAATAGCTCAGTGGGACTTACCTGGTAAAATTAAAAGAAAAACATCAGTGAGCCCACAAGTGACTCCACCAAGTAACCCCACTGGTGACCACACAAGTGATCCGTCGATGACCCTGTCCAGTGATGCCACCGACAACTCCCCTCTCGTGGGCCCCTCTGACCCGGGGTCAGGCGAGCCCAGTGGCGGCGTGCGGGCGTGCGGCCGCACCTGTGCATGTGAGATGAAGGCCGGCTGGGTGTAGACGACCCAGCTGACGAGCGGGGAGCAGGGCGGCGCCGTGAGCGACCCCTCGTAGCTGAGATACGAGCCCAGCTCCGCGGGGAGCAGGGAGCGCGGGGACAGAGCGGGGATCAGCGTCTCCTTGCCTGCGGACGGGGGGAGGGGAGCGTGGGAGAGAGAGCAGAGGGGAAAGGGGAGGAGGCATGTATTATGGGAGAGTCACGACGCAAAGGATTAGGTGCCGCGTGGCAGAAGCACCTGGGATGCAGCTCAACATGGAGTTGGCGTCGTGTGTGTGTGAGGTGGTGGGATCGGTGGTGCAGTGGTTAGCACACTCCGCTACGAACCTGGTGACACGAGTACACTCACGGCCAACACCGGTGACGTTTTTTTTTAACCTGTCCTGGGCCTCCCCTAGGTCGACTCAGGCTCAAATGAGTACCTGGTGCGGTGTGTAACCATCGCCACTAGGGAGACAAAAGCGGCTGGTGTGGTGCTGGCCACCCAACCCCTCGTGTGCCGTTCTGGCCTTAATAGGTGCTCGCAAACAGCACTTGCCCCTACAGTCTGTTGAGGCTATATGGGGGATATTTGTCATGGATGTGTGGGGAGCAGTTCCACAGTGGCTATTATCATACCACAGCACACATTCTGCGGCACAGCAGCACAGATATCACACATACCACATAGCACAGCGCATAGCACAGCACATGACACCAAACCCACAAAACACAACGCAGATACCACGCATAACACAACAAGTACCAACTGAAGCCCTCCGCCCAACGTGGGACAGCGAGGAACCGCTTATCGGGCAGCCGTGCCGTCACCCTAATGGGAACGAATCATTTGCGCAAAACAAGCGGGGGGCTAATTACGGTGATGAACGGCACCAGGAGGTGGGGGGAAATGGGAGGGGGCGCCATTTGAGGCAATTAACGGCGCTGGTAAGTGGGAGCGGGGCGGGTAGTCAGAGTGGGAAGCCGAGCGAGCGGTGCGACCGAGCGTGGGACGAAAGTCGACGCGGCGCTGCATCCCGAGCGGGGATCGGCACACGACGCCGCCAGTCTCCCCCGAACGACGTTTAAATTACCGCTCGGCAAATGAGTCTCATTTCATCCCTGGGCGCCGGTGGGGGAGGGGGGGCCGGGGATGGGGGGAGGGGCGCGGGGGGCTACTCTGTGGGCTCGAAACCTTGCGCCGCCCACCCCCGCCGCCGTTGTCCCTGACGTCCGGGTACCGGCTGCTGTTTCGGATTCACAGCAGCCTCCATCCCCTTCTCTCTCTCTCCCCCCTCCCTCTGTGTCTTTGTTAGAAAATCCCGGCTGGACAGCAGCAGCAGCGCTCCACCCCGAACCGGCGAGTGCCCCCACCCCCCACGGCACAGCCGATTTCCTCCCCCCCTACCACCGGCGGTCTGCACCACCCCCGGCCCGAGTGCCTCCCCTCTCTCCCATCAGGATCCCCCTCTCTCCCCAACCACATTCCTCTCAAAGCTCCCCCATGTCTTCTCTCTCTCCCAGCAGTGGAGTCCCATGCCCCCCCCCCCCCATTTACAGTTTCCCCTCCCCCATCTCTGTATCCCACAGCCTGGGCCCCTCCGGCTCACGGACCCCGGTGCAGTTGCACCGCCTGTACACTCACTACTGCCCCCAAGGCTCCCTCCCATCTGCTCTCTTCCCACAAGTCTCTCCCTCCCTTCTTGTCTGTCCTGTCTCCCCACGCTCTCCCCAATGCTAGGTCCCCCCACCTCCCCGTGGTCCCCCCCTCCCCCCTCACCGCCGCCCGCACCCCACACCCTGTATGACGCTAATTAAGCGATTCTCCAAGAGTGCGAGTGTGCGAGTGAGCGAGAGTGTGAGAGAGCGAGAGTGTGAGTGAGCGAGAGTGTGAGTGAGCGAGAGTGTGAGTGTGTGAGAGTGTGAATGAGCCAGAGTGTGAGTGTGTGAGAGTGTAACAGTCTGTGTGCGAGAGTGTGAGTGAGCGAGAGTGTGAGTGTGTGAGAGTGTGACAGTGCGAGAGTGTGAGATTGTGACAGCGCGAGAGTGTGAGTGAGAGTGTGAGAGTGTGAGTGAGCCAGAGTGTGAGTGTGTGAGAGTGTAACAGTGTGTGTGCGAGAGTGCGAGTGCGCGAGAGTGCGAGTGAGCGAGAGTGTGAGACAGCGAGAGTGTGAGTGAGCGAGAGTGTGAGTGTGTGAGAGTGTGAGTGAGCCAGAGTGTGAGTGTGTGAGAGTGTAACAGTCTGTGTGCGAGAGTGTGAGTGAGCGAGAGTGCGAGAGTGCGAGAGTGTGAGTGAGCGAGAGTGTGAGAGAGCGAGAGTGTGAGTGAGCGAGAGTGTGAGTGTGTGAGAGTGTGAGTGAGCCAGAGTGTGAGTGTGTGAGAGTGTAACAGTCTGTGTGCGAGAGTGTGAGTGAGCGAGAGTGCGAGAGTGTGAGTGAGCGAGAGTGTGAGAGAGCGAGAGTGTGAGTGAGCCAGAGTGTGAGTGTGTGAGAGTGTAACAGTGTGTGTGCGAGGGTGCGAGTGCGCGAGAGTGCGAGAGTGTGAGTGAGCGAGAGTGTGAGTGTGTGAGAGTGTGAGTGAGTGTGAGTGTGTGAGAGTGTAACAGTCTGTGTGCGAGAGTGTGAGTGAGCGAGGGTGTGAGTGTGTGAGTGAGCGAGAGTGTGAGTGTGTGAGATTGTGACAGCGCGAGGGTGTGAGTGAGCGAGAGTGCGAGAGTGTGAGTGAGCGAGAGTGTGAGTGTGTGAGAGTGTGACAGTGCGAGAGTGTGAGTGAGCGAGAGTGTGAGTGAGCGAGAGTGTGAGTGTGTGAGAGTGTAACAGTGTGTGTGCGAGAGTGCGAGTGAGCGAGAGTGCGAGAGTGCGAGTGAGCGAGAGTGTGAGAGTGCGAGAGTGTGAGTGTGTGAGTGAGCGAGAGTGTGAGTAAGCGAGAGTGTGAGTGAGCGAGAGTGTGAGTGTGTGAGAGTGTGAGTGAGCCAGAGTGTGAGTGTGTGAGAGTGTGACAGTGCGAGAGTGTGAGTGAGCGAGAGTGTGTGAGAGTGTGAGTGTGAGAGAGTGTGACAGTGCCAGAGTGCAAGAGTGTGAGAGTGTGACAGTGTGACAGTGCGAGAGTGTGAGTGAGCGAGAGTGAGAGTGTGAGAGTGTGACAGTGCGAGAGTGTGAGTAAGCGAGAGTGTGAGTGAGCGAGAGTGTGTGAGAGTGTGAGTGTGTGAGTGTGTGAGAGTGTAAGAGTGTGACAGTGCGAGAGTGTGAGTAAGCGAGAGTGTGAGTGAGCGAGAGTGTGAGTGTGTGAGAGTGTGTGAGTGTGTGAGAGTGTGAGTGTGAGAGTGTGAGTGTGAGAGAGTGTGACAGTGCGAGAGTGTGACAGTGTGTGAGTGTGTGAGAGTGTGAGAGTGTGAGTGTGTGAGTGAGCGAGAGTGTGAGTGTGTGAGAGTGTGTGAGAGAGTGTGAGAGTGTGAGTGTGTGAGAGTGTGACAGTGTGAGAGTGTGAGAGAGTGTGAGTGTGTGAGAGTGTGAGTGTGTGAGAGTGTGAGTGTGTGAGAGTGTGAGAGTGTGAGAGTGTGAGTGTGTGAGAGTGTGAGTGTGAGAGAGTGTGAGTGTGTGAGAGTGTGAGTGTGTGAGAGTGTGAGTGTGTGAGAGTGTGAGTGTGTGAGAGTGTGACAGTGCGAGAGTGCGAGAGTGTGAGAGTGTGTGAGAGTGTGAGAGTGTGTGTGAGTGAGCGAGAGTGTGAGTGTGTGAGAGTGTGTGAGAGAGTGTGAGAGTGTGAGTGTGTGAGAGTGTGACAGTGCGAGAGTGCGAGAGTGTGAGGGAGTGTGAGTGTGTGAGAGTGTGAGTGTGTGAGAGTGTGAGAGTGTGAGTGTGTGAGAGTGTGAGTGAGTGTGAGAGTGTGAGAGTGTGAGTGTGTGAGAGTGTGAGTGTGAGAGAGTGTGAGTGTGTGAGAGTGTGAGTGTGTGAGAGTGCGAGAGTGTGAGGGAGTGTGAGTGTGTGAGAGTGTGAGTGTGTGAGAGTGTGAGAGTGTGAGAGTGTGAGTGTGTGAGAGTGTGAGTGTGAGAGAGTGTGAGTGTGTGAGAGTGTGAGTGTGTGAGAGTGTGAGTGTGTGAGAGTGTGAGTGTGTGAGAGTGTGACAGTGCGAGAGTGCGAGCGCGAGTGGAGCTCGTCGCACGCCAGTGACCTGTGGTCATGTGTATGCGGTGCGTTAGTGACGCACGCGCGCAGCATGGTTATGGGACGCGCGCCACAAACTGTGGCGGCGGCAGTTAATCCGTTAACCTGTTAACCCGTTAACCCATTAACCTGTTACCCCATTAACCTGTTAACCGCCCTGCTTACTGCCGTGTGGAGTGTGGGTCTATGGTGCGGTGTGGGTCTGTGGCGTGGTGTGGGGGTGTTGTTGTGGGTCTATGGTGTGGTTGTGGGTCTATGTTGGAGTGTGGTGTGGGCCTATGGTGCGGTCTGGGGTGTGGCGTGGGTCTATGGTGGGGTTCGGTGTGGGTCTATGGTGCGGTGTGGATCACCAGCAGTGTGTTGTGGGTGAGGGTGCGGTGTGGGCCGTTGTGTGAAGGGTAAAGTGATAATTCTGCCAAAGTAGAGGCACAGGAGGAGGCAGCAGATGGATGAAGCAGCTGGGACGGATCCTCCTCTTTCCCACGTTGCCGTGACGATTAACGAGGGACGCAAGAGAAGGGCAGGAGCGGCGAGGGGCGCCACGCGATTGCGGTAACCACGACAAGCACGGGTGGGGGGGAGGGCAGCACTATGATGGTGGGGGCAGCACGGGTGGGGGGGAGGGCAGCACTATGATGGTGGGGGCAGCACGGGTGGGGGGGAGGGCAGCACTATGACGGTGGGGGCAGCACGGGTGGAGGGGAGGGCAGCACTATGATGGTGGGGGCAGCACGGGCGGGGGGGAGGGCAGCACTATGATGGTGGGGGCAGCATGGGGGGAGCATGAGGGATAGCACTATGGGAGTGGGGGCAGCACTATGGGAATGGGGGCAGCACTATGGGAGTGGGGGTAGCACTATGGGAGTGGGGGTAGCACTATGGGAGTGGGGGTAGCACTATGGGAGTGGGGGCAGCACTATGGGAGTGGGGGTAGCACGTGGGGGGGCAGCACTATGGGAATGGGGGCAGCACTATGGGAGTGGGGGCAGCACTATGAGAGTGGGGGCAGCACTATGGGAGTGGGGGTAGCACTATGGGAATGGGGGCAGCACTATGGGAGTGGGGGTAGCACGTGGGGGGGCAGCACTATGGGAATGGGGGTAGCACTATGGGAGTGGGGGCAGCACTATGGGAATGGGGGCAGCACTATGGGAGTGGGGGCAGCACTATGGGAGTGGGGGTAGCACTATGGGAATGGGGGCAGCACGTGGGGGGGCAGCACTATGGGAGTGGGGGCAACACTATGGGAGTGGGGGCAGCACTATGGGAGTGGGGGCAGCACTATGGGAGTGGGGGCAGCACTATGGGAGTGGGGGCAGCACTATGGGAGTGGAGGCAGCACTACTGCGCACCCCCGCTATGAAGCTTTACTTCGCAGATGTCTGGTTGGGGCAGGTCAGAAAGTTACAACAACAAAAGGCAGTCCAGCAAGAGAGCCCCGACGCCCGTGCGCTAAACCCACCATCGATCTTTAACTCGTTTCCTTCATTTACAAGTGATGATCGATTGCGCTAAAAACGACACAAGATTAACTATCCCAGCTCTGACGAGCACACCAGGCTGATGCCCCCCCCGCCGGAAGTCAGCGCAGCGTTTCACTACCGAGCGGACGGAATCTGCACTTGTGCGCATAAGACCGGTAATAATTATTTTTTAACGCGTAGGCTTTCGCGAACGATATTATTCAGGATAAATTTCCGTCTCCGTTGTGATTTGATAAACGAGGGTGGGGCCTCCATTTGGGAATCAACAAAATGTAAGTTTGACACTGTGGTGAACGGTGGCCTACAGTCGCCCGAGGAGGTCAACTATGAATCAAAACAAACGTTGATCCCCACACACTCGCATGAACAGACACGTAATTTCCAGATGTCCGGATGAACTGACAAGATTTACGAATTTGGACAGATACAATTAAGGACAGAGCAACGAACGGACGGTGGGGAATGAACGGACAGATAGACGGATTACAAGCGGACGGACGGGTAAACGTATAATATTTCCCGGGCACTGTTTCCCTTCTACGTGACTTTACCAAAAGAACCAAGAATATAAGGAGTACCCGTCGCTCCCCACGCAAGAAATGCCGGCGGAGGGATACGCACCGTAATGAGCCACGTGCGCCAGGCCATTGGTGATGGGGTCCAGCGCGGGGTTATCCTCATCACGCACCTGCACCAGCAACACCCACGCGGTCAGAGGGCACGGGTCAAAGGTCAAGTGCACAGTATGCAATACAGGGTAAAGGAAACCGTATTCAAGTGCACACATGCGCACGCACACACGCGGATAAAGATTGCCTCTATATCCTGCACAGGCTAAGGGGGCAAATGCTATTTGTGAGCAAGTGCTGTAAGCTAGCACCTACAGTGAGGGAAAAAAGTATTTGATCCCCTGCTGATTTTGTACGTTTGCCCACTGACAAAGAAATGATCAGTCTATAATTATAATGGTGGGTTTATTTGAACAGTAAGAGACAGAACAACAACAAAAACATCCAGAAAAACGCATGTCAAAAATTTTATAACTTGATTTGCATTTTAATGAGGGAAAGAAGTATTTGACCCCTCTGCAAAACATGACTTAGTACTTGGTGGTAAAACCCTTGTTGGCAATCACAGAGGCCAGACGTTTCCTCTAGTCGGCCACCAGGTTTGCACACATCTCAGGAGGGATTTTGTACCACTCCTCTTTGCAGATCTTCTCCAAGTCATTAAGATTTCGAGGCTGACGTTTGGAATACCCATCCACGACCCATTTTCAATGCCCTGGCTGAGGGAAGGAGGTTCTCACCCAAGATTTGACGGTGCATGGCCCCGTCCATCGTCCTTTTGATGCGGTGAAGTTGTCTTGTCCCTTAGCAGAAAAACACCCCCAAAGCATAATGTTTCCACCTCCATGTTTGACGGTGGGGATGGTGTTCTTGGAGTCATAGGCAGCATTCCTCCTCCTCCAAACACGGCGAGTTGAATTGATGCCAAAGAGCTCCATTTTGGTGTCATCTGACCACAACACTTTTACCCAGTTGTCCTCTGAATCATTCAGATGTTCATTGGCAAACTTCAGACGGGCATGTATATGTGCTTTCTTGAGCAGGGGGACCTTGCGGGCTCTGCAGGATTTCAGTCCTTCACGGCATAGTGTATTACCAATTGTTTTCTTGGTGACTATGGTCCCAGCTGCCTTGCGATCATTGACAAGATCCTCCCGTGTAGTTCTGGGCTGATTCCTCACCGTTCTCATGATCATCGCAACTCCACGAGGTGAGATCTTGCATGGAGCCCCAGGCCGAGGGAGATTGACAGTTCATTTGTGTTTCTTCCATTTGCGAAAAATCGCACCAACTGTTGTCACCTTCTCACCAAGCTGCTTGGCAATGGTCTTGTAGCCCATTCCAGCCTTGTGTAGGTATACAATCTTGTCCCTGATATCCTTGGAGAGCTCTTTGGTCTTGGCCATGGTGGAGAGTTTGGAATCTGATTGATTGATTGCTTCTGTCGACAGGTAATCTCAGCTCGTTACCTGTATAAAAGACACCTGGGAGCCAGAGATCTTTCTGATCGAGAGGGGGTCAAATACTTATTTCCCTCATTAAAATGCAAATCAATTTATAACATTTTTGACATGCGTTTTTCTGGATGTTTTTGTTGTTATTCTGTCTCTCACTGTTCAAATAAACCTACCATTAAAATTATAGACTGATCATTTCTTTGTCAGTGGGCAAACGTACAAAATCATCAGGGGATCAAATACTTTTTTCCCTCACTGTATAAAGGCTGACGCAGCATACGAGGGGGTGGGGTAGCCAGCACCACGCCCGGCTGCCTTTGTCTCCCCAGTGCCGATGTTTACACATCGCACCAGGTACTCATTTGAGGCTGAGTCTACCTAAGGGAGGCCCAGGACCGATTCAGATATTCGTGACTGGTGTTGACCTTGAGCGGGAAATTAACATGGATCGTTGGGTTCATAGCGTAGCGTGCTGACCGTGACACACACACGTGGCACGCATGACACACGGAATGCCCGGACGAGAATTCGGTTTGAGATGGCACGGCGCGACCCGGGGCGAAAGCTGACAGCGCCGGCCGGCGAGATGCGGCAACAACGTCTCCCGCTTCGCAGTGACGAACAAGTCCACGGGTGACACCCGTGACAAGTCCACTCACTCAGGCTGAGTTATGATACGCGCGCGGCACGCGCAGACACATTCGCTCGCTGTCCATCTCCCGGACTCCCACGTCCCTCCCACACCGCTGCTTCTCTCTGGGCGTGTGTCGAGAAGGATCCCGTCTCTCCCCTGCCCCCCCTCTCTCCCCTGCCCCCCCTCACTCTCCCCAACGACATTCCTCCCAAGGCTTCCCGGATCTCTTCTCTCCACCAGCAGTGGCGTGGAATTACACTGGGGTGCCGTCTTTACAATTTCCCCTCTCCTCTTCGCAGACCTCCCTGCGTGGCCGAGTCTTGCACTGCCGCCACCGCCATCACCAGTGTCTCGAGGTCATGGACCTCCGCGTCCGGATGACAGACACACACACACCCCCAAACCCGTAGGGTTGCCGACAGACACACACGCTCAGAACCGTAGGGTCGCCGCAACGTGGGGGACACTGCGACGTCATATCCCCCCACTGTGGCTGAGCACAGGCCCCGAAGGCCAAAAATGGCAAGCGGCCAGCAACAACCGGCACTGTGGACGCTGCAATAGAGAAAGGGTGTTGACGCCGTCTCTTGATTGTTGATGTGAGCGAGGTTGGAGGTCGCTGTTTTGAGAGCGTGGGGGGGAAAGAGAAAATGATTGGAGGGGGTTCCCAAATAGACCGGCACGAGGGAAAGAGAGGCGTTGAGACCTGTAGTGTGGTGAGTGGGTGAGAAAGTGGGTGGGCGAGTGAGTGAGTGGTGGAGGGGGCGAGTGAGTGAGTGGTGGAGGGGGCGAGTGAGTGAGCGAGTATTGTAAGTAAGTGGGCGAGTGAGTGAGCGGGTGTGTAAGCAAGTGAGCTAGTGGTTGATTGGGTGGGCGGGTGAGTGAGTGGGTGAGTGAGTGAGCGAATCTGTTGTTGTGGCCTGCAGTGTGGTGGTGCTGCATCATGCAGTACGTGAGATGACCCAGTCCATTTGGGTCACGTTGTATGGATATACAACCCACTTTCGACGCGTCGCCCGTTTTGCATAACACCGTTATGTAACGACTGTTATCGCCATCCGTTTCATTCCAGTAAATATTTGATCTCCTGATTAAATATTTATGAAACGGCAAGAGCAATCAGTTTAGTTTAAACAAGTCGCGATTGGACATTAAATCAGCACCGCGCACATTTCCCAAGTTAATTGACAGCAACTCTCGCTAATCACTGTGGGATTGACAGCGCGCGTGCGGGTTCTGAACGTGGTGAAGCGGAATAGCTATGATGATCAGCCCGCGGAGGGCTAACTTGTGTTGGCTGGACCACAGCAGAGGCACTCCATTCACAACTGGGATGATGGCAAACGCGAGAGCGCAAAACAACACCCGTCACAATGACAAAGCAAAGGGAAACTGGTGTGCGGTGGCGAACACCATGCCGCGTGGACTGGTATCGCTCCGTCCATTCAAAACGCTTCCACAGGGATCCTACAGAACCAGACCCTGAACTCGACTACAGCCTGGGGCCTGGGGCATGGGGCCTGGGGCATGGGGCCTAGTGCCTGGTGCCTGGGGCCTGGGGCCTGGGGCCTGGGGCCTGGTGCCTGGTGCCTGGGGCCTGGGGCCTGGAGCCTGGGGCCTGGGGCCTGGGGCCTGGGACCTGGGGCCCCATTATCGGACGTGGCCATGGCAATGACACGCGGGGAGGCTCTCCTGGATAAATTATGCCTGTAATAGTTCTTGTTGTTGTTGTTGTGGTTATGATTGCTATTGACCCAGACACCCACTGCGGCGGCCTCCCTCTCGCCATAACTCACAGGTGGCATATAAAGAGACATAAGCACTGCGCATGCACACACACAAACAAATGAGAGCCGAATCGATAGCCCATTAGCGCCACGCGTGGATGGGAGCAGGAGAGCCGGTGGCCACACAGGCGGACGGGGCGGTACAACCGGGATGGGCGGCGCAAATGAGACAGGCTGCGAGGGGGAGAGTGAATGGGCAATCCAGTAATCCCATTATTTGGGTACCCCTTTACCAAAGTACCCCATTATCCGGTTACCTGATTACCAGGTTACCCCATTACCTAGGTACCCGTTTAGCAAGGCACCTCCATTATCCAGTTGCTCAGTCATCTATTTACCTTGTTGCTCTGTTACCTGCGTTCTCATTAACCCGTTACCCCATTCACCAGTAACTCCACTACCCAGTAATTTGTTACCTTGTTACCAAGTTACCCCACTAGCCGATCACCACAATACCCTGTTACCCCACTATCCAGTTATCTGTTAATTGGTTAACCAGTTACCTCGCTCACTGGTTATGTATGTGTAGTGACATAAATGGGGTCACTATGGCGGTTAGCGCCAGCTACCGTCACAAGAGTGGAGCTGTGTGTCTTGGGCCTCTCTCGTGCCCCAGAGTGGGTATACCATGGAAACGGACCCTGGGGGGCATAGTCCCGGGTGACAGTGAGAGAGAGGTCGGGTGAGGACGTGACAGTCTGGGTGACCCCGAGAGGGCTTGTGACCGGACAACGTGGCAAGGGGGCCCAAAAGGGGGAGAAAGGGACACGTGATGTAGGGGCCAGAGTCTTCGGGAAGGATCTGGAAGGGGGCGAGGCCAAGGGCGGAGCCTGGCCACGCCGCGGCCGATAAAGGCCGAGTCCCGAGCCCCGATCGGAGCTGTTCTCTGGAATCCACCCTCGGTGCTACGGCTCTTCGACCTTTGGTCTTCGCTCGGCATCGTGGGTCAGTCAGAATGTTACTGGCCCGGTTATGTAGTTACTCCATTGTGGTATAGTTACCCTGTTGTGGTCTAGTTAACCAAGTGTACGTTTATGCAGTTACCCTGTCGGGGTGTTATAATAAACGTGTTGCCTCCAAGTCAAGTGTGTGCCTCCATGAAGAAAACTACATATGTATATATGTTGAATTTCTTTCACACCGTACATGCTGGTCAGATTTTACCCAGATATTCAATCACCTCACTACCTCATTACCCCTGTTACCCTGTTACCCGCCCCACCTGAAAGAGGATGGCGATTGCGGCCATGCTGTCCCCACTGGCGATGGCCTGCTCCAGGCTCTGGGAGGTGTTGGGCCGGTACAGCAGCACCTGCATCTGTAAGAGACACACGACAGGGAGTGAAGCTGCGTCACGTCTATGAGGCTCAACCTGGACAAGTGGCGAGCAGGCAGGCCCTCCCTCGGTTGGCCCATCCCCATGCCCAGGCAGGTCACAAGTGCTGCCCACACAAAGAGTGGCCTCATCACCATAGGGACCCCTGTACTTACGAACGAGTTAGGTTCCAGAGGTCTGTTCACAACTCGATTCCAAACATGTTGTACGACATGTGCACTAAACATGGGAATCGCTTTAAAAATTGTATCATCGCCTGTAGATGCCACTGATTCTTCATGTTCTGCAGATTTAGATGCCACCACTGCCATCGATTGCGTGGTAGTTGAACTTACCACTCTTGGTCCGAACAGGCAACTGGACATTGGGACAGGTTTGTTCGTATCTCTGAAAGTTCGTAGGTCGAATATTCGTAAGTAGAGGAGTCCTTGTATTTATGATATAGGCCTCGCCCACGACTCTAGTAGCTCCACCCACTACCCAAGTAGCTCCACCCAGTACCCAAGCAGCTCGACCCACTGCTCAGGTAGCTCCACCCACAACCCAGGTAGCCAGACCCACTGCCCGGATCATAAGTGGAAGAAGAGGCCAGAGTATGTGAATGAACACGTCAACTGATGAAGCGATGAATCGTCACTCGCAGCACGCGAGGGGCCCTGAGGACCCTGCTGGGCACCATCAGCTGCTGCCCGACCTCCCACTACCCCCCTCGTGCAGATCCCATCCAGTGAATTCACAATGCGAGGAAACGAAAGTCCGCAGCCATGGTTACATACACGGCCACACCCCGGGTCCCCTCCACGTGCCCCTCACCAGACACTCTCCTCACTCACCACACCACACACTCCTCACTCACCACACCACACACTCCTCACTCACCACACACTCTCCTCACTCACCACACACTCTCCTCACTCACCACACCACACACTCCTCACTCACCACACACTCTCCTCACTCACCACACCACACACACTCCTCACTCACCACACCACACACTCCTCATTCACCACACCACACACACTCCTCACTCACCACACCACGCACTCCTCATTCACCACACCACACACTCCTCACACTCACACCCCACCACTCTCCTCACTCACCACACCACTCTCCTCACTCACCACACACTCTCCTCACTCACCACACCACACACTCTCCTCACCACACCACACACACTCCTCACTCACCACACACACTCCTCACTCACCACAACACACACTCCTCATTCACCACACACTCCTCACACTCACACCACACCACTCTCCTCACTCACCACACACTCTCCTCACTCACCACACCACACACTCCTCACTCACCACACACTCTCCTCACTCACCACACCACACACACTCCTCACTCACCACACCACACACTCCTCATTCACCACACCACACACACTCCTCACTCACCACACCACGCACTCCTCATTCACCACACCACACACTCCTCACTCACCACACCACGCACTCCTCATTCACCACACCACACACTCCTCACACTCACACCACACCACTCTCCTCACTCACCACACACTCTCCTCACTCACCACACCACACACTCCTAACTCACCACACACTCTTCATTCACCACACCACACACTCCTCATTCACCACACCACACACTCCTCACACTCACACCACACACTCCTCACTCACCACACACTCTCCTCCCTCACCACACCCTCTCCTCACTCACCACACACTCTCCTCACTCACCACACACTCTCCTCCCTCATCACACCACACCCTCTCCTCACTCACCACACACTCTCCTCACTCACCACACACTCTCCTCACTCACCACACACTCTCCTCCCTCACCACACCACACCCTCTCCTCACTCACCACACACTCTCCTCACTCACCACACACTCTCCTCACTCACCACACCACACCACACCCTCTCCTCACTCACCACACCACACCCTCTCCTCACTCACCACCCCACACACTCTCCTCCCTCACCACACACTCTCCTCCCTGACCACACACTCTCCTCACTCACACCACACTCTCCTCCCTCACCACACACTCTCCTCACTCACCACACCACGCCCTCTCCTCACCACACCACACACTCCTCACCACACCACACCACACACACTCCTCACCACACCCTCTCCTCACTCACCACACCACACCCTCTCCTCACTCACCACACACTCCTGACCACACCACATACTCCTCACCACACCACACCACACACCCTCTCCTCACTCACCACACCACACACACTCCTCACACACCACACCCTCTCCTCAATCACCACTCCACACCACACCACTCCTCACTCACGACATCACACTTTCTCCTCACTCACCACATCACCTCTTCACTCACCAGTCTCTTCACTAACCACACCACACACACTCCTCACTCACCACACCACAAACCCCAAACACACCACTCCCCACATGTAAACCACACGTACACCACACATACACCACTCCCCACATGTAAACCACACGTACACCACAAATACACCACTCCCCACATGTAAACCACACGTACACCACACATACACCACACACTTTCCTCGCTCACCGCATGATACACCACATACACCAACCACACGCCAACAGATGCCACATAAAACACCACCCACACTCCCCACAGACTAACTTCACCATCCCCACACACCACACCCACCACAATCGCAACACACTACTCACGCCAGCCAGCAACCATTCACTCGGCGGCCACAAGAAGAACGAGGGACATAACCATGCCAGGGCTGTCACCCCTGGCCCGGCACCGTGGTTACGAGCGGTTAACGAGGGTTTACAAGCGGGAGGAGCGGGAGGCGGCGACGGTGAACAATATGAAATATTAAAGGAGCTGCAGGCAGACGGGCGGACGGGAGGGTAAGCAAGCCGGAGTGCGGGAGAGCACAGAACGTGAGCGCGTGTATGGGGGGCATATGTGAGTGTGTATGTGAGCGGGTGTGCGAGTGAGCGGGTGAATGAGAGCAAGCGGGGTGTGAGCGGGGTGTGAGCGGGTGTGTGGGTGCGATAGTGTAGCGGTTAGCGCGCTACGCTATGAACCTGGCGACCCGGGTTCGATTCCCGCTCACGGCCAACACCAGTGACGATTATCTGAACCGGGCCTCCCCTAGGTCGACTCAGCCTAAAATGAGTATCTGGTGCGGTGTGTAAACATTGCCACTAGGGAGACAAAGGCGGTTGGGCGTGGCGCTGGCTATATGGGGGATCTTTGTGGGTGTTTGGGAGTGTGTGAGAGCGAGCGAGCAGAGCGTTCATGAGGAATCGATTTCTCTCTCTCTCAGAGCTGAGCCAACCGCCCGCTCCACAGAGCTCATGAAAAATGGAGGTAAGGAAACGAGGAGGGGGAAGGCACGTTACTGACGTGACCTCTCCTTGTTACCTGTCCTTGGGCGGCACGCCAGCCCTGCTGCTGGTCCACGAGCCCTTACAGCTAGCCCCTACCGCTAGTTCCCACCACCGCTATCCCCAGCACCGCTAGTCCCACCCCCACTAGTCCCACCCCCACTAGTCCAACCCCAACTAGTCCCACGGCCACTAGTCCCACCACCACTAGTCCAACCCCAACTAGTCCCACGGCCACTAGTCCCACCACCACTAGACCCATGGCCACTAACCAAAATTCCACTAGCCCCCACTGTTAACCCCACTACCTGTATCCACTGCTAGCCCCCACCGCTAGCCCGGCTCCCACCTCCAGCGGGTAGGCCTGTCCATCGAGCCGGTGCTCTGAGCCTTGCGTGTCGTTGCAGCGCCCCCAGTGGAAGGAGAGCTGGGCAGCGCGGAACCGCCCGGGCAGCGCCCCGCTGCTCACAAAGTAGTCCCCCGCCAGCGCCACCTCCACTGCCATGGGGGTCGCACGGGGGTCGCACGGGGTCACAAAAGAAGGCACACGAGATTTGGTAACACCGCTGCATGGCCCGGAACAAAATCATCAGGACCCCGGACCACCATCATAATGACAACAACGAGCACCGGGGACAGGTCGCCAGGGGTCACACAAGGATCACAGACCGTATGCCCCACCGTCCCATGTCGCCGTGTCTCGGTTTGTAGGTGGAGACGAGGCGAGACAGGGAGCATTACCAAGTAGACCGTTAGAGAGCTCTCTCTCTCTCGCGGTACGGGCGGACGTCTAGTACTCGCCCCATGCGAACGATGTGTGCACGCGCGAGGGGTCCCGCGTTACCACGTCTGAACGCGCTTGCGGTCACACGTCATTCACGCTTGCTCACACCGACTCTCACACACTCCCACACAATCTCTCATATAGCCTTTAACAGACTGTTAGAGCAAGTGCGGTTAGTGAACATCAATGAAGGCCGGCACGGCACACGAGGGGGTGGGATGGTCAACACCACGCCCAACCGCCTTTGTCTCCCCAGTGGCGTTGTTTGCACACCACACCAGATACTTATTTCAGGCTGAGTCGACCTAGGGGAGGCTCACGGCTAATTCAGATAAATCGTCACCGGTGTTGGCCGTGAGCGGGAATCGAACTTGGGTCGCTGGGTTCGAAGTGCAGCGTAGCGCTAATTTCTACACCACCAACCCAAAACAAACTCTCATTCATTCCTCCCTCTCCCCGTGAGATGCTTCGGAGCCTCACCGCTCTTCCCAGAATTCCTCAGGAGCAGCTGCCGCGGTGTTCTCCTCTTCCATCCCTCCAGCACCATCCCAGAATGCACTGCGCTGGGTGTGGCTGCCACTGTCGAGATGTCTATGGGCGACTGGCGCGATGCGTTGCATTCTGGGTAACTTCCAGCCCAATTAAAAGGCCCAAATTCACCTGTGAAGACACGGAGGGTTTGCAGATGTTAGGGGGAGGGAGGAATTAATGTGGATGTGAGAGAGAGAGAGAAAGAGAGAGAGGCGGGGAGGATGGGAGAGTGGGAGACACAGCAAGCATGACAAGTTGAACAAGGCGAGGAGCGGGGAGGGGCGGTGGTGGACAGGGGATTAGGGGTCCCTCTTGGCGGCTGGGGGCGACATCTGTGACCAGGACAACAAAACATCCCCGCACCCCCCCCCCCCCCCACCCACATGTGTAAGCAGAACGGCCCATGTTGCCTCCTCCGAGATAGAAAACTAAATGGGATGGAGAGGAATATCTCGTGGCACGGGGGAGACGGGCTCACGGCGTGCAAATGCGCGTCCGGAGCGGCCAAACCATTCCGCAATCAGGGCTTTTAATTTGAAGCGGCTGGCCCAGGACAGCGTACACTTTGAACGAGAGGACAATTTCTTTAAAAAAAAACAGGACAAGTGGCCACCCAGAACCAAGGGGCGTGCAGCGAGAAGGCACTGCAATACCCGTGATGGGAGGCGCGGGCCGGGTCAGTGAAGCCGAGCCGGCACCACGAAGATTCTGGGTTTGACTCCAGGTCTGGGCAATTACCTGTGATTAAACCGGGGTTCTCAAGCGCAACAAGCTGATGAGTCTCAGCCCGGTTACCACTCACTTCCACCAAGACCTATAGACTTGCATAGAGACCCATACACTCAAATAGAGACCCATAGGCTCACGTTGGAGACTGTCCATCTGTGTTTCTGTAAATAAATTAAATGCAACGTTTCCCAAAAGTCAAGGCAATTTGTATTCATAAAGAGTGTGAACGTGGCAGTAAAGTGCCACTGCTTGCCGTGAGCGTTCTGCACGGCACCAACAGCAAACCCGGAATTTAATCTGGAACCGAAAATCAACAACAAAACGGTTCAACAAAGTCAACCTCCCAGAACCAAACTCCACGCCCGCCTGGCATGGGGCCAGCGGCACCACCGGCAAACCGCCAGTGTCGGCCACGCCAGGGCACAGCGACCACACGAGCACACCTGACTAAACACAAACACTGGCTCCACCACGCTCCCCAGCCACACCTCGGAATACCGGCCCCACCACGCTGTAATACCTCACCACACACTACCCAGCCCCACCACGCTGTCCTACCCCACCACACTCTACCCAGCCCCACCACGCTGTAATACCTCACCACACACTACCCAGCCCCACCACGCTGCCCTACCTCACCACACTACCCAGCCCCACCACGCTGCCCTACCTCACCACACTACCCAGCCCCACCACGCTGCCCTACCTCACCACACTACCCAGCCCCACCACGCTGTACTACCCCACCACACACTAATCAGCCCCACCACGCTGCCCTACCTCACAACACTACCCAGCCCTACCACGCTACCCAGCCCCACCACGCTGTAATACCTCACCACACTACCCAGCCCCACCACGCTGTCCTACCCCACCACACACTACCCAGCCCCACCACGCTGTCCTACCCCACCACACTACTTAGCCCCACCACGCTGCCCTACCCCACCACACACTACCCAGCCCCACCACGCTGTAATACCTCACCACACTACCCAGCCCCACCACGCTGTCCTACCCCACCGCACTCCACTCAGCCCCACCACACTCTCCTTCGCCTCACCGTACTCTCCGGATCCCTCCCCAACACGCTGTCAGGGTCCCGCTCCCCACCCAACACACTCTTCAGCCGGCTCCCCTCCACACTACTCAACCTCACCACCCCGGCCGGCCCCAGCACACCGCACGAGACAACCGCAGCGCCGCACGCACGCCCGGCGTGTACACACGGCGTGTCGGCGCGGGGCACGGGGCACGGTCTGATAACGAGGCGCTAATATTGAATCCCCGCCGTGGCAGATTACAGAACCCCGGGGTTGACGCGCGGCTCGGAGGGGAGGCTCTCGCCACGCACGGAGACTCGCGGCCCAGCCCGCGCGGAAGCTCACACAGCCCTCACCGGTTCTGTGAGTACGCAGTCAGTACTCGCCGCTCGGGTGAGTACTCGTAATGACTACAGCACTCTTTGCATCGAGGCTTGAGGCCTAATTCTCCCGAAATGTATTCGAGCATCTTACGATTATTTTATCATTCTATTCATTCCCCAACCCCTTCCCCTTATAATCTAATAAGTGTGTTTACAGATTTTCTCTCTGTAAATGTGTTTGTTTTATCTGAACTTATCTAAAGTGTCCTTAAATCTCTTGGCATGGAAGACGCTCTCTAAATAAAGATTCGTATCATCATCATGATCATTATGCCTTCGCTAATGCTCCCGGCTTCGCTGTTCAACTCTTGAACCACAGTCAATCGCGTGACTGGGATCGAGACAGCCTCTCAGAATCGTTGTGGGGTCTGGGGGGGTTGAGGCTTTGGAGTTTGGTTGTTGGGGTGGGTGGGGGGAGCGCCCCCCCCCCCCGACTCCGTCTCCGTCCATCACTGCTTCTAGCTTCAGCGGAAAACAGGAACACAAACGAGGAATCCCACCGGATGACGGCCACGGCCATCGGGCGCCCGTACCCCACCGCACCCACTCGCACTCCAGCTCCACCTAGCCCCACCACTCTAGCTCCACCACGCTCCCCTTGCCCCACACCACTCCAGCCACACCACCCCAGTCCCACTCACGCCAGCCCCTGCGGTGATATCTGTTAATCGGCTACGTCTGCCGCCAGGAAGTTGACGGCTCATGCGTGTTCACCGTCGTCGTTTCAAGTTCAGAGTCAAAACAAACGAGCGACTGCGAGCAGTTGCCATGAACGTGCACAATACACATCAAATCTCGACAGTCGCCGTAACGAGCCGTGATCAATAGACTGTTGGATGAAGGCCGCCTCCATCCCCAAACCGCCGCCAACTCTCACGGTGGATCCATCCGGCGTGCCGCCCGTGGTTTGGCCGATCCCGTCGCTCCGTGTCCCTGGCGATCGCGTCAAGTTGAGATCGCTATTAAACATTATTAACGATCGGCGTCAAAGGCCAGACGTCATCGGGCAGTCGGCTCGGCGCGTGAGTCAACGTTGGTTTAACGCGAGGGTCGCGAAACCGGGGCCAAACGGCGAGTCGTCCCAAATGAATTCTCGCCGAACTTTCCATCGACCATCACGATCATGCTCGCCATCACCACGCTCGCCACCCACACCACGTGTGGTGGATGACGCCAAGGGTCAGCAGTAGCAGCAGTAATGAGAGGCAGCAGTTTCAGCAGGTGCATCATCATCATCAGGAGGAGCATCATCATCAGGAGCATCATCAGGAGCATCATCATCATCATCAGGAGCATCATCATCATCAGGAGCATCAGCGGAATCAGCAAGAGCATCATCAGTGGAAGCAATAATAGCAGCACAATTAGTATCATCATCAGAAGCATCACCGTCATCATGCAGCAGCATTAGCAACAGCATCTCTAGGAGCAGCAGCAGGAGCAGAGACATCGTCATCATCGTCAGCAGCATCTGCATTGGCATAAGCAGCATTGGAAGCATCAGCAGGATCTTCGCCGCCACCACCACCATCAGCAGCAGTGGCATCAGCATCATCATCAGCAGGCCGGCCGTGCGTGGTTGTGGTACCCCCCACACGCCGGCGTGTAGGGGTACGCACGCAGCGATAACCCCGCCAATTTGGAGGCCGCTGTCAGTGGCACTCTGCCGCCCCGATAACAAACCCCCAGCGCGGAATTAATCACAAACCTATTTCTTTTTCTCCTCGCTTTGTCCACTCCATTAGGGCCGCACGCACGTACGTGCCCATTCCGTACGCACGTGCATCTGTATGTATGTGCGTCTGTCCGTACGTGCGTGCGCCCGTACATTTATCTGTGCGGGTGTAGTGGGGAGTGGTGGTGTAGCAGTTAGCGCACTGCGATACAAACCCGGCGAACCGAGTTAAATTCCCACTCAACACCAGTGACGATTATCTGAACCAGTCCAAGGCCTCCCCTAGGTCTAATAAGTACCTAGTGCAGTGGCCTTCATAGGAACTATTCACTAAAAGCACTTGCCCCAACAGTCTGTTAAAGGCCACATATGTTGGAACTTTGTCTATGGTTTGTGTGTTGAGTGATGTTTGGTATTGTATATGGTATGTGTTCACGAGTGTAAATTTTCATGTGTGTTTTATGTGGTCTTTTGTGTCTGAGTCTGTGCTTACGTGCTCTTTGTGTGAGTGTTTCAGTTTATATATTTACGTCAGTGTGTGTGCTTGTTTTATGTGTTGAGTGAAGGCTTGCAGTCTTATGCATTTGTGTGCACGCTTTGTGTGCATGCTTGTATGTGTGTACGTATGTGTGGAGCGGAGGCACAGTGGTTAGCGCACCACTCTACAAACCCGGCGACCCCAGTTCAAACCGGCTGCGAGCATCACCTGCTGTGAATGTTTTCCGAACCCGGCCTTGGGGCTCTCCTAGGTCGACTCAGCCTTAAATGGGTGCCTACTGCAGTGTGTAAAAATCAGCACTGTGGGGAGACAAAGGCGGCCGGGGCGCGGTTCCAGGTACGGTTCCGGCCACACCAACCCCCTCGTAGGCACGCTAAGCTGACCTTCACCGACGCTTGCGAACAGCTCCCGGAGTGTGCGGGCTACAGGGGGGGGTTTGTGTCTGTGTGCGTGCGTTGCACCGAGGGCTGAGTGACGGCATGCGTCGCCTCCGATTGCTGCGTGGGAGCGCGCGGGGGGGGGGCTCCCTGATGCACGGTCGCGCGGCGCTGATTTACGCCGCACGAGCCGCCTCCCACGGGAGGCGGCGGAGTGATGGCATCACCGCCTCCATGGGCAGCTGTTTATTTATTTAACTTACCCCACGTCCCCCAACCCCACCCCCACCCCCCCGCTTCCCCCACCCTCCAGCCCAAGCCCCCCACCGTTATCCCGATCGCTCAATCAGCGCCGCGTCGTCACGTGACGAAGTCAGCGGCGACCCGCCCTCCCGTGTTCAAGAACGGCTCGCGGAAGCGGACATCGCAGAGCTACCTCCGAGATCCCCGGGAGCGACCGCCCCTCTAGTATGGACAAAAATACAATTCCGAGAACGCGAGTTTGGCCTCGTGCGGTGGGAGGAGGAGACCGGAGAACCTGGAGAACACCCAGCGCCCCGCTGCTGTAGCGCGAGGGGGAGACACTCAGCACCGCCACCTCCTGGCCCACACATCACAGAGGTGAGCAGGCCTACAGCACCTGGAAAGCGCTGACGAGTCAACCGTGCAAGCACTAACCAGGCCCAATTCCGCTTAGCTTCCGCTAGCTGACGCTATTGGGTAGGGGGCGCAAGCCACGTGGAGCGATGACGGCCCGATATCTGTCCCGTAACCGCGACCCGCTCCTCCTCCCACAGGAAGCCAAACGCTAATTTTCCACATCGTCCAAACATCCCAATGCAGGGCCCTGCTATGACAATCTTGAGACTTTCCTGGCAGAGCGATTGGCTCTGCCGGGAAAGTCACTGCCATCATTACCATCAGCGATGGTCTAACCGCTCGGCAGCCTCCTTGCGACGCTCGTTACGGTGACTGTGTCACCAGCGGGTGTGACATCAAGTTTCAGGTTGGTTTTGTTCCACCCGGTGAGACCTCAAGAGACCAAGACATGAGTCTCATTTGCATGAAGAGTGACCTGGGGCATCAGGCTGCTGCCGATAGGGGGCGATGATTGATGCTGCTGATGCTGCTGTACGTTTGGAATCCCAATTGAGTCTATTGGCGTGGTTCTTTTTATTTCAAACTTTTTTTAAAATCAGGGGATCATCTTTAACACCCACTGCGAATGAAGCAAACGGCGCGTAGCCAAATTGCACGGCGACAACCAGGGTGGCTCCTGGGTTCGAACCGCAACCCCCGGAAACGGGGGGAAACGTGGGGGAGGGGGGAAGGGGGTGGGGGCGAAAGCGCTACGGCTACGCCATGGTTATGACTCACCGTGCGTTCGTGTTCATTCCCTTAATCCCCCCTACTCCAATTGTCAGAACGTAACTTGTGATGTCGTTGAGAAAGTCTTCAGCAAGCACCCAGCCCCGTGCCTGACATTTACAAAGAATGCTGGAGCTGCTCTATTAATTGAATTGCCAAGGGAGGGACTAATTGATGCACACCCTTCCCCCAGTGCCGATTAACCCTCAACGGGTGAGGTTAGTGTCGGGCTTGTCAGTGTTACAAGCGTGGAGCTCTTCTCACCCGTTACCCGATTATGGGCGACCCCTATTATCCGCTACCTCCCTTATCCGTGACCCTATTACCCACAACCACTAGTATCTGCGGGAGCTGTCGGGAAAGCGAAAACTCCTATTATCCTTACCCCTCTATTCCTCCTAATATCTGCATTGGGGAATGGCTTCCCATGATCCGCTACATTTTTTAGCGATAAGAGGACTTCATCGCCAAATTCACCCCCTATTATCAACTACCTCTCACAGGGCAGGGTGAGGACAGGTGAGGTCGGGCGAGGTCGGGCGAGGAGGCCACATAGGCGAGAGCTGCTCACCTGAGCGGCAGAGAGAGACAGAGGGAACGTGGATGGGAGAAACGCGCGGCGTCCGAAAGCAAGGGATTGGCCCAGTTCCGGCCGACTGCGTGGCGGGGAGATTAAACTGGCACACAAACGATTCACGGCAACAAAAATGGGAACACGGGCAGAATCATCCGGGGGAGTTGAGATATTTCTGAAAACTGCCATTTCCGCTCCTCTCCCGCAGCCCGCGTTTAGCGAAAGCTCGAGCGGCCAACGGCCAACAAAAAAAATGCACACAGCTGCTGCTGGAATGAAGACGCAGGGGCTCCAGGCTCCCGCACCGCGGCCGCGTTCCCACACGCCGTGCCAAGCGCTGCTGCGGCTGCTACCGCCACCGGCACCACCGCCATGGGTGCACCGCAAACACAATCGCCAACGCCGCCACCGTCGTCATCACTTGTACCACCATGACCACCAACACCACCACGGCCGCAACAACCACACCGCAAATACAACTGGAACAAAGCCTGCCACCATCACCGCCATCGTCATCACTGACACCACCATCACCGTCGCCACCATCACCGTCGCCACCATCACCACCACCACAACCGTCACCTTCACTTCTACGACCACCGCTACCGCCTACACCGCCACCCAATTCCCTAGGGGCAGCCATCCATCAGAAGCCAGCCCTACCGCTCCAAGCCGGCAGTCACCACCACCCACCCCCCGCGAAACCGGCATTGTCCACCTTTTTCACGGCTCGCTAGCCGGGAGATTCACCGCCTGCGGTGAGCAGTGGGGAGATGAACGGGTCATTAAACCATGGCAGCGCCAGCGGAGGAGGCAGCGGCGGCGCACAGAGGGAAGGCTCGACACACTCAAGAGGCGCACTGCATGAGGCACATGCATCGGCAAACACGCGGCGCGTACACACACACCGTCAAATATACACCAAAGACAACGAACCCTCCCATAGCCTCGACAGGCTGTGGGAGCAAGTGCTGTTCGTGTGTAGCACCTATGAAGCCTGGCACCGGGTACACATTTAAGGCTCAGTTCACCCAGGGGAGGCCCAGAACTGGTTCAGATATTCGCCACTGATGTTGGCCGTGAGCATGAATCAAACACATTTTGCTGGGTTTGTAGCGCAGTTGTGCTAACCGCTGCACCACCATCCCCACACACGCGCACGCACACACCGACAAACACACACATTCGACACACGCAAACGAAGGGTCCCCAAAACCACAAAGCGCACACCGCCAAACACGCACTGCCAAACGCGCACACACACACACCCATACACTGTCAGCACACAACGATAATATTCAGACCGCCAAATACACACCGGCAAACACTCGCCGCCAAATTAACACCGCCGAACGTGTGAGCGTGTGCATGCATGAGCGCGTAGTGTGTGTGTGTAAGGGTGTGCGTGCATTTGTGCGAGGGTGCGAGTGTGTGCAGGTGCTCGTTAACAGCACTTTCTCCAAAAGTCCGGTGAGGCTACATGGGGGATCTGAGTCTAGTGAGCGTTTGTGCCTGTGTATATTGCATATTCTCTTCCTCTTTAAGTAAAATAATAAATCACGGGAGAGGCCCCCCCACCTGCCGCCCCCCACAGTCCCACTCAGCGGCTCGAAACGAGGCACCGGTGAGATTGCCGATGGCTCCCCCCTCGATCGCTCTCCCTCCTTCCTCTCTCCTGTCCCAACTCTCTCCAATGTCTACTCTCTCTCTCTCTCACAGATCTCCACTCTCTCCATCCCCTCTCTTTTCACTCCCCACCCCTCCCCATTACTCCCTTTCTACCTCTCCCACCTCTCTCTCACCCCCCTCTTTGCTCGCTTTCCCCGCTCCTCTTCCTTTTCTCTCCCCTCTCTCTGCTGCTCCCTCTCCACACTACTCTTCACTCTCTCTGCGCTCTCCCCTCCTCTCCCCTCTCTCTCCCCCATCTCTCTCTGCTCTCTCTCCCCTCTCCTCTCTCTCCACCATGCAGCAAGAGCTGGAGAGAGACAGGAAGCCCTGTGTCTATTAATACCATCCTCGAACCCTCCCCCACCGCCACACCCCACAGCCTCCAACCCACTCAGGAGCCCCCAAACATAAACAAAGTTCCGTGGGAGTCACTGCCAAGGGGATGTGCATCGCTGCCTCCCACACGGGGGACGCCTCGAGCCCCCCCCCCCCCACCCTGCCCTCACTGCTCACAGGGTGAGCGTGAGGGTGAGTGTGGGGGCGAGTGTTTTTGTTTGTAAGGGATGAGTGTCCTGGTGTAGTTGGTAACTGTACGGATGAGTGTCGGTGTGAGTGTCGGTGCGAGTGTAGGTGTGAGTGTCTGTGTGAGTGTGGGCGATGTTGTGGACAGTGCTGTGGGGGGAGGGCCAATTCCGATTGGCCCCTCCCGTCATGGCGTCTGTGACCACCACAGTGGCTAAACGGGGGCTCTGGATGGGTGCAAGGGGCTGGTAACCCCTCCACCTTGAAAAATGTTACCACAAAACCACGAATTAAAAATGTAACTAATAAGCTTGTGCCGGAGGCCCCGGGGGGACAGGCGTCTATGACGTCTCCTGGCCAAACCCCAATTGGCGGAGCCAGGAGATTGAATCTCTACCCTCGGGGCTCCTCCAGAAACAGTGAAAAGTCACTTCGTGTGGCCACATGGAATGTTCGAACGCTCACTGCGGAGGAGAGGCTGCCACTCCTCTGTTGGGAGCTGGACCGGTACCGCCTGGATCTCTGTGGCATTCAGGAGGTCTGGTGGACCGGTTCTGGCTCCTGCCACCATGAGGGGTGGACAGTCCTCTGCTCGGGGCAGCAAACTGCCAAACAACAGGGTGTGGCTCTTCTTTTGAACAACAGAATGAAGGGGGCGTGGGAGCGTGGCGGTGAGGTGTGGGAAGCTGTAAGCCCCAGGCTACTTTGGGCTCGCCTTCCCATCAACCGGAGGTGAGAAGTGGTGGTCGTGGTTACTTATGCCCCCACCAAAGACGAACATCCGTGGAGGGATGCAGGCAAAGCCGATGAGTCAGATGCCTTCTATGACCTCCTGTCACAGGTGCTGGCTAAAGTGGCCCCTCGGGAAAGAGTCATCTTGTTGGGTGACTTCAATGCCCGAGTTGGTCATGATGCTGGCACCTGATCTGGAGTGATTGGAGGGCATGGGCCAGATCAGCTCAATAACAACGGTAGGAGGCTGCTAGATTTGTGTGCAGCCCATGGGCTTGTAATTACCAACACGCTGTTCCGGCATTGGCGCATCCACACGTTATGGATGCATGCCAGGTCCAATTAAGAACATCTGCTGGACTACATAGTAACGGACCAGCGGATGCGAGCCCATGTCCTTGACACTAGGACCTACCGTGCAGCTGATCTGCCCTCTGACCATCGACTAGTCATTTGTAAGATGCGCCTGCCATTCTTCCACTCCGGTAGTGGGTGTACACCCAGGACCCCATTCCAACCTAAAGTGGCCTGGTCTCAGTTATCCGATGAAAGTTCCCCCACTCCTCCTGATGTCGAGGGTAAATGGGTGAGGTTTAGGACTGTGACTCATGCAGCTGCAATGGCTGCTTTGGGAGACCCTGGCTGACAGAGGAAGTGTTCAGGATAGTTGAGAAAAAGCGACAGGCTCACTGTCATCGGCTACAGAATCCCACGTCAGAGAATGAGGAGGCTTACCGCAGCCTACGCTCGGAGGTTCGGAGAGCCGTGAGGCGCTGCAAGGATGGGTGGTGGTCGCGGGTTGTTGAGGAGATGGAGTCTGCCTCAGTGGTCCGCGATCACAAATCTCTATTTAACTCCATCAAAAAAGTAACCTGCAGCGCCACACCTATTACCATCATTAGGGGAAAAAACGGTGATCCAATCTCCAACCCCCAGGAACAGGTTTGCAGATTTGCTGAGCATTTCTGTGAGGTCCTGGGGGAGGGGAAATCCCTCAACCAGGAAAACATCGTGACACAAAGTGGGGATGACCCTGCTGAGGCTGCGGTGCCTCAAATATTGGAAGAAGTCACCCCCTGTGAGTGGCTGGCTGAGGTGCCATCTGTTGAGGAAGTACTGAAGGCGATCCGGAGTCTGAGTCCAGGAAAGGCTCCGGGCAGAGATGATCTCCCAAGCGAAATGCTGAGGGAGGGTGGCGTTTGTGCACAGACTCGCCAGGACGAGTAGTCAGACGGGTAGCAGGTTAAACCCAAACAGCCGACTCAAAAATTCAAATCGGCGACTTGTTTTGTGGTCGATATCCTGCCTCTGGAAAGCTGGAAACCCCCGACAAGCCACACGCAGCTGATGAAGCCGGCGATGTCACCGGCCATCACCACCCGTCCAGCAGCACACGTGCGGGCGGGGAACAGCCGAGAGACGTTCTCCAAACTCACCCCACCCCCCAACTGTGGTCACGCTATCCAATTCGTCCAGCGGAGGAAACGATGACTTGCGAGATCGCATTACAGCCAAGCTCCACAGCGACCTCTTGACCCCGAGTCGCCCGGACAAGACGTGTGAGCACATGCAACGGGGGTCGAGTGGGGGTGGAGGGGGTAGGGGATCCCTGGGCGCTACCCAGGAGGGTTCCTCCTCGCGGGGCAAAAACGATGACATGGGCACACGAGGGGCTTGGTTGGTGGTGGGGGGGCGAGTCGGCGGGCGGCGCCGTGATTAACGATCGCGCCGCATGCGATGTTTTGATTACAGGCAGCGAGGCCAGGAAGGGCAGCGCCTCGCACAGGAAGCGCGCGGGCAAATAAATAGAGAGGCGTTTAACAAAAACGAGCTGGGGGTTCCTTATCGCGGGCACGCCCCACCCCCCCTCGCGTCCGCCTGTCCCGCCACCCCGGCGGCCAGGCGGTCACCACGATTAACCAGGAGCGGATGTGCGCGCGTGCCTGCATGGCCGAAACACAACCGCAGCCGCGAGTGAACGTGAACGCAGACATACCGACACGTATGCAAGTCCAAAGACAAAACACATGAACGCCACACACGACGGTGATCCTAACCACATGAACGCACGCACGACAGTGACCCCAATCAGATGAACACACACACGACGGTGACCCCAACCACATGAACACCACACATAACGGTCACTCCAACCACATGAACACCACACATAACGGTCACTCCAACCACATGAACACCACACATAACGGTCACTCCAACCACATGAACACACACACGACGGTGACCCCAACCACAAGAACACACACGTGACAGTCACTCCAACCACATGAACACACACACGACGGTCACTCCAACCACACACCACCACCACCACAACCATACACAATTCTAACCATAGACACACACCACCATAACTACCACCACCACAACCATGCACAATTCTAACCATAGACACACACACCACCAAAACCACAACCGCTTACTCACCTAATTCTAACCCCTAACCACACACACACACCACCTCTAACGAGACCCACACCACCCAAACTCTAACCCCACACCACCCTAACTAGACACACCACATTAACCATAACCACCCAATAGCCGAACTCTAACCCCTAAACAATGACACACGCATAACCCAAACCAGATGCATATCAAGTGAACCCAGAGACACACCATCCTTGCCCTAGCCACACACACAGACTGTGAATCTAATTACTGAGCTGGACCAGCCTCCGGTTTGCCAAACTTTAACGCCCAGGCCCCGCTGTCTACAGGTGACATCACGGCTGAGAGTTACGCCTGCACTTGTTTTTCCTAAAGTGGTGCCCGCTAAGGAAAGTTGCTGGCTCACGCACAGCACCCCCCTCCACCGCCCCTCCAGCAATAACAGCCGCAATTCACAACTAAGTGGCGGCGATGTCATCACAGCACTGTGCCAGGCCAGGTGAGTACACGTAAAGTGTCGAAGGCTCACTGCTGACAGTGAGCCTTCGACAGGAGGTGACGGGACAGACCCAGTTTCCATGGGTCTGTCCCGTGACATGACTGGCCGCTGTGCCCTCTGTTGTGGCAACTTGCTGCATTTTAGCAGCTTGGCACTCTGCTCATTGTTGTGAGCGTTGCTCCTCTATCCTCCATTGTTGGAGGACCACTGCCTCCAACTGCCCAGTAGGGTTCTCCATAAAGGCCGATCTCAACACCTCTGGTACCAGTCTTCGGCAAGTCATTGTCTTCCTGTACCGCATCAGTCCATCTCTTCTCCAGCCCGTGCCGTGTCCAAGTGGTAGCTGGGAATGCGGGCTACATGGCCCAGCCAACGCAGCCTCGCCTATCAGAGGAGCTCACCAATGGGACTGTGTCCAAATCTCTCAAGGACCTGTGAGCTCCTCACACAAACCAGCCTGGTTAAAACCAGGATGGATCTTAGGCAGGCCAGCCTGAATGATTCAAATTGGCGCATATAGTCCTTTAATGGGGTCCACGTGTTGCAACCATAGCGAAGGGAGAGCATAACTGTGGCCCAAGAAAACTCGGAGCTTCATATGGAGTGACAGGCAACTTCCACAGTGTTGCGCTGACAATCCGATGGTCAGTGGGCAGATCGACTCCATCGTTGGTCCTGGTGTTAAGGACATGAGTCCACATTCGCTGTTCCGTCACTTTGTAGTTCAGAAAATGTTCTTGCTTGGACTTGGCATGCATCCATGATGTTGGGACAGCGTGTTGGTGATTACAAGCCCATTTGGCTGCACGTAAGTCTAGCAGCCTCCTCCTGCCGATGTTATTGATCTTATCTGGCCCGTGCCTTCCAATCACTCCAGCGCAGGTGGTTGCATCATGACCCACTTGGGCATTGAAGTCACCCAACAGGATGCCTCTATCCAGAGAGGCCACAGCTGGTTAGTATCAGCCTTCCCCCCAATGGCAACGCTCACAGCACACCACAGGGTTAGTGACTGGCAACCATCGAAGAGGTGGAATTACAGAATCTGAATATTTATTTTCATTGGATGAATCCGATGCATATACAAGCTCTTTTTCATACATGTTCTGTAGGGGTGGGTAAGAATGTTACAACAATACAAAAATACAATATGAGGTAAACAAATCACTTGAAAAAAAATACAAATAAAACTATTTTTTTTATCTTACCAGGTAAAGCCCACTGAGATATGAAGTTATTTTTCATAAGCGACCAGGCCAAAAATTACATCTCAACCCAGTGTCTTATCACATATACATACAGCCGCCCCCCTCCCCCGCACGCACACAGTCACTCACTCACAGTTGTCCAAATTCACTTCTCATTTTAATTTCTCGCTAATTTTTTCCCCCAAAGCGCTTTTACGACGCACGCTCGGCCATGAGGGAAATTAAACGTCGTCGCAGACAAAAAGGGATCAGCCCCGCTCGGCATTATCTTAAAATTGTAAGATATCATCTGGGGCAAACACAGTCCTCCTTTGTACAATTACGGCAGATTATTAACCCCACCTGGGAGCCAGAGAGGGCTGCGTGGAGCTACCCCCCCCCCGCGCACGCGGCGCCGCGAATTGTCACGTCTCAGGGTCACGCTTTCTTTTATTGTTATTCCCCATCCGTTTATTCCTCCATCCGCGTGGACGACCCAGCGGAGTCCTCCACCCATGTGGAGGACTCGGTCCGGTGGAGGACTCGGTGGAAGCAACCGAGTCCTCCACCGAATCCTCCACGTGGGTGGAGGACTGTTATCAACCACACTGCAGGCCACAACAACGCACTCACCTTCTCACACACTCACCCACCCTTTCACTCGCTCACCCTCTCATACACTCACTCATTCACTCACCCACTCACTCACCACACTGCAGGTCACACCGCTTCTCTTTTTGCTTCTTCCCTCACACGGCTCCACTTTAAAATTCCCTCCTCCCATCATCATCATTATCGTTTCTTTTTACCAACTTCTTACAATAAACCATCTTGTCCAATTTGTTAAACCTCGACTACAAAACACAGACTCTGGGGAGCCCAACTTTGGACTCCCCAAGCTCACGGTGAGGACAGCAGGAAAAACAGTGCCATGGCAGGGAGATCTTGTCAGACGATGCAAGGACGTTATCGCTAACCAGCTACTGCTCCACGCTCACGGCAGGAGATAGCGCATCTACCGGGTCATCAAGCCGCCGCTGCCGCCACTGTTCCTGCCGTCACTGCTACCACCATCACCATCGCTGCCGCCACCAGAGCCATCACCCCCACCACCGTCACGACCACCATCATCACAACTGTCCAGCCACCACTACTGGGATTCACAACAAAGCCGGCAAAATCGGTCCCTGTTTACAGCTCCGACAAAACTATCGTGCATGCTTTCTTTGGATAAAGGCTCGGGACGCATTATTATAAAAAAATGTTCTTCAAGACTTCCTCCTCCCCTCCGCTTTCTCTCTCTCGGCAGCTGCTTCTGAGCTCCACGCTCCACCGCCCAGGAATATCAAACCGTTCATTGTGTGAGCTCTCTTGCCTCGCGCATGAGCGAAAAGTGCAAGCTTTAAGAATATATCTCGAGATGTGCCGACGGCTGGCATCAATAAGGAGGCGGTGGCGGTTACGGATGCTCGTATCGGCACAGCGAGGACAAAACCGCTTTCCTGCGACGTTTTAACCCACGCGGAGGCTGGCGAGTAGCCGAATTACGCAGTCTGTCCGAGGCATTTTCCGGTTGTTCCACGGAGTTTCGTCGGGGAACCAACCGGCACGTGCAGCACAACCATGAAAGCCCCACGCAGTCAAGCAACACACATCAACAGTCGGCAGAGAGCCGAGACTTACAGCTCTTAACGCCAACAACCACAAACCAAACCCGCGCTAACCTGGACAGACACCTGACCCCTCGACCTGGACTCAATCGTCATTATCCACAGTCCAAATTTGCCACATGTGAAAAATCACACTCCAAATCACTCAATTGGAATGATGAATTATACAGAACGATCAGCCCCCCCCCCCCCAAACAGAGTCACGGGGTGCACGAGTGGAGCAACGGTAACGACAATGATAATTATCCAGTGCTGGCTTGCCACCGTCGCCGTCCGTCACGCTCCTGCAATGCCCGAAGCCCACGTTGCTCGGCCACGTGGACGCCGTGTGCCGTTCTCAAGGCCACGGGTTTTTTGTTCTGCTCAGGTTTATTGACTTGTAGCTCGTGGCCTGGCAGCAAGGGGCTATTGTGCGCAGCGGCTCTCTTTGCGTAATTCCTTTCCCGCCGGTTGTCGTAATGACCACGCATCGTCAGCAAATCGGTGGAGCGTCTCCCCGTGTGTAAATGCTATCGATACGCTACGTGGATTTTTGTTCATTGTCTGGACTCACGGCTACCTGCACAGCGGAGCTGACCCCAGATATGGATGCAAAACCCACGGCCAAGGGCTCCAGGCACACCACATCCAGTGTACCTCTTGCTGTGGCCAAGGCTACTGCTGGTCACATGCCACTTATTCGGTGGGGAGATGTTAACTACCTCGCCTGGTATACAGGAAGTCGTGGGTTTAATCCCAATTCTGACGCCTGTATATTTGGAGTTTGCGTGTCTCTCTCCCGGTGGTCACATGGATTTTTCTCCGGGACCTCCGGTTTCCCCTCCACATTTAGAATCAACATGCATTTAGAGTATTTGGCTGCTATAAATTTGCACATGATAAGCCACTTCGTTGAGCTATCATTTGTGGCCAGGTTGCTTCTGAAAAACAGCTCAGTGGGGCTTACCTGGGAAAATAAAAATAGTTTATAGTTGAGTTTTAGTTTATTCCTGACTCCCAGGATCCCAAAAAATATATCTTCTCCCAGCACACCACATCCACCATGGGTGTGGCTGCTAGTCACGTGCCACCAATTCTAGGCGACCAGCGACCCACACCATATTTCTGATCCCATCATATTATGTACGGGTCTCCAAGAGAGTCTCTGAGCACGGTTATAGTAGACATAGAGAGGCGGTCGATGCAAGGCAGAGGAAGGTCCTAAGCCTGGACTCCACCTACGGTTGGCTATGTACAATGCGGAAGAAGTTCAACGTACACACGTACACACACGCACCTCTACCCACTCGCACGCACCCCTATACAGCTTACACACCGCCACACCCCTCCGGGTGACACTAATTCGGCTCCCTGTCGAACCACGACATTGACCCTCACAGAACGCCAACAACCTCGAACCGCGACTCCGGCTCCATGACCTTGCCCTCACCCGACCGCTCAACCTAGCGCGAGCACCCAGGGCCGTGGCATAATTAACGAGCGATGGGCGGGGAGATGTATTTCGGTGGCGGAGGCGGCGTGGCACAGAGAAGGACGGGAGCTATAAATCAGGGCCGTCTGCAGATGCAGGCCAGCGCCTCCCGCTCGGCTCATTAATATTTACCCCGTATGAATATTAAAGAATTTCAGGTTAAACAGTGACATGATGAGGGCCGACACGGCGAGGTTCTCTCCGCTTTAATGAGGATGATGAAAAGGGGGAGGGAGTGGGGAGGAGCTTCGTGGGTGGGGGCCGCAAATGGTGGCGGCGCTGTGCCCCCCCCCCCGTCACCCCAGCGCCATCATTGTCATCAGCCATGGTCTATCCGCTACTAGGTGGAGGTATCCCCAAGACTCAGGCTTTATTATCTCAGCTGGGACGGCCGCATAGAGCTAAGAAGTACAAGGATGACCACAGCCCTATACCATCGTCGGCAGTTAATGTGCCTTGCAGTTACATAGAGATCCACAGATTTACATAGAGATCCATGAAGTTACATAGAGATCTTCTTGGTTCTTTCGGTAAAGTCACGTAGAAGGGAAATAATAAAATAATAAAAATAAAACATAAAATGTTAAATAAAACATAATAAAATGTTTTATTTTTATTATTTCCCTTCTACGTGACTTTACCGAAAGAAACAAGAAGATGAATCCCTGCAGTCACGAAAGCTTTAAATCGAAATTTGCATAGAGATACAAAGAGTTACATATAGATCCACGTGTTTACATGGAGGGACACTGCCAGAGGGACGCTCTTAGTGCAAATGTGTATCGGTGTGGACGCTTCGCGTGAGGATAGCTCTGGGAGGGGGACACTCCATGAGGGGGAAGCTCCCTGAGGAGGACGCTCCGCTAGGGGGAGGCTCCACGAGGGGGAGGCTCCGCGAGGGGGACGCTCCGCGAGGGGGACGCTCCGCGAGGGGGACGCTCCACTAGGGGGAGGCTCCACGAGGGGGACGCTCCACGAGGGGGACGCTCCGCGAGGGGGACGCTCCACTAGGGGGAGGCTCCACGAGGAGGACGCTCCGCGAGGGGGACGCTCCGCGAGGGGGACGCTCCACGAGGGGGACGCTCCGTGGGGGGGACGCTCTGCGAGGGGGACGCTCCACGAGGGGGACGCTCCACTAGGGGGACGCTCCGCGAGGGGGACGCTCTGCGAGGGGGACGCTCCACGAGGGGGATGCTTCGCGAGGGGGACGCTCCGCGAGGAGGCTCTGTAGCTAAGCTCACGTTTCCGTGCAAAACCCTCAGGTGCTGAGGATTATTACGAATACCACCTCTCACGTAACCATCAATAATACCTCCTCTCAACATATTGCAATACCCCTCATATTGTTACAGATACCTCCTCTCAAAACAATACCCCTCGCATTACTATAGATACATGCTCTCAACGCATTGCAATGCCTCTCACAGCGTTACAAATACCTTCTCTCAAAACGTTACAATACCCCTGTCATTGTTACAAATACCTCCTTTCAAAACATTACAATGCCCCTCGCATTATTACAAATAATGGCTCTCATGGGCGAGCTGTGAATTATTGATTGTGCCGTCACACGGGGCGCACGGGGGAGAGCGTGCGGGGCGGACGGGTGGTGAGCGTGAGTGAGGCCGAGAGATCGTGGGCGAGTGCGTGACATCATTTTTTCAAATATTTACTTGCCACGTTTCCCCAGTTTTATCCCAATCAGCGTCTCATCTCGGGACGAAGAATCTATTCGGATCTCTCGCAGCGTGCGGTTTAACCCTCCTTGCGAAATAACGGCCCACAGAAGTGGAAATCACAGAGCTACCTCTGAGATTCCCGGGCGGTGGCGGTTATCCTGCACATGGCTGGCTGTGATCCAGCGCTGTTGTGGAGACAGCAGCGAGGATTAGTGGATCGCCCCACTATTAATGTGAAGCTCCCTTCCCGTAGTCGTCCAGGTGCCCTTACCCAGGCTCGCCAGAAATCAGTACAGCACAGTAAGGACTAATATCCACACTCCCTTCCTGTGGGTGCCGATGAGGATGCTTACCCTGGATCGCTAGGAGAAGGCGGGCGGTACAGAAAAGTAAGGAATACCATCTATCCGTTCTGTATGGGATAGAGTGTTGGCCCCTCGGACCTGTGGGTTTTGTCCGGGTGCTCTAGTTTCCTCCACACGTGTATAATGAACACTCAATAATGGGCTGAAAACACCTTAATGTATTGAGGACTGCAGAGCTTGGGCAACTGTTGGTAGCGCCAGCTCACCGCCCTACTGCTACCTTCCGGTTCGCGATTGTGAGACGCGTTCTGCACGAACGCCGTCACCGCTGTACGCAACTAAACACGACGATTATTATCGCGAATACTGTCCCTTCATGTGACCTCCAATCCACACAGCGTGGGAAGCTCGACAGACCAACTGATATTTTTAATTCTCCAAGATGGATTCTCGTCACACCTAAGGGCAGACACCCATACAAAGTGGGCGGTATAGTAGGGCCCAACGACAGCTGCCACTGGCGCCGCACGGAGGGGGGGGGGGCTACTTCTGCCCCGAGGCCTCAATCACGAGCGCAGACGGCGAGCGCCATCTTTATTCATCTCCGCGCCTTAACGAGCCGACCCGCCATGCGCGCATCATCGTCGCTAATTGGGAGCGAGGCTCGGCGTCGTGGCTGCGAGCCGTGCTTTTACGAGCGCCGATGTCTTAATTAAGCGTCACGCGCCGTAATTAATTTCTCCGGCCGTTATCACCAAGTTGGTTGGGGCAGGAGACGTGGGGAAGGGGTGCGCGGGGGAGAGAAAGCCGCCGCAAAAGGCTTAGGGCGAACGCAAAGTCACGACACACACACAAACACACACCCTCCCCATGCCTCACACACACCATCCTTCCCTTACACACACCCTCCATCCCTCACACACACACACACCCTCCATCCCTCACACACACACACCCTCCATCCCTCACACACACACACCCTCCATCACACACACCCTCCATCACACACACACCCTCCATCACACACACACCCTCCATCACACACACACCCTCCATCACACACACACCCTCCATCCCTCACACACACACACCCTCCATCCCTCACACACACACACCCTCCATCACACACACCCTCCATCACACACACACCCTCCATCACACACACACCCTCCATCACACACACACCCTCCATCACACACACACCCTCCATCCCTCACACACACACACCCTCCATCCCTCACACACCCTCCATCCTTCACATACACCCTCCATCCCTCACACACACACACCCTCCATCACACACACACGCACTCAGACTCATCCCGCACTTTCCCCAGACCCGGTCTATATTTTCATAAATTTGCCATTTTAGTTGCCACTCTAACAGTTTGCATGACAGTGGCTGGCGGCCGGGCCCGAGGGCCGATAACGTGCGATGCTCAGCCCCATTTGGCTTCTTCGTTTACCTCCTAGGGTCATGCGACAAATCTCCACTTGTAGCCTACACAGACTGTTGGGGCAGCAAGTGCTGTTAGCAAGCACCTATGAAGTCCGGCACCTTTGCCTCCCCATTAACCAATGTTGACACCCATAAAGAGGTACTTTTTCAAGGCTGAGTCAACCTATGCCAGGCCCATGCCCGGTTCAGATAATCACCACCAATTTCAGCCATTGGCGAGGCGGAAATCGAAATCAAGTTGCCGGGTTCGTAGCGCAGAGGACTAACCACTACGCCAACACTCCCCGCAGCCAACACACAGACACACACACGTGGGCCCGCGGAATCACCTTATCAGCAATCGGCAAAGGTGCGGAGGTAGTGGGAGTAGGAGGGGAGGGAGGAGTAGTAGGGAGCAAGATGGTGGGGCCAGACAGACCCTGGAGCGGAGGGAGGTGGGGAGCACAAATAAGATAAGAGTGAGATAAAGGGAGAGGGGGGGGCAGAGGCGAAAGTGGAGGGAAGAGACAGATAGGAGCAAGTGATGAGTGAGGGAGAGGGGGAGGGAGGTGTGCTCAGAGATGGAGAGTGCGGGAGACGAGAGGGAGAGGAGACGAGTGAGGGGTGGTGAGGAGGGACGTGTGTCCTGCCGGAGTGCTTCTCAACCCCCCTTGCACCTCCAGCCACCAGGTGTCCCTCCAGAGATAGCACATGGAGGAGGCTAGGGTTCATGGATCACGCAGAGATTTGTGACACTCCCAAACCCACTGGGGGCCAGGGTTCTTCGGTTTCCTCTCACGCCAAGCCAGGCAGGCGCTCCCTAAAAACGAACTGGCAACACATCGCCCGTACAGGACCCTCCCTTAAAACGTGTCTTGAAGACTCATCATTGAGGCTTCTCGTCTGGATGCGTTAACGACGGCATTACCGCGCTAACGTACAACATCGCCCGTCCGACCCGCTGGGGGACTGGGAACAACGTAGAGAGAGAATCATTGTTGCACCATCGCGCACAGGTAGGTAACACTGGACCAAAATCGCAGAGAGGAGGGAAAAAAACTGCTTCGCCTGTGCTTTGCAAGTCAGCGGATGTGCACGAGATAAAACACGCACGTGACTTAGTGTGGTGTTTTGGCGCGCAAAACACCACACGGCAGAGCTGTGAGCAGGGCGTCGACCGACGGTGGGACGTGACGACGGTGGGACGTGGCGACGGTGGGACGTGACGCGGCGACAGTGGGACGCGGCGACGGTGGGACATGACGACGGTGGGACGTGACGATGGTGGGACGTGACGCAGCGACAGTGGGACGCGGCGACGGTGGGACGTGACGACGGTGGGACGTGACGATGGTGGGACGTGACGACGGTGGGATGTGACGACGGTGGGACGTGACGACGGTGGGACGTGACGCGGCGACGGTGGGACGTGACGACGGTGGGACGTGACGATGGTGGGACGCGACGACGGTGGGACGCGACGATGGTGGGACGCGGCGACGGTGGGACGTGACGACGGTGGGACGCGACGACGGTGGGACGCGACGACGGTGGCACGTGATGACGGTGGGACGTGACGACGGTGGGATGTGACGACGGTGGGATGTGACGATGGTGGGATGTGACGACGGTGGGACGTGACGACGGTGGGACGTGACGACGGTGGGACGTGGCGACGGTGGGATGTGACGACGGTGGGATGTGACGATGGTGGGACGTGACGATGGTGGGACGTGACGATGGTGGGACGTGGCGACGGTGGGACGCGACGACGGTGGGACGCGACGACGGTGGGACGTGACGATGGTGGGACGTGACGACTGTGGGACGTGGCGACGGTGGGACGTGGCAACGGTGGGACGTAACGACGGTGGGATGTGACGATGGTGGGACGTGACGACGGTGGGATGTGACGATGGTGGGACGTGACGATGGTGGGACGTGATGACTGTGGGACGTGACGATGGTGGGACGTGACGACGGTGGGACGCGGCGACGGTGGGACGTGACGACGGTGGGACGTGACGCGGTGACGGTGGGACGTGACGACGGTGGGACGTGACGATGGTGGGACGCGACGACGGTGGGACGCGACGACGGTGGGACGCGACGACAGTGGGACGCGACGACGGTGGGACGCGACGACGGTGGGACGCGACGATGGTGGGACGCGACGACGGTGGGACGTGACGACGGTGGGACGTGACGATGGTGGGATGTGACGACGGTGGGATGTGACGATGGTGGGATGTGACGACGGTGGGATGTGACGACGGTGGGATGTGACGATGGTGGGATGTGACGACGGTGGGACGCGACGATGGTGGGACGCGACGACGGTGGGACGTGACGACGGTGGGACGTGACGATGGTGGGATGTGACGACGGTGGGATGTGACGATGGTGGGATGTGACGACGGTGGGACGTGACGACGGTGGGACGTGACGACGGTGGGACGTGGCGACGGTGGGATGTGACGACGGTGGGATGTGACGATGGTGGGACGTGACGATGGTGGGACGTGACGATGGTGGGACGTGATGACTGTGGGACATGACGATGGTGGAACGTGGCGACGGTGGGACGTGACGACGGTGGGATGTGACGATGGTGGGACGTGACGATGGTGGGACGTGATGACTGTGGGACGTGACGATGGTGGGACGTGGCGACGGTGGGACGTGACGATGGTGGGATGTGACGATGGTGGGATGTGACGACAGTGGGACGTGACGATGGTGGGACGTGGCGACGGTGGGACGTGGCGACCGTGGGACGTGATGACTGTGGGACATGACGATGGTGGAACGTGGCGACGGTGGGACGTGACGACGGTGGGATGTGACGATGGTGGGACGTGACGATGGTGGGACGTGATGACTGTGGGACGTGACGATGGTGGGACGTGGCGACGGTGGGACGTGACGATGGTGGGATGTGACGATGGTGGGATGTGACGACAGTGGGACGTGACGATGGTGGGACGTGGCGACGGTGGGACGTGGCGACCGTGGGACGTGGCGACGGTGGGACGTGACAATGGTGGGACGTGACGACGGTGGGACGCGACGACGGTAGGATGCGACGACGGTGGGACGTGACGACGTTGCACACCGGGCTGGATTAGGGCTACGGAGAGGCTAATAGGAGGGAAGGGCCTAAGTAAGAATCGGAATTTTAATAACCAAATTCCGGAAACAGTCACTAATTCCGTAATCTGGAATCGGTCACCGGTTCTAGAAGTCAGGATCCGGTAACCGATTCCAGAATAGGACACCGGTAACCGATTGCAGTGGAATTACAACAATAATGAACGCAACCCGTTTAAGACATTTAGCCCCATTGTTTCAGCTCCCGCGCCGAGAGATGGACTCGAACCGGCACCCTCTGCGGTGCAAGCTCCGAGCGACGGTAACCAACACACCCGACAATTGCTATTCGTGCAGCAGTGGTAACCGTTTTTACCGTTTTGTTTTCATGCAGTTACCGGTTATACAGACGTATGATAGAGTAACGGCGTGGGTGGGAGCTACGCCTGCACCCAGTGACCCCCACTACACCCCTCACCCCCCCGCCTTCCACCCCCTCCCCCGCAGTTTAATCCGTTGCCGCCGGGAGCGACAAGACGGACCTCGGCACGGCGAGCGGCGCGCCGCCATTCATCACGCCGCCGCCACCACGTGCCACGCGGCACAAAAGAAAAAGATCCCCCGAGGAGCACACGCATGCCGGTGGGGCAATTGCTCTGGGCGAGTACCCGCGAGCGGGTGGTGCACAGCACACCAGGTGCTCATTTATATCTGAGCCGACCTAGGCGAGGCCCAGGATCGGTTCAGACATTCGTCACTGGTGTCGGCCGTGAGCGGGAATCGAACTCGGGGCGCCAGGTCCTTAGAGCAGCGCGTTAACGGCTCCGTGTGAGACACGCACACACGGCGTACACAGGGGCAGTGATGGGACCCTGACTTGGCACTCAGAGAGAAAGTCCCCAATGACAACAACTGCCGTTCACCACTAAGTTGCGGTGACATCACCACGGCGCTTGTGCCAGGCTAGGTGCAATTTGACGCCACGTGCAGTGTCGAAGGCTCACTGCTGTCAGGTCACAGGACAGACCCAGGTTCCATAGTTTGACTGCCTGAGATGACTGGCAGATGCACCAACTGTGCTCCCTACTGTGACAATTTTCTTCGTTTTACCTGTCCTGTGCTAAAACAAAGATCACCCAATATAGCCTTAACAGACTGTTGGGGCAAGTGTTGTTCGTGAGCATCTATGAAGGCCGGAACGGCACATAAAGGGCATGGGTGGACAGCACCACCCCTGGCCGCCTTTGCATCCCCAGTGGCGATGGTTACACATCGCACTCGGTACTCAATTGAGGCTGAGTCGACCTAGGGGAGGCCCAGGACCGGTTCATATAATCGTCAACGGTGTTGGCTGTGAGTGGGAATGGAACTCGGGTCGTTGGATTCGTAGCGCAGCGCGCTAACCGCTTCAGACCCGCTCGCCATACACACACCACCCGCTCCCCCGCCTCCACCACCCTCACCGCTCTACCTGCCACCACCACCACCCTCACCGCCTCCATCACCCTCACCACCGTAGCACGAGGTGGCGGCTCCGGCTCCCCGGATCAGCTCGATAACGATCGCCCGATCGGCAAACACAGACCTCTAATTGGTGTCGTGTCAGCGCTTCTTCACGGTCTGCAAAGAGGCGGCACGGAAGGTGGGGGGGGGGCAGTGGGGGGGGAGTGGTGGCGGCGGCAGCAGCTTCCGCTCGAGAAACCTGGGACGCAGTCGCACCTCACGAGATTTATCCAGGGTCCTCGTGTGGGCCCCACACCACAACATGTCCACCGAGGCCCCCCAGTCACTCGCCAGACCCTACTATGGGACCCCCACACCCACCACGTTCACTGTGGGCCCCCACACACCCAGCTAGTGATCGGCCGGCAAGTTGGTGAGCGTTACGGTGAGGACACGAGCGATCGGCCTGCTAGTTGGTGAGCATTACGGTGAGGACACTGGCGATCGGCTGGCTAGCTGGCAAGCGTTACGGTAGAGACACTTGCGATCGGCCGGCTGAGTCTCCACCCCTAATCTGCTCGCCCTTCGTCTCTCCACACGCACAACAACAATTGCAGTTTGCCACTAAATGGTGGTGACATTGCCAGGCTAGGTGCACCTTGAGGCCACGTGAAGTGCCAAAGGTTCGCCGACACACGCACGCATACACGTGCACACAAAGAAAAGGCAAAGATCCCCCGTGTCGCCTTAACAGACTATTGGGACAAGTGCTGTTAGCGAGTAGCACGCACACACAGACGGGCATACGTCCCCTCCGCCAAGCTGAGCGCTTCACTTTCATTCCCAGCAGTGTCTCTGATCGACCTCAAACTTCATTGTGTGCTGTGTGCTGCCTGGTGGTGCGTGGGTCCAGTGGGGGGGGGGGGGGGGGCAGGGGACACTGGGCTCACATGAGAAAGGGGGGCAGGGGGGAGTGCCTCACCGGAGTAGGACCAGTAGGCCCCGACGTCGCCGGCACCGTTCACGGGAGGCGCCTCGCTGCCGTACTCCCCCGTGCTGCTGTGCAGGCAGCTACGCGCGTCGCTCCCTGCAGCGCACACGCGCGGTCATGAACAAACACTCGTCAGCACGAGAAAAACAAAGATCCCCCAATGAGGTGCCACCACCGCCGCACCTCGTCGTGACCGCCGCGGCACCTCGTCATGACCACCGCGTTTGCACCCTCCCCGCCAGATGCTACAGCTGCTGCACAGCACATGGGAAGCAAGGCTACCTCCAAGCTCTACCCTGATGGTCTCTCTGCACCATCAGGCATTAAATAGACTCTACAGAGACCTACAGAGTCGTACAGGGCCCTATAGACTCACACAGAGAGATCCATAAAACCAAACAGACCCATAAACTGACAACAGAGAGCCCACAAACTGAAAGAGAGACACGCAACACGAGACACGTACACACATGCGCAACACCCACACAGTGGCATAAGCACACACGCAGACAGCACAAGCCATCACTCCACACATAACATGCTCGCGACAAAGACAAAGATCCCTGTATAGCCTTGAACAGACTGTTCGGGCAAATGCTGTTGGCCAATACCTATGAATGCCGGAATGGCACAAGAGGGGGTGGATGGCCAAGACTGGATGAAATATGTGCCACTATTATGGGTCATGAGGAGAAATTGAACTCAGATCACCAAGTTCATGGTGCAGTGTGCTAACGACTGTGCCACCGCTCCCCACACACACACAAGCTCACAAGTACAAAAGTCAAAAAATCATCACGGTGATTAACCGCTCAAATTATCAAATTATCGAGGCACTGGTGCGATCTCCTGTTACAACCCTGCACAGCTCGTAGTGGAAAATCCACATTCATATGGCGAGGGTTGGTCCAACCGTAGCACATAAATACACACCACAAAGTATTCATGTAAGCCTGAGTCGCTCCAGGTGAGGTACAGGGCCAGTTGAGTTATTCTCCGCTGATAATTGCCGTGGCCGGGAATAGAACTAATGTCGCTGGGTTCATAACCTCGTGCGCTAAACACTGCACCGCAACTCCACCAACACATCCCCAATCGAGGCTTTAACAAAATGTTGGGGCAAGTGTTATTAGAGAGCACCTATTAAGGCTGGCAAAGTACAGGAGTGGGTGATGCGCTCGGAACCACGCCCTGCTGTATTAATCTTCCCAGTACAGATGTTTACACTAATTTCAGGCCAAGTCAACCTAAGGGAGTCCCAGGTCCGTTTCCGAAATCACTCGCAGCTGACATTACAGCCACAGCCAGCAATCAAGTTTCCGGGTTCACAGTGCAACGCACTATCCACCAAGCCACCGCCTCCCACACAGACAAAAAGACAAAGCTTCCACATTCTTAGCTCTTTCGGTAAAGTCACGTTGAAGGGAAACAATAAAATAATAAAATATATATATAAAACGTGACTTTACCGAAAGCGCTTAGAATATGAATTACTGCAGTCACGAAAGCTTTAAATCAAAGCTTCCACGTAAACCATTTAAAGTATGTTGGGCCAAGTGCTGCTATCCAGCACGTATGAAGTCTGACAGAGAGGTGGGTTGACAGTAATACGCCCGGCCACCTTTGTCTCCCCAATGTTGATGTTCACACACCATGCGCTCATTTAATGCTGGGTCAACACACGCACACACAGGTATACAACACTGTACACATACACATATCGCATTTAAATACGTAGACGCACACACACACGTGTGCACACATACACTCAAATAAAACAGAGAACAATTGCCAATTAGCCAAAAAGACAGCTTGGGTCAAGTACTGTTTGTGAGCACCTTTCATACCAGGTATGGCTCCAAGAGCAGCACCACCAGCAACACCAGCACCAAATATCCCCTGTATAGCCTTAACAGACTGTTGGGGCAAGTGCTGTTAGCGAGCACCTATGAAGGCCAGCACAGCACACGAGGGGGTGAGTGGCCAACACCACGCCCAGCCACCTTCGTCTCCCCAGTGGCGATATTTACACACTGCACCAGGTACTCATTGAGACTGAGTCGACCTAGGGGACGCCCAGGACCGATTAAGCAACAATACCACCAGCACCACCACCGCCAGCTGCAGCAGCCCCACAGCTCAGGCGTGTGACGGTGCGCGAACGAGAGATCAAAATCAAGGTCAGCTCTGCACTGCTGCTGCCACTCTACATACGTCTCATCTCCACGGCAACTCTCTCCTGCATATTTTACCTGCCCCACTTGCCTTTTGTCACACAGACGTGCGGCAAGGGGGGGGGGGGGGGTGCGCTCCAACAGCAGCAGCGGCGACGAAGCGCCGGACTGACTCGGCAGCGCCCCGGCGTCTAGTCCCAAGACCCGCACCCGCGAAGGTCCTGCGCTGCGACGTTTGGCAAGCGCGCCCCCTTTGCCCGTCCGCTGCCGGGTGAGGGCTCCCCCCCACCGCACAGCGCGCACATGGGTCGTCATTTAGGGGTAACCTGACCGTACTTCACCGCGCCCGTCGGTGCCGTTGTATTTGGCGACGATGCTGCTGCTGCGTTGGCAGGCATGCACAAGCACGGGAAGCACTGGTAATGCTCGGCACGTTCGTCAATAACCCCACTGCGTGTGTGTGGCCTTAGATGGAAAAAATATACAGCAGCCATCGTGTCGTGCAACGGCCCTAATCCTTCATAGCACTGTGAGCTTCAACTGATAAATAATAAAAGTTTAGTTTTGTTGGCAAACGTGCCGAGTTTTTTGGCGAGCGCAGGGTTGCTGGTAAAGGCGACATGAGCGTCGAAGCAGGAACATCGAACCGCAGTACAGTACAACGATGGGTCTCGCTGCACTGCCCATCACACAGCCCAGATTCGTTATGGATTCACACACACAATGTTAAGTTAATCATGAAAGTGAATTGCCAATTACACCCTTACTCTCCTGACATTAGGAGTTTAATGAATTCTCGCCCCCCTCCCAATGCGATGAATCGTCAGAGAACACAGTTCCTCGTGAATCTCTGCTGAATGGTAGCGCCTCTCATGGCTGCAGGGTAAAGTGAAAATCCCGTTACTACGTTGCCAAGATGAATTATTTTGTCTGGTGCTTTGGCAATAAACTCCCAGATGAAGGCCTCCCTCCACCCAAGAGCCACCACCGCCGCCATCCCTCACGAATCCTGTGATGGTGGCGATCCACCTGGCACCTACACACGAGCTGATTTCATCGCTCTATCTCCATTGGTTAATACGTTCTCGCGGGCACTTTCCATCCATTGGATAACCCTAAGCCATTACTTTTGACCTCTGGGTAACCATAGCACGTTCTGCCCTAGCCCACTCACTGAACAATGACTAATTTTTAACCCGAGTACGTTTTCTAATCCGGAAGCTTCCAAAAGTTTTGCCCGTAGTGCAATCCCCTACCAGACGTGATTAGCACACAAACAGCGCAAGGATTATTTGTGGGGTGCCTTTCTGTCTTGGACAAAATTCTGTGTTTTTCAAGTCCGGTGGCCAAATGTTAACTACCTCGCCTGGTATGCCGGAGGTCATGGGTTCAATCCCAACCCTGACGCCTGTATATTTGGAGTTCACATGTTCTCCACATGATCGCGTAGATGTTTCTCCACATTTAGAAACAACATGCGTTTAGAGTATTTGGGTGCTATACATTTGCACGTGAAAAGCCACTTCAGTAAGTTATCATGTGTAGCCAGGTCACTTCTGAAGAAGAGCTACAGTGAGGGAAAAAAGTATTTGATCCCCTGCTGATTTTGTACGTTTGCCCATTGACAAAGAAATGATCAGTCTATAATTTTAATGGTAGGTTTATTTGAACAGTGAGAGACAGAATAACACAAAAATCCAGAAAAATGCATGTCAAAAATGTTATAAATTGATTTGCATTTTAATGTCGGAAATAAGTATTTGACCCCCTCTTAAACAGAAAGATTTCTGGCTCCCAGGTGTCTTTTATACAGGTAACAAGCAGATACCAAACTCTCCACACCATGGCCAAGACCAAAGAGCTCTCCAAGGATGTCAGGGACAAGATTGTAGACCTACACAAGGCTGGAATGGGCTACAAGACCATTGCCAAGCAGCTTGGTGAGAAGGTGACAAACAGTTGGTGCGATTATTCGCAAATGGAAGAAACACAAAAGAACTGTCAAACTCCCTCGGCCTGGGGCTCCATGCAAGATCTCACTTCGTGGAGTTGCAATGATCATGAGAACAGTGAGGAATCAGCCCAGAACTACACGGGAGGATCTTGTCAATGATCTCAAGGCAGCTGGGACCATAGTCACCAAGAAAACAATTGGTAACACACTACGCCGTGAAGGACTGAAATCCTGCAGCGCCCACAAAGTCTCCCTGCTCAAGAAAGCACATATACATGCCCGTCTGAAGTTTGCCAATGAACATCTGAATGATTCAGAGGACAACTGGTGTTGTGGTCAAATGAGACCAAAATGTAGCTCTTTGGCAACAACTCAACTCGCCGTGTTTGGAGGAGGAATGCTGCCAATGACCTCAAGAACTCCATCCCCACCGTCAAACATGGAGGTTGAAACATTATGCTTTGGGGGTGTTTTTCTGCTCAGGGGACAGGACAACTTCACCGCATCAAAGGGACGATGGACGGGGCCATGTACCGTCAAATCTTGGGTGAGAACCTCCTTCCCTCAACCAGGGCATTGAAAAATGGGTCGTGGATGGGTATTCCAGCATGACAATGACCCAAAACACACGGCCAAGGCAACAGAGGAGTGGCTCAAGAAGAAGCACATTAAGGTCCTGGAGTGGCCTAGCCAGTCTCCAGACCTTAATCCCATAGAAAATCTGTGGAGCTGAAACCTTAATAACTTGGAGAAGATCTGCAAAGAGGAGTGGGACAAAATCCCTCCTGAGATGTGTGCAAACCTGGTGGCCAACTACAAGAAACGTCTGACCTCTGTGATTGCCAACAAGGGTTTTGCCACCAAGTACTAAGTCATGTTTTGCAGAGGGGTCAAATACTTATTTCACTCATTAAAATGCAAATCAATTAATAACATTGCTGACATGCGTTTTTCTGGATTTTTTGTTGTTATTCTGTCTCTCACTGTTCAAACAAACCTACCATTAAAATTATAGACTGATCATTTCTTTGTCAGTGGGCAAACGTACAAAATCAGCAGGGGATCAAATACTTTTTTCCCTCACTGTACATAGCTCAGTGGCCTTACTGTACAGAATTCAATGCCGCAAATTGGATGCAGAGCAGCACGGCTTACGAGGAATCCCACGGGCCACACCGCATAAACCACCCTGGCGACATCGCGCGTAGCCCCAAGCGCTACGCGTACCGCAGGAAAAGGGAAGGGCTGCGCTAATCCACGCGTTCCTCTGCTCCACACGACTATTCAGGAAGCAACAACGCCGAGACGCAGTCCGCCCCCACCGCCTTGCCACACTGCTGCCTGATGAGTACATACTCCTCTCCCGGGCAGAAGGGGAAGTGGCTGCCCATGTCATCAATTACTGCTCGTTAGGGATAATTGGTGAAATTCAACCAAACACGCGCTCCGCCACATGGATTAAAATGTCAGGATGGTGGCGACGCAGATGCCAGCTCTCGCAACCGGTCACTCGTGCGCTGTTCCATGACCCGGACAAAGATTCCCCCTGTGAGGCCTTTAACGGACGAGTGCTGTTCACGAACACCTCTGAGGGCCGGCACGGCACACGAGGGGAACGTACGGCTGGCACCACGGCTGGCTGCGCTCGTTGTCTCACCTTCGTTTCTTCCCAAGTGCTGATGTATACGCATCGTGCCAGGCATTCATTTAAGGCCGAGTTGACCGAGTGGAGGTCCCAGCTACAGTTTAGATATTTGTCACCGATGTTGCCTGAGAGCAGGAATTAGTAGCGCGTTGAGCTAACGACTGGTACACAGACACACAAAGATCCCCTGTCGTATAGCCTGAACAGACTGTTGGGGCAAGTGCTGTTAGCGAGCACCTATTAAGACTGGCACGGCATTATGCCCAGCCGCCTTTGTCTCCCCAGTAGCAATGTTTACACAACACACCAGGTACTTATTTGAGGCTAAGTCGACCTAGGGGTGGCCCAGGACTGATTCATATAATCGTCACTGGTGTTGGCCGTGAGCGGGAATCGAACTCGGGTCGCCGGGTTCGCTGCAAAGCATGCTACCCGTTGCACTATCCACACCCCACACACACAGACATCTACCTACACACAGACAAAAGACACACTTGTTGTCTCACACGCACAGCCACATAGTCACAAAGACAGTCACGCGGTCCCTCTCACACACACATATTCATACAAACAGATAATAGACATACACACAGCCACACTATCACATATGCACAGTCAGCCACACACAGCTATGCGTATAGCGTTTTACACACACAGCCAGTCACACACAATCACACACAGTCACAAAAACATATATAGTCCCAAACACTCGCACACAAAGATAAAGTTCCCCGAGGATCCTCCAATGGCTATTGGGGCAAGTGCTGTTATTAAGCATCTCAGCCACACAGTCATATAGCCACACACACAAAAGACAAAGAGCCCCCGTATAGCCCATCACAGGATGTTGGGAGCAAGTGCTGTTCGTGAGCACTTAACAAGGCCGAGAACGGCACACGAGGGGGTAGGGTGACCAGCACCACGCCAGGCCACCTTCGTCTCCCGCAGTGGTGAAGTTTACCATACAACCACACCACGTTACCCGTTTAAGGCTGCGCTGATGCCACAACTGAATGGGGGGAGCTGAGCGGCTGGGGAGATGAAAAAGGGAACCCACTGGAGGTGTTTGGGTTTTTTTCTTTTGTGGAGCCGACGACGATAATGACGTCCCACCTCTTCGCGCCACGCTCCCCGGATTTAGCAGCCGCTCACTCCTTCCTTCTCAGAGGGAGCGAACAATTAACTTGTGATCAGCACACACCGATAGCACGAGTTAACCATTGGGGGGGGGGGCCCATCCCTTGACAGCGCCAGGGCATTGATCATCCTCATTGTGTCTTATTATCTGGAGGAACCCATGCAACTGCTTGTTCACACGCCACTGCTGGTAGAGGAAGCTCTAGAGAGAGAACCCCCTTCTACAGCATTGTTCTTCACTAATTTTCCGAGGGGGGAGGGATCACTTTCGCCGATAAGGCATCATCAGTGCGAGGGCCACGACACATTTGGAACCAATGGGGATTTGACAGCAGCATGATGATGATGGGGAGGGGGGTGTTGTCACGTGTTGTGTATTGTCGGCGGCCGCACTAAAGGCCATCAGTGGCCCGCGGGCTTTGCAATGAAGAACACTGGACTAGAAGGTAGTTTGTCCAACCTCTCCCACATCTTCTAAGACAGACGTCACATCTTCTAAGACAGACGTCTTAGAAGATGTGAGAGTTCTCATATCTTCTAAGACAGACGTCTTAGAAGATGTGGGAGTTCCCACATCTTCTAAGACAGACGTCTTAGAAGATGTGGGAGTTCCCACACTTTACCCCACCGCACCATCTGTGGCGCACCCACCTGCCGAGTGGACGCAGGCGGTGTGGGAAACTTAAACTTTCGCCATCGTTTCAACTGCCTCGCCGGGGGACTGAACCGACGGACGTCAGCATCGCAAAGCCCATTCAGTATATCCTTAGGGTGGCAGAGGACATCCCTGTCGCCACTACTATAGTGAACAGGGAATGCCTCCGATTCGCGGCCACGCAGCTTTACCCGGGCCAGCCCATCCACAGCTAAGGTCCTGGATGCTCGCGAGCACAGGGACGATGTTTAATTAATGTCACGCGTCACCGGGTTCACAGCTTAGTCCCTTAAAATCAAATGCTGCCCGCAGACTTTGGACACAGGAGGCAAAAATGTTTTTCCCCTCCAGATAGCCTTTAAACAGACTGTTGGGGCAAGTCCTGTTTGCGAGCACATATTAATGCCGGTACGGAAAATAGGATGGTCAAAACCACGTCCGGCCGACTCTGCCCCCCCCCCCCCCCAGTATTGTGTACACACCGCGCCAGGTACTCATTTTATGGCTAGGGGAGAGGGGTCCAGGACCGGTTCAAATATTCGCTCACGACTATTCATGGTCGTGTGCAGGAATCGAACTCGCGCGCCAGGTTCGTGGAGGAGTGTGCTAACCACTGCACCACCACTCGTCACTTACAAAGGCAAAGACCCCCCCCCCCCCGTATAGCCTTAACAAACTGTTGGGAAAAGTGAGCACAGTCTCACACGCACACAAAGATCCCATTCCCCGTGGCGCTTCACAGTGTGAGAATTAGCGAGCACCTAAGGCTGGCACTGCCCACGTGTAGAGTCGTGTGGTCAGAACCACGCCCGGCCGTCTTTGTCTCCCCAGTGCTGATGGTTACCACGCACCAGGTTCTCATTTGAGGCCGAGACGACTTAAAGGAAGAGCAGAAGCTGTTTTGATATCAGGTCGTCGGATGCAGACCACAGCGTGTGAATCACCACACCAAACAACATCGCAGACTTCTGTTAAGACACAAACACCCACACACAGCCACAAAGAATCCCCGTATAGCCTTAAATGTTGGGGCAAGTGTTGTTAGTGAGCACCTATGAAGACCGGAACAGTACACGAGGGGGTGGGTGGCCAGCACCACGCCCGACAGCCTTTGTCTCCCTAGTGGCGATGTTTGCACACCGCATCAGGTACTTGTTTAAGGTTGAGTCGACTTAGGGGAGGCCCAGGACCGGTCAAAATAATACAATCGTCACCGTTGTTGCCCGTGAGCGGGAATCTAACTCGGATCGCCGGATTCATAGCGCAGTGCGCTAACCGCTACATTACCGCTCCCCACAGCAACACACAGCCACAGCTACACACACAGCCAAAAACACACCCTACAGCCACACAACCACACGTAAACAAAAACACACAACACTGCCATATAAACAGAGTAAAAAAACACTCTACAGCCACACACAGCCGCATAGCCACACACAGCCACAAACACCCTCGCATCCACACAACCTTGGTCAACACCAACCCCAGACTGAACACTACAACCGCACCGCAACATTAACACGAAGCCATTAACACACACTTCACCAGTAAGGCACAACAACGTCGCACACCCGAGCCTGAACACCACAACCACCACAGCACAACCACGCAACTTCTGCCTCAACACCACGACCAGCAAAGCACCACCACGAGCCCTACCAATGGCACCTCCAATAGAACTGCACAGCAGGAGCAGCAGCAAGCCCCTGGGTACGGGGTCATCCATCGAGTCCACACGGATGGAGGGGGGCTACCCCAAACGCGTTCCCTTGTGTATGGGGGGGGGGGGGTGTCTACTGGCAGTGTACGCATAGGAAACGGGGGGGGGGGTGAATCCTCGATAATAATTTGTCCACATTGGCCTTCAAATTAGTTAGATAGTCCGGCGCTGGACTATCTGTTTGCTTAAATACGTGAATATTATTATTAATCGTTTCTGCGTGGATTAAATATCGGCCGTTCTATAGGATTCGGGGGGTGTAAAAAGTCCGCGTGCGTACAGCGAGGGGGGGACGGGTCAAGTTTTGACAGGTTTTTGCGTACCTACTCAATTGGATGGGCCCTAAACTGGCGTAATAAAGCACCAACATGATGAGCCTGGCCTCGCAACTCAACCATGGGACCTACACGCTCACGCCACAACTCGGAACAAATCTGCGCCACAACCCCCCCACACCACACCACAACTTCCCGCCTCAACAGCCCAGCCGCAACCGCACCACGAGCCCTAAACGTTGCTACAGCATTCAAAGTGAACAGTAATAGAGCGGTGAAAACCATCACCAATATCATCATCACATAGTGTAGAGAGCGATGTGGGTTCGGTTCCCGCTCACGGCCAACGCCGGTGACGATTATCTGAACCCGTCCTGGGCCTCCCCTAGGTCGACTCAGCCTCAAATGAGTACCTGCTGCGGTGTGTAAACATCGCCACTGGGGAGACAAAGTCGGTCGGGCGTGGTGCTGGCCACCCACCCCCTCGTGTACCGTTCCGGCCTTCATAGGTGCTCGCTAACAGCACTTGCCACTACAGTATGTTGAGGCTACACGGGGGATCTTTGTTTTTTATCTTTGGTGTGCGTGGACTGCAGCGGCTGAGGGCAACTCACACGCCGTGAGTCGCGCCAAGATGAACCCCGCCACCAGCAGCCGGGGTCCCGGGAATCCCGGCATTCCCTTGCCCGCCGAACCCCGCATCATCCCCTGGTTGCTTCCAACCTGGTTCCTCAAAAGGTACCAGACGTTGCTTTTGGTCCTAAAGTCGTCCGGCGATTTTGGGGCCCTCAAGCCATCAAAGGGGTCCCAGATTCTGGGAAATTCACGTAACGAATCCTCTTTCGCCTTTCCAGTTGTACGGATCTAAAAAAAAAAGTACTTGGTCTTTCAATACCACGCTCCTCAATAGTGCAGGTCTTTCAATTCTCTCTTCTTTTCGGTCACCAAGTCTTCAAGGTTCCTGGTCTTTTAGTTCCATAGTTCCCGATGCTATTTGAATGTCCTTCGGCTCTTCGGTTGCAAGATGGCCAGGAGATGCCCAGGAGATGGACAGTCAAGCAATGGATTATTGAATATACCCGTGCCAACCGTTGTCACCTCCTCGTGGGTGGTGGATTTTCTCCCACACGAATCCCAAATCGTTCGTGGGATTGGCCAAACATCTCAACGTGGCAGGAGCCTCATCGAATGAAGTCTTGAGACTCGGTGAGGATTTACTGGGAAGATAATTGGCATCGCGTTAATCCTGATGAGTTAGGTCTTCACGCCGTCAAGGATCCGAGCTCTTTAGGTTTGCCAGGGTGTCTGGGACTTCACGAGCCAGCTGTCCAAGTCCTTCCTATAGCTCCAAAGTCGTTTGCGTCTTCAAAAGTCAAAATTTCCAACATGTATTACAAGTTTCTAAGTTATTAGTAAATGACGTGCCAGTAACTTGCTCTCCAGAATTTCCAGATCTTCCGGTTCATGTCGACATGAGGGTCCCAAGTTGTTCAGTCCACAATCTCTTTGGTCCAGTGGGCCGTGACCCGATATATTTCAGACCCTGGTCCTCGTAGCGATCAGAACCCACAGTCGTCTCAACTCTTTTTCCGTCACAGGTCTTACACAGTCCGCAAGCCTTTGTAATCCCCCGTGACCCTCGTGGTCCCACGTCCTCTTGGTCCCAACTTGTCGTTGTGCCAGGCACCCGTGTACCCAGATCCTCGTGGTCTCGCAAGCACCCGCGGTCCCAGATCTCAAGTCCCAGGCTCCTTCTGGACCCAATGCCTCGTGGTCCCAGGTCGCCAGAACTCGTGGGCTAAGGTTCCCGATGCTCGAGGTCCCAAGTCCCTGTGGTCCTCGTGGTCCCAGCTCCCCGGAGCTCGTGGTTCTCCGGAGCTCGTGGTTCTCAGGAGCTCGTGGTCTCCAGGTCCTCGTGGTCTCCAGGTCCTCGTGGCCCCAGAGCCAAGGAGCTCGTGGTCCCAGTTCCCCGAAGCTCGGCGTCCCAGGTCCAAGGAGCTCGTATCCCCCAGATCCCCGGAGTTCGTGGCCCCAGGAGCTCGTAGTCACCAGATCCCCGGAGTTTGTGGTCCCAGGTCCCCGGAGCTCCTGGTCCCAGGTCCCCGGAGCTTGTAGTCCCCAGAGTTCGTAGTCCCCAGATCTCCGGAGCCCGTGGTCCCAGATCTCCGGAGCCCGTGGTCCCAGGTCCCCGGAGCTCGTGGTCCCAGGTCCCCGGAGCTTGTAGTCCCCAGATCTCCGGAGCCCGTGGTCCCAGGTCCCCGTGGTTCCAAGGTCCCCGTGGTTCCCGGGTTGAGCACTCCCCGCCCGGTCTCCCACTCCGCTCTGCCCGAGCGCTCCTGGCCTCGCCCCCTTCCCCACTGCCCCTCCCCTCGCGTAGTCCACTCCGTCAGGAAACGGGGAGGGGGTGGTGGGGGTTGGGATAGTCCCCCCCCGCCCCCGAATATTACCACTAAGATTCCAGTTCGTACAAATAATATGAACGTTTATAAAGCTTTTTTTGTAATCGCAAATCATTGAAAGGAAAATAATAATTACTTCAAATTTGTTGCGAATGCAGAGCGCGAACCGTACACGAAACAGCGATGCGCGATTGTGAACGCGACTTGATTTAATTATTTATAAACTTCCCTTGCTCCCCACCTACTAACGAGCCGAAGATGGACTCGTCCACCTGCTCGTGGTCACGTGCGGCGAGCGGACCAATGGGGATGCGGAAGGCGGTGCTAAAGTTTTGGTTTTGGCGGGAGCCAGTTTTTTTGGGCCCAATCTGCCTCCTCCGGAAGCGTCTACCGAATTCCAGCTAACAACTTTAATTCGAATAAACATTACACATTATCGATGCAGTATATACATCTCGATGCATATATTACTTCTGATGGGAGACGCAAAGACGAATAAGCAGAGGCGAGCGGCAACACCTCTAGGAAACCCACGCATTACTACATCTCAGTTCATAAATTAGCTACTTCTGCTGCTACTTTGGCCAGTGGGTGCAAAATCACAATTAACAAAATAAAAAATGTAATTGGTGACGTTTCGGGCATTGGCCCTTCTTCATGGCACATAAACTGAGAGATGTGGAGGCGTATTGTCTTATTTTGTTATTTGTTGTACTGGCAAGGTCGTGAATGGGACTTTAATATAGATACAGTACGATACATTTCACAATTTTAAAAGGTATCGTTCCTTCTCGACCAGGAGGTAAGCTCCATCTCCAGGGTGGACGTTCCTCCAGTCGTTCCGAGAGGACGTCGATCGGGGAGATGGAGCAATTAGTTCAGCTCTCGTGTGTAGAGCAGTGGATTGTCGCATCGAGAGGTGGCGGTGAGTTGAGTCCTTCATCCAGCAGTGGATTGATTATAGCTGATCATTTTTAGGGCGCCTTCACTCAAGGCGCTTGATATAAGCTTTATACATAAAGAGTGACAGATTGGAATGATGTAGTTGACAGGGGGCGCGCACACTGACCGCTGCTTTACGTTACATTTTATCGGATGCGGTGAGAGGGAATGGAATCTCTGACCCCAGATGTGGTTCGAGTGAAGTCAAGTTTCAAGTTTTTCAAGTTTCATTTATTAGGTATAGCCCTGTGAGCCATGCGGCTCTTAAGTCGGGTGCAACCGCAACAAACACAATTTGAACACAGAACATCTTAAAGCGACAACGCGTAACAGAAACATCCTGGAATAAACCAGCAAATATTCCACACAAAAAAACGTATTAAAACGCTGTGTGCAAAAATTTATGTGGTGCAAGCCAACAACAACAATCATAAGACAATTTAGATTAACTATGTTTTCGAATCACCAAAATAAAGCTATAAAAACAATGTAACAACAGTAATCATAGGAACAGTGATTTTAAATTGAACAATAAACGATATACATAACACGTACGACAAAAAACTGCAGCCATAGCTGGCAGCACGACACTCCCAGTGTATAATGTGTGAGTGAGTCAGCGCATGATGTGTGAGTCAGTGTATGATGTGTGAGTGAGCAGCAGCGTGAGTCAGTGTATGATGTGTGAGTCAGTGTATGATGTGTGAGTCAGCGTATGATGTGTGAGTCAGTGGTAGTGTGAGTGACTGTATGATGTGTGAGTCAGCGTATGATGTGTGAGTCAGCGCACGACGTGTTAGTCAGCGCATGATGAGTGAGTCAGCAGCAGCGTGAGTGAGTATGATGTGTGAGTCAGCGTATGATGAGTGAGTCAGTGTATGATGTGTGAGTGAGTCAGCAGCAGCGTGAGTCAGTGTATGATGTGCGAGTCAGCGTATGATGTGCGAGTCAGCGTATGATGAGCGAGTCAGCATATGATGTGTGAGTCAGTACATGGTGTGTGAGTGAGTCAGTGCATGGTGTGTGAGTGAGTCAGTGTATGATGTGTGAGAAAGTCAGTGCATGGTGTGTGAGTGAGTCAGTGTATGATGTGTGAGTGAGTCAGTGTATGATGTGTGAGTCAGTTTATGATGTGTGAGTGAGTCAGTGCATGATGTGTGAGTGAGTCAGTGTATGATGTGTGAGTCAGTGTATGATGTGTGAGTGAGTCAGTGCATGGTGTGAGTGAGTCAGTGTATCATGTGTTAGTGAGTCAGTGCATGATGTGTGAGTGAGTCAGTGCATGATGTGTGAGTGAGTCAGTGTATGATGTGTGAGTGAGTCAGTGTACGATGTGTGAGTCAGTGTATGATGTGTGAATGAGTCAGTGTATGATGTGAGTCAGTGTATGATCTGTGAGTGAGTCAGTGTATGATGTGTGAGTGAGTCAGTGTATGATGTGTGAGAAAGTCAGTGTCGGCCCCCTCGGCTCCATCGGCTTCCTCCGTCGGCTCCCGCGGCCCCCTCACAAACGGCCCCGCCAGCCGCTGCTGGGAGCGCGGCCCGGGAGCGGCCCGGGAGCGGCCCGGGAGTGGCCCGGGAGCGGCCCGGGAGCGGCCCGGGAGCTGCCCGGGAGCTGCCCGTGTGCACGCCCGCCTCAGGCGGCCATCAAAGGTTGACTCTGTTGGTGAATGCGGTGTCAGAGCATCAAAGTGTGGCGGGTCGGTTGTGGCGCCTGAGCTCACCCACGCCTGTGTTTGTACAATATGTTGAACTTTTTTCGCACCCTACGTAGCCGACCGCGCTAATGGGGAGGTGTAAGATGCTGTGAGTGGCGAGATGAGCAGAGCGATGTCGCCGTGAAGCTCCTCCAGCCTGCTTCAGGTGTTGCTTAAACCTGGCTCTTGATTAAGTATTACACGTGAAACATTATTAAATGTAAAATACAATTACGTGTAAAATATAACGTCAGGCGCTATGATCGGAAGCCGCTATAAATCAGCGCGATTGTAATTAATGATGAAAGCCGCGGGGGAGGTGAATTGTGAGCGGGGAGGGCTGGGGGTGAGGAGAGAGTTGAGGGGCATGGGGCTGGGGGGGATCCTCCGGGGGTAGAGCGGTGGTGCAACTGTTAGCACACCGCGCGATGAACCGCTTGAATTCGATTCTCAGCCACGGCTGATATCAGGAGTGAGTGATATCTGAATCTGACCGAGGCGCGATCTCCCCTTCCCCCAGGCAACAATAACGAGCGTCGTGAAGTATGGTCAAACAACCCCCTCTTGGCACAGTGAGGCCTTCACCCAGAAGGCAATCCCCATCTCTAACCTTGACTTTAACCGTCACCTTGACCCTGCGGCACAAACCTTAAACCTAACCCTGAATTATAACCCTGATCATACACTCTAATCATAATCCTTGACCATAACACTAAACAATTACTATTGCATAATCCTGAACCAGACCCCTGACCATGAATCCTAACCGTATCTCTTAACCGTAAGGCTGACACTCCAGCTCAGATAGGGCGTCTTAAGGGAATCTGGGTCCGGAGACGTCAGGTAAGAGCGTCTCCGTAGGTATAGCAATGGATCGATCATAGCTGATGATGATAAGCACGGATAATCGTTGGATTCTCTTACACGTGGGAGTCTCTGATCGGGGATTTGGGTGAGGGCGATCATTAGGTGCGCCAATAGCCCCCCCCCCTCCTATTTTTACCACAGTGCACGTGCCCCCCCACCCGCAAGCTCCATTTTAACACCCACGGTGCCCCCCCCCCACCCGGTCCCGTTAATTATTCACGGACGTTGATTTCGCCGTTAATTTCGAATCAACAGCACGCACTGGCGCGGTAATTAGCGGAACCGCGAGGTCACCAAGGGGAGCTGGAGGGGAGGGAGGGGAGGAAGGGAGGGAGGGGAGGGTGGGTGGGAGGAAGGGGATGGGTGGGAGGGAGGGGGTGGGAGGGGTGGGAGGGGAGGGAGGGTGGGAGGGGAGGGAGGGTGGGAGGGAGGGAGGGAGGGGAGGAGAGGGAGGGAGGGGAGGAGAGGGAGGGAGGGAAGGGAGGGGAGGGAGGGAGGGAGGGAGGGGAGGGAGGGGAGGGTGAGAGGGGAGGGAGGGTGGGAGGGAGGGGAGGAGAGGGAGGGAGGGAGGGGAGGAGAGGGAGGGAGGGAGGGAAGGGAAGGGAGGGAGGGAGGGAGGGGAGGGAGGGAGGGAGGGGAGGGTGAGTGGGGAGGGAGGGTGGGAGGGAGGGGAGGAGAGGGAGGGAGGGGAGGGGAGGAGAGGGAGGGAGGGAAGGGAGGGAAGGGGGGGAGGGAGGGAGGGAGGGAGGGAGGGAGGGAGGGGAGGGAGGGGAGGGAGGGAGGGGAGAGGAGGGGAGGGAGGGCTGTTCACGGGGGCTGGGGATAGGTGGGGGGCGGTGGACTGTGGTGAGGTTGGTGGTGGAGAGGATTGAATGCGGGGGGGGCAGGATAGCGGGAGGAGTGGGTGAGGGGGATGGAGGGGACGGTGGGGAGGGCAGCGAAGAAGTGGGGGGCAGGGTGAGAGGGGGTGGGTTGTCGGGGGGGGAGCGAGGGGAGGAGAGATTCGCTCCTGTATTCAGGTGTGTGTGCCCATCTGTTATCAGCTACTCACAGAGACAAAGACCTTCCGTTTAGCGTCTACCAGGCAATGTTGTTGGGGCGAGTACTTTAAGCGAGCATCTACTAGGGCCGGCACCCCAGACGCAAGGGGTGGTGTGACCAATCCCACGCCCGGCCGCTTTTACCTACCCAATGCTGATGTTTACACACTGCACCAGATACTCATTTAAAGCTGAGTTGACCTAATGTTAGCCGTGACCGGGAATCGAACTCAGGATGCTCGCCTGGTTTGCAGTGCAGTGCGCTAACCATTGCGGCATCGCTCCTCACTTTACACGTATGTGTATTCACACAGAATTCAGGCATTTCGTAAGCAATGGTCAATCAATTAGAGGAGTTAAAAATCACCGCCTTCGTCATTAACCCTGCCTTTTAACAAATACAGAGAGACACACTGAGAAAACACACAGCTGGGAACAAACACTGATCAGAGACATAATTTCCAAGTAATAAAAGCTAAATTGGCCTGGGAGGTACATGCTGCGAGACAGGATGATGCCCACATATGTACGTTGAATTTCATTCGCACCATATACGTAACCAACCATGCTAATCGGAGGGCCGTCCATGGGGGGGCGGGGTGCGGGACATATCACACACTGACACCGTGACGTCGAAACGCGGAGCCCCCTAAAGCGCTGGGCTTGGGCCGGTCGCCCTGATTCGTCGTACCATCGGGAGGGCTCTTCCTGATGTACGAGACCGGCGACAGATTGGCACCCAGAGGGCACGACGAGTCCAAGAGGACAACCGCCGTCGAGGCGGAGTGGTGAATTCAGCTGATGTGCGCGTTCCGGGTGGATTTTTTAAATGTAATAAACCGTGACCACACACGGTGACGACTTCTAGAGACCTTCATCCAGCAGTGGATTGATCTTAGCTGATGGTAGTAATGATATTTAATGGACTTGACGTTTCGAGGAATTACCATTATTTTTCAACGGAAGGGGGCGCAGAAGTATGGCTTTGTGGATGGCTATTTACACTGCGTGGCGCTGACACAGCAAGCGTATTTTTATGTAATAAAGTTGAGTAGAAGTTTTGTATTGACACGTGAACAGTTTTCCATTACTGAACGTGGAATAGCAAACCTTTACAGAGTCAACAATATATATGGAATTTTAATTAAAAATATATATCAAATGTTACTGAAGAAATGTATCACGGGAAAGTCAATAATGTTGACGCGCGCACACACTCGCACACAGATTACGAGTAAAAAGACAAAGATCCCCCGTGTAGCCTTCAACAGAATGTTGGGGCACGTCCTGCTTTCGAGAATCTATGAAGGCCGGAACGGCACACGAAGGGGTGGTGTGGGCTAGCACCACGCCTGGCCGCCTTTGTCTCCCTATCGGTGATGATTATACACCTCACCAGGTACTGATCTGAGACTTGTGTCGATCTATGGCAGGCCACATGACCGGCTTACATAATCGTCACTAGTGTTGGTATCCGTGAGCGCAAATCGAACTCGTAGCAGCCAACAGCTGCACTACCGCTCCCCACTATGAACGCACACAAAGACACAGATACCCTGTATAACCTTGACAGACGTTCGAGGCAAGTGCTTTAAGCATGTACAGTAGTGCCCTTGAAGGCAGGCACTCGCACGCGCACACCTACACGGAGGTACAGGCAGAGACACGCACCTCCACTCACTGCACACCTACCGCATGTGAAGAATGCGCGTGCCCCCCCACATCCGCCGCACCCCCGTGCCTCTGCACTCGCCAGCTGGCAAAGACCCCCAGCAGACAGTCAAGCACGCATTTCGAGAGCCATTGTTACAGCCCCCCTCCCATCTCCCCGCCCTTCTCAACCACCCCCAACACCTGAATACCGAATACCCCAACGAAGAAAAAGACCCCCCACTTAGCCTTGACAGACTGTTAGTGCAAGGGCTGTTCTCGTGAGCGCCTATGAAGACCGGCATGGCACACGAGGGGGTGGGTGGCCAGCACCACGTCCAGCCGCCTTTGTCTCCCCAAAAACCTATGACACACTGACACACCACACAACAAATACAGCCTTATACATGCTTCACAGTCATACAGAGCTCGACACACTCACACAACATACATAGAAATACAGCCTTATACATGTGTAGAGGTGTTAACCACGCACTGTTCAGTAGCCTGCATTGCCACCAAGTATCAAGGGGGCAGTGCAGAGTTACCTCGGTGTACATAATGGTTGGGGTCAGACGAGGTTAAGTGGATCGTAGCCACAGTTTGGGGAGAACCAATCAGCTAGTTCCACGTGGGAATGTGGGATTGGTTATACCTGGCCACAAACGAGTATAAGAAGGGTGACCGCGGAGAGCTCGGGGAGTTCTGTCCCTACACGAAGACCGAAGCCTGGGCTGAAGACTAGCTAGGACCCTGGACCAGCCTTCCAGCCCTTCTGAGGGCTAAGGCTCGGCGTATCCAGTGGTCAGGACCCACCGGGCCACAGGTGGGTCAGATAGCCTCCCCTAGGTCCCAGCCGGAGGACTCTAGGATAGCGGTAGACGTGCAAGTCCCGCCAAGCTAGGAGGCTATTCCTCCTTAGGTATCAAGGAGACCTGTGTGTAGGTGACGCTGAGTCCGGAGGCTGTACCTCCTTAGGGTATCGGGTGAGGGGACCGCATACCTCTCTGTGTGTTAAAGACTGTATGAAAAAGGAATTACAATAACAGAGTGTGCCTCCTAAGAAGTTTACTCGTCTTTACAACACTACACATGCTTCACAGTCATACAGAGCTCTACACACTCACACAATCCTCCTTACACATGCTACACACACCTCGACACACACACCCCTATATATGCTACGGGCACACATGTCTGCATGCTACAAACTCACCGCTGCACACATTCACATATCTCTACACATTTAAACATATCTACACGCAGTTCTGCACAAGAGTTGCTACCTTTTCCTCGAAGCCCAGACATGTTACTCAGTCACTAGAGGTTTGTTATGAAGTTAAAGACAATACTATCAGATTTCTTAAAAAAAAAAATTCTGCCACCCAAACACATGTCAATTCCCAGATTATCTGGGACAGTCTAGAAATAAAGCCGGGACAGATGGCAACACCAAACTCTACCCACCCATTCACATATTCCCCATAGAGCAGTTGTGTCTCAAACTGTTTTGGCCCGCGGACCACTCAAGACGACCCAGACCCCCACCAATCGTAACAAACAACATTCACTTCTCTGTAAATGCCGGTAACACAAAAGCATCCGTATTACTGCAACATAAAAATATATATTTTAAACGCAGCTATAAGGTATGTTTTAGGGGTGCATTTAGATCTTAGGGTTGGGGTAGTTTGCCGAACCTCATTTTTTATTTAAACAGCATAAGTAAAATATAAATTACTGTCCAAAACAAAAGGTTGTCATTATTTCGGGATCAACCTGCATCAACCAGGGTGTCCACCCGGACGACTGGGTCCTCCGGGGACCACACTTTGAGAACCACTGCCATTTCGTCTTGAACAGACTGTCGAGGCAAGGACAGTTCGCGAGCACCTCCAAGGGCGAGCACATACACACAAGTGGGTGCATGGACAACACCACGCCTCCGCCGCATTTGTCTCACCAGGTACTCATTTAAGGCTGAGTTGACCTATGGGAGGCCCAGGACCCATAGGCGGAGTTTGACTTCTATATTTGGGGGGGGGGGGGGGGGTGGCAGGAGTTCGCTTTGTCACTCGCATTAGGAATCGCGGGTGCATATAATTAATTTATTTGTAATTGTAAACTGAAAATAAACCCCGCAAACTCCGCTCGGGATTTGAACTCGGTTCTGTGGCGCAATGCGCTAACCACTTCACTACCGCTCCCCATACACCAATATATCATCCAAACAACATACGCATCCCTTACACGCTGTACGCAAACCTATATACAACCTACACACCCACTCTGTATGCCTCCGACAACAGCCGCGATTCGCCACGAAGTGGCGGTGACATCCTCAAGGCGCTTCTGCCAGGCCAGGTGCACTCGGAGAGCACCTGGAGTGTCGAGAGCTCGCTCAACAGAGGTCACGGGACAGACCAAGCTGCTATGGGTTGACTGACTGTGATGACTGCCAGGTGCACCACCTGCCCCCTACCGTGCCAACTTGCTGTATTTTAGTCGCGAGGCACTCCGCTCTTTGATGTGAGCATCGCTCCGCCGCTGTTGGAGGGCGACTGCCTCCAACTGCCCAGCAGCGTCCTTCACGAGCCTCCTCTCGAGACGCCGATCTTGACACCGCTACCTCCAACACTCATCCCATACACATGTCCGAGCAGTTACACGCGCCCACAAGCCTCTATAGATTCATCCACACGCCCCTTTATAATACAGTTCAAATTGGATGTGTATATATACGGTCGGAATGCAAACGCATATCAAGATACTATAAAACACAGCCGTTATATTTATTGCATACAGAGAGAGGAAGTCATAGGTCTGTATGTGACAATAGGTCTCTATGGGCTTCTATACGAGTCTGTGAGTGTCTGTCAGTCTATGGGTTTTCGTGCGAGTTTATCGGTCCGTGTGCAAAGTAAATGGGTCTCTACGCTAGTACAGTACATAATATGCATATCATTTTTATAGCATCTGAATTGAGAGATGCAGAGTCTGTCATAGGCAGAGGAGAAACGGTCTTGAGCCTGGATATGTTACCACACACGCACCTAGCTCTACCCACTCATATGCACCTCTGTACACATTAAACATACACCCCTGCTTGCACCAATTTAAATAAGAACAATTCAGCCCCAGGTCAATCCACTGCTGGATGAAGGCATCCCCATGTCTGGTTGTTCGACCATACTTCACCACGCTGGTAGGTGCGCGTTGGTGACGGTGGGGGAAGCCCCCCACCGTCACCAACGCGTTATATTAGAACCGTGTTGGGGGGGGGGAAGCCCCCCCCCCAACACGGTTCTAATATAACTGGCCACTGACGTCAGCCGTGATCTAGAATGCAGCTTAGTTTAGGCGGTTTCGTAGCCCCAGTGCGCTTACCCCTGCGCCACCGCTCCCCACGCCCACGCGGTCGCGCTCACGCATGCACGCGCACGCACGCACGCGCGCGGCCGGGGTCAAGTTAATCCGCCCCTCCCCCTAAACCCCTCCCCTCCAACCCCCTCTCCATCGTGCGCTACGTCCCATGCGTTAATGGCTGCACAGCCTTGCCCATGCCCTCTGCATTAATGACCTCAGAGCTATGTCTATGCCCCCTGTATTAATAACTCCACAGGATTAACAGTGTCCCTCTGTATTAATTACTCCATAGCCTCGTCCATGCCCCCTGCATTAATGACTCCAGAGCGATGCCCATGCCCCCTGTATTAATAACTCCATAGCCTCGTCCATGCCCCCTGCATTAATGACTCCAGAGCGATGCCCATGTCCCCTGTATTAATAACTCCATAGCCTCGTCCATGCCCCCTGCATTAATGACTTTCACAGCGATGTCCATGCCCCCTGTATTAATAACTGCATAGCCTCGTCCATGCCCCCTGCATTAATGCCTTTCACAGCGATGTCCATGCCCCCTGTATTAATAACTGCATAGCCTCGTCCATGCCCCCTGCATTAATGACTCCAGAGCGATGGCCATGCCTCCTGGATTATTCACTGCACAGCCTTGCCCATGCCCCATTGACACCACAGCCATGCCCGTGACCATGCCACCTGCACAATGATGCACCATTATTTGCGGTGATGAGTGTTTCATGAGTAGATTAAGTTCTGGTATTTTCAACTGTTGTGGTCCCCATGTCACCATGTCCTTGTCTCTCTATGTCTCCCCTGTGTTCCCTGGGTCGCTGTCTTTCCACGTCCCTGGCTATGTGTCTCCTTGTATCACTGTATCACCATGCCCGTGTCTTCTTATGTCTCTGTCTCCCCGTGTCGCTTTCTTCATAACCCACGTCCGCTTACCGTGTTTCTGTATCCAGTGTCCTCAGAGTCCTGTCTCGATGCATCGCTATCTCCACGTGTCCCTTTACATTGCCCCTCTCCCTGTCTCCCCATGTCCCAGTGTCTCCATGTTCTCGTTGCCCTGTTGCTGGGCCCTCACTGCCCCCTGGGGGTATCTGCCCCCCCCACCCCCACCGCTGCATACCCATGGCCGCTCCCCGGAGCCCCCATCAATATCCAATTAGAGAGACCGCTCCTGCGGAAAACCGCATCGATCCATCTGCTATCCCACCCATTCCCCATCTAACCCGCGAGAACAAAGCGCAGCAGGGGATCCCATAGGACCCCCCACACCCCCCCCCCCACCATTACACTCGTCCCGTGGCGTTGGGGGAGGGGCGTGGAGCCCCCCGCTCCCCCCTGGAGGATTCAGCCCTCTCAAATTCTTAAGTCAATTGACTGTATCCTGCCCCTCCTGAGATTTTGTTACAAGGTAAAAGACAAAAAGAAAGGTGTAAAGGTGCATCCTTGCCATTGCTCGCGCGCCAGAAGATAGCCGGGGTCAATTGTGCGCCGTTGTAAAGGGCTCGTGTGGGAAGCATTGGAGACACAGCAGACACGTGCTTGGAATTGCATTGAGAGACAGATTGAGGGACACGCGAATTAGACAACATGCGTAGGCAGAGCCGTCCATAGGGCGAGCGGGGCTCAGGACAAATCACACTACCTGGGCTCCTCTATGCCTTTAAAGTAAACTGAAAGTATTGCATCTGACACCGTGACGCCGAAGCGCCCCCCCCCCCCCAAAGCGCGGGGCCTGGGGCAGTCCCCGTGATTCAGCGTGGGACCTGGGGCGCTTGCCCTGATTCGCCGTGTCCCACGGACGGCTGTGTGCGTGGTGTAAATACATCTTTCAAACCAGTGACGGATCCACTTGAGTTCCATGAAAATTTGTGTTTTGTTAAAATGTACCAGATAATTTTTTTTTTTACATTTAGTAATATGAGGGGGGGGGAGAAATTTAAAATACTTGACATTTTGTCCTCCCGCCCCTCCCCTCGAGATCTCCATCTGATTCAAGCTGTCAAGAACCGTAAGAGAGAGGGGCTGAGGCAGGGCCCGTCATGGTTTCAATAGATGATGGGGCCGGTGGGAAAAAAAATAATGACTTGAGTGACAGCCAAGCAATGGAACGCGTCCGTGAGGACGTCCACTGACGTTGAGAGACGTCGCGATGGCATCGGCTCGCGTGCTCGCATGTTCTGAGTTGATCATTGCATTGTCGGACCGTGAGAGGCCTTCCAATGCGACAATCCAGCAGTGGATTGAGCATAGTTGCTGCTGCTGATGATGATGGTGGTGGTGAGCGTTAAACCCTTTAACGTGATCTTGTTTAAACGAGGATCATTCAAAACATAGGCGCTGCATTTGAAATAATGGTTAAAGTTTCTTAAATCCACCACTCACTTATCTCTATTCCACCGCCTCTGTCCACTCAGCAGAAGATCGGCAAGGTCGCGTGTGGTGGGTCAAAGTGTGGGTGCTCCCACCTCTCCCAAGACGCCTCACCAGCGCGAAAGAGGCGGCCAAACTCTCCTCGAATTAGTGATGCAAACAGAGCGCCCTCTAGCGGAGGCCCCGATGCAAGCAATGGCGAGGGCGAGCGTGATGAGTCTTTGACGGGAGAAGTATCTCCTGCCGACTCTTTGGTGAAGGCGCGCCCTCGTGTGTGAAGTCCAGTAACTACACCTGCCGCTTCTACACTGTGCCATTACCACAGGGATACCGTATTAGCTCCACTAGTTATCCATTCGGGAAAGTTAATAAGCGATATTTAATTGCTGCCACATTGTTTTTTTTTGTATGGTAAGGTGCTTTCAGCCAATGAATGACGGAGTTGTGTTTATTATTCACGTGGGGAGGAGGAAACCGGAGCACCAGGAGAAAAGGCCACGCCTTGCGCGAGGGGACAACGCTCTATCCCCGTACAGATGGGAACACGTGTGTGCGATTAAGAATGTTTTACCCCCCAACACTGCAGGAATGGGCCAAAACATTGTCAAAAATTACCGCTGTAGAGCATCTAAGTGCAAAACTAAGGGGCAGGGAAGAAGCTTGCCAGCAAACATGGAAACCCCTTTACGACTTCACCTCCAGTTGGCATTGATTCTTAAGAGCATTCATGAGGGCATTTAGGCACTTCCACTTTTCACCCCCTCCATGTTTTCGTCTTCTTCTTCTCCTACAGGGGTAACAGAGCTTAGGACAACACCAGGTTTATAGAGTTTATTCTGTTTACTGAAACATGCGGTTTAGACAGGTTTCCATTGCACCGCAATCCGTAATGTGTTTGTGCTGGTGTCAACCACCTTTGATATCCTCCTGTGTACACAATTGTTTCGTTAA